>NC_053494.1:137700774-138017813 GCF_905171775.1 Rana temporaria | reverse complement strand
AAAATAAAATAAAAATTGAACTTATCCTTAAGGCTCAATGCACACTAGGCTTAAAAAAAAACACATCTGTTCTCTTTGGAGTAAAAAACTTCCATATAGGAGCATTTTTTGTACAAAGTTTAGATGACTTTAAAGTTTTTTCTGTCAGTAAGCTCCACTCACAAATGCAAATGAGGTTTTTTTTTTCCTGCCTCTAAACATTGTTCTCAAAATATGCCTCTTAAAGCGAAGGTCCACACAAAACGTGAACCTCCGCTTTTCGGAAACCCACCCCCCCCTTTGGCGCCTTTCAGGGAGGTGCAGATACCTCTATAGAATAGACTGCCACGGGAGTCGCGCCCCTTTGCGTCACCCCCGCTGTCTTCTGGGAAACACAGTGGTCCCAGGAGACAGCGGGGACCAGTGAGTGCGCGCCAGGCGGCTCATGCATGCGCAGTAGGGAACCGGGCAGTGAAGCCGCAACGCTTCACTTCATGATTCCCTCACAGAGGATGGTGGCGGGGGCAGCTGAGAGATTGCTTGGCCTCATCTGCCGACATTGCGGGCGCGATGGACAGGTAAGTGTGCATTTTTTTAAAAGTCAGCAGCTGCAGTATTTGTAGCTGCTGGCTTTAAAAAAAAATAAAAAATTTGGGTGGACTTCCGCTTTAACGTCCTAATGTACAAGGACACATGGGATAACATTGAGTTGCTTCTACAAGCAGAACACAAAACTCCTGTAGAAGCAATGCTTTTTATGCCAGTGTGGAGCCTTAAACATTTCCAACCTGGGCATGTTTTCTCCACTTTAACTACTTAAGGACCACCTCATGCACATATACGTCAGCAGAATGGCAGGGCTGGGCACAAGCACGTACCTGTATGTCCTCTTTAAGTGCCCAGTCTTGGGTCACGGACGCGCGTCCCGATCGCCGGAGTCCCGCGATCGGTCCCCAGAGTCGAAGAACGGGGAGAGCTGTGTGTAAACACAGCTTCCCCGTTATTCACTGTGGCACTGTCATTGATCATCTGTTCCCCGATATAGGGAAAGACGATCAATGACGTCACACATCCAGCCCCGCCCCCTACAGTTAGAAACACATATGAGGTCACACTAAACCCCTTCAGCGCCCCCTAGTGGTTAACTCCCAAACTGCAATTGTCATTTTCACAGTAAACAATGCAATTTTATAGCATGACAATGGTCCCAAAAATGTGTCAAAATTGTCCGATGTGTCCGCCATAATGTCGCAGTCACGAAAAAAAAAAGCTGATCGCCGCCATTAGTAGTAAATTTTTTTTTTTTTTATAAAAATGCAATAAAACTATCCCCTATTATGTAAACGCTATAAATGTTGCGCAAACCAATCGATAAACGCTTATTGCGATTTTTTTTTACCAAAAATAGAGGAATACGTATCGGCCTAAACTGAGGAAAAAAATAGTTTTTTTATATATTTTTGGGGGATATTTATTATAGCAAAAAGTAAAAAATATTGCATTTTTTTCAAAATTGTCGCTGCATTTTTGTTTATAGCACAAAAAATAAAAACCGCAGAGGTGATCAAAAGAAAGCTCTATTTGTGGGAAAAAAAAAAAAAGGATGCCAATTTTGTTTGGGAGCCACGTCGCACGACCGTGCAATTGTCAGTTAAAGCGACGCAGTGCCGAATCGCAAAAACTGGCCAGGTCCTTTATCTGCATTTTTGTCCGGGTCTTAAGTGGTTAAAGCCCAGTTCCATAAATAAAAAAAGTGGGGCTCCCAAGCACTACAATGGACAATTGCTTTTAACGAATAGGGGGTGGCAGAAAAGGCTTTTCAACTTACCAAATTCCTCGTGCCACCTATCCCCAGCGTCTGGTGGCGCCTCAGCATCATCATGTAAAATACAGGGACATGAATACTATGTTGTACGTTTCAGGCAGCCCATACATTAATCTGTTTTTTCATTCAACCAGTGGGTGATATGAGAAAAACTGACCCCATCCACGTATTTGAGATAGATGAGGGAATAATTGTATTCTGACAGCGGGGAGAATACACTGATCAGCGGTAGCCTGCAGCATTGATCGGGTGGGTAAAAGCCCAACAAGGCATTTGTACAAAAGTTAATCGGTAGACTGGCTTCTGTACAACACATACATGAAAAAAAATGTAGCTGGTCCCTGTTGAACTGGCCAAATATTGATCTATGTATGGCCAGCCTAAGAAGCTGAAGTGCAACCGGAGCTAGTCACATTGCGGGAGGGACCCTCATAGCGTAAGGTACGTACCGTATTTATCGGCGTATACCGCGCACTTTTTTGCCCAGGGCAAAATCGTGGGTGCGCGGTATACGCCGATACCCGCGCCGAGTTTTGAATACTGCGCCGACATATACCGAGCGCAGTACACTCGGGTATAGTCGGGCAGTCTCGGCACCTTCCGCGCTCACGTCCTGGACGTCAGCGCGGGTAGCCGAGCATTGCCGACAATACACGAGTGTACTGCGCTCTGTATATGTCGGCGCAGTATTCAAACTCGGCGCGGGAAACGAGTGGGGAGGACGCGAGGACGCCGCAAAAGGACGCCGGACCCGCCGAAGAGGACACCGGACCCGCCAAAGAGGACACCGGACCCGCCGCAGAAGGACACCCGAAGCCGCAGAAGGACGCCGGACCCGCCGAAGGACACCCGAAGCCGCAGACGAATGCCGGACCCGACGAGGCCGCCGCGCAAGACACCAAAACTGTAAGTACAAAAAAAAAACTTTTTTTCCACAGGATTCGGGTCAACTTTGGGGGTGCGCGGTATACCGCGATAAATACGGTATTTACTTCTTCATTTTCTGCCCCTAGATAGAACAAACACTTTTTTAATCCAGTGGGCACCACTGCAAGAGTTTCCCCCATCCCACCGGGAGACACGAGCGACCAGCCGGCGAGAGAGCTGAACAAAGCCGGAAGCGATGTCACGTCACCAACGCTTTAGGGCCCCTTCACGGGGCTTTCCGTGTGCGGGCTCCGCAGATCCCCATTGAGCAGGCAGATGACAGGTCTGTCTCTGCACATTGCGCACGGACAGACCTGTCAGAGCTCCTCTCCCCTATGGGGGGGGGGGGGATCGGATGACGACAGACCATAGAGTCCGTTCTCATCTGATGGCGGATGGAAAAAATAGGGTTTTCCTCCATCACACGTTTGCAGGTCGGATGACAGCGGGCATGTCACCGCTGACATGCGTGGCTCCATAGAGCTGCACAGAGCACCCGTTCAGGTCTGTCTAAAAAACCCGACAGGCGGACCTGAACAGTCCACGCATGTGAAAGGGCCCTTACTCAGGTTCCAATGGTGCAGGTTTAAAAAAAATATCAGTATTCAAAACCGCCAATCTTGGCAGTTTGAATACTTTGAAGTGCAGAGGAGGGGTTGGGGGTCTTTTAGACCCCCAATCCCTCCATAAAGAGTACCGGTCACTGCCTATTACAGTCACAAGGGATGTTTACATCCCTTGTGACAGCAATAAAATAGATCAAAATTGTATTTATTTTTTAAAGAGACCGTATATTAAAAAAAAAAAAGTGGATGTAGTGCCCCTTGCCAGCCCTGGGGACATTGAACTAGACGGGTGTGAATGAGCCCCTCCTATGCTCCTCTCCATGTTTACACATGACACAGCCAGGCGTGCAATGTTAGGAGCTCCCCAGTGCTCTGTACTGCTCTCCCCTCCCGGGTGTCTTCTGTATGACTATGAAGAGCACATGAGCTGTACTGTGAGGAAGCCGCACCATGCCGACCACCCAACCTGGCCGCACACCGCCCGCTCTCACCCGTCCATCACATCCAGGTGCAGGTAGTCCGCCCCGCTCTGCAGCATGCGATCACATTCCGCCGCCAGCCGGGACAGATCGCTGTTTAGGATGGACGGACCAATCTTGCAGCCAGACGACATGATGAAAATGTGGCCACCGGTCAACAGCGCAGCAAGGACCTACCCACGTGTTCCCGTCCGGCGCACGGCATCATGGGAGGTGTAGTCCAGTGCGCCCTGAGGAGGCTTGTTCTATCCGCTGTTCCGTCGCCGCCATCTTGATACACCCGCACTCCAAGGGGACATCTTCTTACACCCACCGGAGTTTTTCATTTCACAGTTATTTTTTAGACCCTTTTCCCACCTCTGGCGTTTTTCAGGCGCTTTTGGGCTAAAAATAGAGCCTGTAAAGCACCTGAAAAATGGCTCACCTGCAGTCTCAGTGTGAAAGCCAGACTGCTTTCACACTGAGGCAATGCGCTGGCAGGACGTTGAGGGTAATTTCACAATGAGCATAGTTGCCAACATTTGTCCAGGGACACTTTGCAGCACAGCTATTAATTAATTACCACACTCACTTCCCCGAAGCTCCACCCACTCCGCATAATCTTCGCCAGGCGAAGATTATGCGGAGTGGGTGGAGCTTCGGGGAAGTGAGTGTGGTAATTAATTAATAGCTGTGCTGCAAAGTGTCCCTGGAATTTTTTTTCAAATGTTGGCAATTATGAATGAGGCGTCATGGGCGTTGGCGGTAAAGTGGCGCTTTTTTAGCGGCGCTTTACCGTCGTTTTTGCCACCCTTTTCGACCGCTAGTGGCACGTTTTTTACCCCCGCTAGCGGTAGAAAAAAAGGGTTAAACCCGCCCGCAAAAACGCTTCTTTGCTGGCGGTTTGAAGGTGCTGCCCCATTGATTTCAATGGGTAGGGGCGCTGTAGGAGCGGTATATTCACTGCCCCTACAGCTCCTCAAAGATGCGTCTGGCAGGACTTTTTTTACTATGCTGCCAGCGCAACGCTCCAGTGTGAAAGCTCTCAGGCTTTCACACTGGATATAAAGGAGCGGCTCTTTCAGGGCGCTTTGCAGGCACTATTTTTAGTGCAATAGAGCCTGAAAAGCGCCTCAGTGTGAAAGCGGCCTAAGGCCCCTTTCACACTGGGGCGAGAGGTGCAGTGGCGGTACCGTCGGAATTGCGGCGGTATTTCAGCCGCTAGCGGTGCGGTTTTAACCCCTGCTATCAGCCAAAAATGGGTTAATACCGCTGGAGTTATAGCCGCGGTTTCCCATTGCTTTCAATGGGAAGGAGCGGTAAACACACCACTCCAAAGATGCTGCTATCAGGAATTTTGAAAAATCGCAATAATCGTTTATTGATTGGTTTGCGCAAAAGTTATAGCGTCTACAAAATAGG
This sequence comes from Rana temporaria, assembly GCF_905171775.1. NCBI lineage: Eukaryota > Metazoa > Chordata > Amphibia > Anura > Ranidae > Rana > Rana temporaria. The sequence goes on along the minus strand of NC_053494.1, from coordinate 138,012,636 downwards.
TGATAGATTTATGGCATTTTTATTTTATTTTATTTTTTTACTAGTAATGGCGGCGATCTGCGATTTTTTATTGTGGCGGACACATCGGACACTTTTGAGACGTTTTTGGGACCATTCACATTTATACAGCGATGGCGCGCTCCCTAGATCGCCGGGAACAAAGGACGTCATATGACGTCCACCTGGATCGAGGGAGGGTTCCTGCCAGCTTCATTTTACAATGGCCCGGTCAGGAAGAGGTTAAACCACCACAAAGCACCTCTGCAGAGGCGCTTTGCCGGCGTTATAGCCGCGGTGACCATTCATTTCAATGGGCAGGAGCTCCTTCACCGCTCCAAAGATGCTGCTAGCAGGACTTTTTTTTACCGTCCTGCTAGGGCACTGATCCAGTGTGAAAGCCCTAGGGGCTTTTATTAATTTTCTAAGGGGTCTAAGGCTACTTTCACATCTAAGCATAGCGCCGCTATTTTTTCACGCTGGAGTGAAAGAAGAGGCTCTTTCAGGGCGCTTTGCAGGCGCTTTTTTTAGCGCTATAGCGTCTTCAAAGCATCTCTGTGTAAAAGTAGCCCATACCTTCCAACCTGCACGGATTCTGCAGGACTTTCCCGCATAGACACTTTTTTCCCGCAGTCCCGCGATAGAGGAAATTTTCCCGCACAGGAAGAGGAGCCAGTGGAGGCAGCACGGGAAGAGGAGGTGATGTCACCCTGCGCCCCCCCCCGCTTATCCACTAATAATAATGGTAATGTCGGGTGGCGGCAGTCCCCTCCCCCCCTTGCTTATCTACTCTAATGTCGGGCGATCGGCGGCACCCCCCCCCCCTTATTAACTGTAATGTCGGCCGATCGTGACAATATCCCGCGCCCCCCCCCCGCTCTAATACTATGACGTCCGGAAAAAAAAAATTCCCCGTCCTGCGGTAGCACCGCCAACTCAACGACTTTGATGTCAGGTAAAAAAAATAATTGAAAGAATGTCCCGCAGTTGAATTTTGAAAAGTGGGAGGTATGAAGTAGCCTAAAAAAACTCCTGCAAGCAGCATATTTGGAGCTCCTAAAGCTCCCCTGCCCATTGAAATCAATGGGTGGCTTTAACCCTTTTTTGGCCGCTAGTGGGGGTTAAAAGCGCCCGCTAGCGGGTGAAAACCTCTGCAAAAATGACGGTAAAACGCAGCTAAATATAGCAGCGTTTTACCGCCGACGCCTCTGTGTGAATGCACCCTAACAGTAAACAAAGCTTATATAGTGAAATATAGGATTTAGAAATCCATCTGACTGTTTACATATTATGAAAGCACCAGTGTTCCTGTCACATTAGCAAACCTGTGACATCAGCATGTTTGACGCTGCTTTTAAAATTCAGCAAAGATGTTTTTATTACAAATTATGTGAGCAGACTGCATTTCCTCTATAAAGGAGAAGTACAGCCAAGGCTCAATTGGCAGTACTGTGGATCAGTTTGTTCTGCGCTCCTATGACCTGTTTTCAGCAGACAGCGGGCTGAAGTCCCATGTCTGCTAATGTCACAGAGCCACAAATTCATCATTTGTGAGTGAAGCAGGCTCATATGCATCTGGCACTTTATAAAAAGCGCATGCGCACGAAACATGTAAGCCACGGCAACCCAGAGCTTGCAGTTCACCACTACAGATGGGCTTCCTGTTTCCCCTTGTTTCCGGTGCGGCCCTGACGTCATCCAGCGCGTCCGGCTCCAGTGGGTTCGCTCGGCTCCTCCGGCTCTATCTCACAGCAGCGAATGTCACACCCCACTGCCTGCGGCTTAGTGAGATTTACTCCCGTGGCCAGATTTAGCATCTTGCAGTTTCCAACAAAGTGTCCTCTGCCATTGTGGTCTCCATCCTGGACACCAGCGGAGCTTGACCACCAGCTTAAGGCAAGAGGGCTGTCACATACATCCCTCTCACCAAGCTTCTATATTTACCTCACATGGTTCATTACACTTCTCTTCCATGCCTAACCAGCAAGCCGACTGGATGATGTTAACCCTTCCCTACCCAGATGTCATTGTGGTGCCATTTATTTTAATATTTTAATACTAGTATCTATACTGACTATGGCCCGGATTCAGAAAGGACTTACGCCGATGTATCTTCTGATACGCTGCGTAAGTCTACGGATGCGCCGTCGTATCTATGCGCCTTATTCAGCAAACAAGATACGCCTGAATTGTGGCTTCATATGACCGAACGTAAGTCTCCTACGCCGTCGTATCTTGGGCGCATATTTACGCTGGCCGCAAGGGGCGCTTCCATTGATTTACGCGTCGAATATGTAAATGACCTAGATACGCAGATTCACGAACGTACTTACGCCCGTCGCAGTAATCTACGCCGTTTATGTAAGGAGTACGTCCGGCGTAAAGATAAACCACCAAATAGCAGGTGTAAGTCATGTTAGGGTATGGATGTCAGAACAGCCGTCGTATTTCACGTAGTTTACGTAAGTCGTACGTGAATGGGGCTGGGCGTAGGTCACGTTCACGTCGTAGGCATTGAGCCGTCGTATCTTAGGGAGTATATGCAACGTGATTGTGAGCATGCGCCGTTCGTTCGGCCCTTCATTTACATGGGGTCACGCTTCATTATAATAGATCACGCCCACTACCTTCCTACTTTGAATTCGGCAGGCTTACGCCGGCCAATTTACGTTACGCCGGCGCAAGTTTGGGAGCGAGTGCTTTGTGAATACAGTTCTTGCCTCACTGATTTACGTCGGCGTAACGCCTATGAGATGCACTACGCCGGTCTAAAGATGCGCCACTGTACGTGAATCCGGGCCTATATGCTTTTATGACTGATTTCTGCAACCTCCGACAGTTTCTACATTTTGCAGTTGTTGTTCACCTTTCTGAAGTGCAATAAACTAACTTTTACTTAGCCAATAGTTTAAAAGTCTTTATGACTTTTACCCATAGAGAGTGCTGCTCTGTTGTCTTCTGTTTCTTGTAATTCATTTTGCAGTGGTTGGCAGCTGCACTGGGTTTTAGTTCATTTTACATTTTCCCGGACATCTACATCCATTTACAGTGGGGCAAAAAAGTATTTAGTCAGCCACCAATTGTGCAAGTTCTCCCACTTAAAAAGATGGGAGGCGCCTGTAATTGTCATCATAGGTATACCTCAACTATGAGAGACAAAATGTGGAAACAAATCCACACAATCACATTGTCTGATTTGGAAAGAATTTATTTGCAAATTATGGTGGAAAATAAGTATTTGGTCAATATCAAAAGTTCATCTCAATACTTTGTTATATATCCTTTGTTGGCAATGACAGAGGTCAAACGTTTTCTGTAAGTCTTCACAAGGTTGTCACACACTGTTGCTGGTATTTTGGCCCATTCCTCCATGCAGATCTCCTCTAGAGCAGTGATGTTTTGGGAAATGTGGAAATTTCAAGAGGGATGGACAGCCGCACTCCAAAAAAACTTCTTAAGTTGTCTTTATTGATAAAATGTATAGAAATGCATCACAGGATACAGCCAAAGAATCGGGAAAATGAGCAGCCGACGCGTTTCACACTAGTTAGTGCTCAGCTATGACTAAGCACTAACTAGTGTGAAACGCGTCGGCTGCTCATTTTCCCGATTCTTTGGCTGTATCCTGTGATGCATTTCTATACATTTTATCAATAAAGACAACTTAAGAAATTTTTTTGGAGTGCGGCTGTCCATCCCTCTTGAAATTTACACATTTGCCTAGTGCATTGCCAGCACCCTTGGTTTCCTGAGAGGTTCCTGATTGCTCGATTGGACCCACATGGAGCGGTGATCCCCTTCCCCTGTTCATTTTGGATAGTGATGTTTTGGGGCTGACGCTGGGCAACACAGACTTTTAACTCCCTCCAAAGGTTTTCTATGGGGTTGAGATCTGGAGACTGGCTAGGCCACGCCAGGACCTTGAAATGCATCTTACGAAGCAACTCCTTCGTTGCCTGGGCGGTGTGTTTGGGATCATTGTCATGCTGAAAGACCCAGCCATGTTTCATCTTCAATGCCCTTGCTGATGGGAGGAGGTTTGCACTCAAAATCTCATGATACATGACCCCTTTCATTCTTTCATGTACACGGATCAGTCGTCCTGTTCCCTTTGCAGAGCAACATCCCCAAAGCATGATGTTGCCACCCCCATGCTTCATAGTAGGTATGGTGTTCTTTGGTCAGCATTCTCTCTCCTCCAAACACGACGAGTTGTGTTTCTACCAAACAGTTCTACTTTGGTTTCATCTGACCATATGACATTCTCCCAATCTCTTCTGGATCATCCAAATGCTCTCTAGCAAACCTCAGATGGGCCCGGACATGTTCTGGCACTGCAGGATCTGAGTCCCTGTGTTAGTGTGTTACTGATGGTAGCCTTTGTTACGTTGGTTCCAGCTCTCTGCATGTCATTCAATAGGCCCCCCTGTGTGGTTCTGGGATTTTTACTCACTGTTCTTGTGATCATTTTGACCCCACGGGGTGAGATCGTGCGTGGAGCTCCAGATAGAGGGAGATTATCAGTGGTCTTGTATGTCTTCCATTTTCTAATTATTGCTCCCACAGTTGATTTCTTCACACCAAGCTGCTTGCCTATTGCAGATTCAGTCTTCCCAGCCTGGTGCAGGTCTACAATTTTGTTTCTGGTGTCTTTGGTCTTTGGTCTTCACCACAGTGGAGTTTGGAGTGTGACTGTTTGAGGTTGTGGACTGGTGTCTTTTAGGCCTTGTACAAACGATAGGTTAACCAGAGGACAACGGTCTGAAGGACCGTTTTCATCGGTCAAAACTGATCGTGTGTGGGCCCCATAGGTTATTTAACCATAGGTTAAAAAAAAGCCAACTTGCTTTAAAATTAACCTATGGATTCCTAACCGATAGGTCAAAACCGATCGTTAGTAGGCAGGACCATCGGTTAAAAATCCACCCATGCTCAGAATAAAAGTCGACGCATGCTTGGAAGCATTGAACTTCGTTTTTTTCAGCACGTCGTTGTGTTTTACGTCACCACGTTCTGACACGATCGGTTATTTAACCTATGGTGTGTAGGCGTGACGGACCATCAGTCAGCTTCATCGGTTAACCTATGACAAGACCGTTGTCCTCTGGTTAACCTATCGTGTGTACGAGGCTTAATACTGATAACAAGTTCAAACAAGTGCCATTAATACAGGTAATGAGTGGAGGACAGAGGATCCTCTTAAAGAAGAAGATACAGGTCTATGAGAGCCAGAAATCTTGCTTGTTTGTAGGTGACCAAATACTTATTTCCCACCATAATTTGCAAATACATTTTTTCCAAATCAGACAAGGTGATTGTCTGGATTTGTTTCCACATTCTGTCTCTCAAAAGTTGAGGTATACCTATGATGACAATTACAGGCAGGGCCGCTGATAGGGGGGGACCACCAGCCCTCCTGTAGGGGGCCCGGGCACACAGGGGGCCCGGACAGCAGGAGGATCGATGGAGCAGAGAATGACAGCGTTACGAGGCATCATCTGAAGGGACTTTTTTTCTGCTTCCCCCGGCTCCCAGGTGGCCTAAGATATATTCCCTGGGCCCCATCAGTTTATTTAGAGGGGCCCAGTAGTGTCACTATAGGGGTGGGGATTGCGGTGACACCAAGACCGCTGCTACACACCTGCAGAGTAGCAGCAGAACGGTGCGAGTGATGCTTCACTTCCCTGTCAGGCGGAGTGATCTCCACCCGACAGGAGCTTCCTAGTCCCGGCTGGTCTGACGTCATCATTCAGAGGCTGGGGAGCGCGGGATTGAAGAAAAGATGCTGGCAAAAGTCAGGACCTGTAGCCAGAGCTCAGTGTCTCAGTGTCTGCAAGTGAGTAATCACGTAGCTCATTTGCATAACAATGCAGTTTTTAACACCTTCGTCTTAGATGGACTGGTTAATGCTTTGGGGGAGGGGGGGTTAAATAATCTACAATGCAAATTGTAATATAGCACATGGAGCCTGGAGGGGGTTAATGTACTCACCTAAGTATTATTGACCTGTGGCAATTAACCCCTTTGTGTGCTGCATTAATGACAGTCATTGGCACCATCAGTGTTAATTAACCCCTTTTATGCTACAGCATGAAGGGGTTTATAAACATGGCCACTAATGCAGCACAAAGGGGTTAATTATTTATCACTGGTCAGAGAGTATATTAACCCCCTCCATGTGCCATATTACAATTACCAATCATTATCATTATGATCATCACACAGTACAGGTGCATTGAGCCACAGCACCTGTATTGTGTGATTATCATGATAATAATGATTATATAGAATGACAGAAAAATTCATCTTTAGGCTTTATTCACACAGGGCATGCTGCAGACATGCGTCTAGCACGCAGAGCTGTCTTTTACTGGCTTGGGGATGTTTAAAGTGTTACATGCATCCCAATGCCGGCATCCCATTTATTTCTACTGAGACACACTGCCGCTATATCCCAATATGTCATGCGTGCGGGTCCCAGAATGCATGCAGGGTGCATTCAGGGACCTGCACCAGCATGTCATATTGGGATAAAGTGATTGTGTGTCTCAGTAGGAATAAATATGATACTGGCATTGTGATCAGATGCATGTAACACGTTAAAACAGTGTCACTGTTGTAAACAAGGTTAGGAGACTGTATGATACGTTAAATATGTTAAATACAGTTCTGTAAGCAACACCTTATTTTCTGGGATTGCCCCTACCGAAACTAGACTCTGGATCCGTCCCTGGTACACACACCGCCCCCTATCCACATTAGTTGCTGCTGGGAGGTGAGCACTGAGCAGCCTTTGGAGGAGATAGGGGCGCTGTGTGTGTGTACAGTGCAATGCAATCTACAGTAAGAGTGATCCGGTCTCATGTACTATAAAGACCAGCACTCTTCTGACAGGAGGGGAGAACAAAACACAGCACACCTCTTCATGGCTGTGTTGGCAAATGTAATGGTGATTTGGGGAGGGCGATATGTGTGAGGAGGAAGAATGGGGGGATATGTGCTGGGAGGAGAGACTGGGGGGGGGGGGGGCAGAGGGGTAATTTAGAAGGGGTTGTGCTAGGAGGGGGATTTTTGTTTGGAAATTTGTGCACAGGGGCCCCGTCAGGTAGGCTGTACGGGGCCCCGTGATTTCTATAAGCGGCCCTGATTACAGGCCTCTCTCATCTTTTTAAGTGGGAGAACTTGCACAATCTGTGGATGACTAAATACTTTTTTGCCCCACTGTATATGACTGACAGCTCCTAGCACTTAAGGAACTTCGTGTTTGTTTTATCTAACTCCAGTAGAAGTTAAAGTGGTTGGAAAGCTATGTTTTTTTTTTTAAATAACAAACATGTCATCATGTCTCTACAGCCCAGTGCTCCAGTGAGCTTGGGGGGCAGAGCAGAGAGTGGCCACTGACAGTCAGCAGTTCTCTGCTCAGGGAGCTGTGAGAACCAAGTAATCGGCAGTGTTAGATCGCTTGGTTCTCAGTGTTAGAAGCGCCAGGGGACAGATGCAGCATCCACCTAGGTAAGTAGGATTCTTTAACAAAGCTACTGTATATATTATACTTCTCTTTTAAGTGAATATGTTTTTCACCGTGTCTGCACGCTTTGGTAGTCCGAACATACTGTGCGGTGGCTGTTGGCAGATTCTAGCATTGATATGTAAATAGCGGCAGCATTAAAATGTATTTAGCTGTGCCTACAATTGGGGTCATTAAGCCTAACATCAGCCTGTTCTGCAAAAGTAAGCAAGGATGTGGAAGCCTTTTTTTTTAAATAGCATGGTGCCACAGCACCCTGAATTTTGGTGCATGTGAATACGCACATCTCAGCCGATGCGTGAGGGTGTCATTAACAATTAATGGCATTGCTGTGTATCTGTTAAATGGCAGCACATTTCTGTGGTGTCAGGAAAGTGATTTTGCATGCGTTGTCAACACAAAGAAATGTGAATACAGGCTAAATGTCACAGTTACATTGGTGGTCAGTGTATATCTTCTCATTACATTGGGGCTTGGTGTACAATCCTTTCATTCACACTAGTGGCCAATGCGATAGTACCCCTCACATTGTCAGTGTAAATTCTTCATTACATTGGTGTCTTTCCTTTGAGGCTACTACTCATCCACCAGCTTCTCTGTCTATGCCTCATCAATTTGTCTCTCTGGTTCCCGTTCTTCCTATGGTCTCTGTTTCCAGCTTACTTCCTCCTCATTGTGATGTTCTCAATCTGCCTTCCTCTTCCAGGTCATCTTCGGATTTCTCCCCACCTGTTGACCTGGCTGTGTATGATGTCTTTCCATTAGGAAGCCGAACAGAGTCGAATACAATGTCGGACGCATGCACAGTTATTCCGACTGTGTCATCGAAGGGTAAGAGCTTGAAGTTTTGCCAGATGGAATCCCCAGGCCTCCACATTAACTTTGCCATGTCAAAATATAAAACTGGAGAGTGTCTGTCAATTCCAAATTTGCAGTCGGGGCGCAGGTGCAATGAAGCCAGGTGTGTCTTTAAGGGGGAGAAATCAGAAGATACGTAAAGTTGAATCCTCATGGCCTCCACACAAGATTGCTAGTAAACAATTTGCAACTGTTTCAAAGATGTTTTTCACAAAGTAAATAGCGGGAAAATTTCCTGCTTCCACTTCTGTGCATAATGTTTCAGATGCTTCGAATAGTGCTGCATTACAGGATTCGCTAGCATTTAATGCTACTGTTGTTGACACTAATCTTGCTAACTTACCCCTTTCTGCTCCTGTTGAATCAGCGCACAGTCCTGTGGGTAACATTGCTTCTGCGTCATCAGTGATCCCTGATCCACAGCCAGATCCTGCTATGGTTGACACCTCTATGCAGTCTGGTGAGTTACAGCATATTCTAAATATATTTGATTTAGCTCACAATTTGAATTTAACTTGACAAAATGGGACATAATTCTTCACCACAGCATAATTTCTGTAAATAATGATGTGGCGAAGGTTTGGGTCGATAATTGTTCTAGGAACACAGTGGTTCCGTCTATTTTGAGTCCAATTCATTTTTCTTTTATGCCGGTGTCTATGCCTGCTCTCGCTCTTTCTATTCCAGAGAATTGATTTAAGGAGGTTTTGCCTTGCAAAATTTTGCCGCTGGGTTTTCATCGGAATATCTGCATGAAAGAAAAAAATATGCAATGAAGATTATATTGAAATTTTGGCTTCCTCCCTTACAGTGGATGTAAAACCGTATTTTTTTTTAAATTAAGGCTTGCACCTTGCACAGTATAGATTTCATGTCATCTGTGCCCAGTCTTTCCACAAAGCGTTAATCCAGCTCTGAGCAATCCTCTTATCTTTTTTCAGTGAGAAAAAAAACTGACACACAGAGGAATAGGAGTCAGTTCTTCCCCCTTGCTTTGAGTGACAGGTGATTTACATATCATATACACAAGCCTGAGAGAGGCATTCTGTGTACTTCAGATCCCCTCCTCCTTTCTTCTCCAGCTCTCCCAGGATTGGCTGCTCCAGACCTCAGCATGATTGGGCATGCTGAAGTCATCTGGTGACTTTTCTGGGTTTTGACTGGATGTTAGTGATCATAGCAGAAGTTCAGTGTAAGAAATACATATGAGAAAATGCATGTTGTCAAGGGGAGTGTAGAGGTGGGCGGGGAGTCTACTGACATCACGACTCCTCCCACCGAGCTCCGGACAACAGTCCCACCAACAGAATGAGCGCTTTTTCCGGTCTCATAACAGAGGGGAGACATTTGACAGGTAAGAATACATGCAGGAGGCATGTATAACCTTATAGATAAGCACTATGGCAGAAGTTTAGAAAGGATGAGAGTGGGTTTACATCCAATTTAAAGGACAATAGATTTGATAAGAAAAATGAAAAATGTATTGATAATAGATTGACAGTCCCACGCACGTTTTCTAATTGGCCTCATGCTTTTTGCATCTATGCCAGTGTGTTGGGTGAACGCCATCCTGAACTTTGCAGCAGTCTTTTTCAACACGTCGACATTATTTTAGAAGCTTATAAAAATTTAAACGGACTAGCATGGTTTTTCTATGACGAGTCTTTCAGACAGAAGTTTTTGGTTCATAAATCATTGTAATGGGGTGTTAGGGATGTGGGTCTGTGGCTGAATGTATTTTTTCCTCAAAAGCAACCCACTGTTGGGTTTCAACGTGGTTTATGCTTTAGCTTCAATGAGGGTCTGTGTTAATGGCCTCATTCTTGCAAGTACAAGCACGAATGTGCACATTGTGCTGGTTCTCATCCGGCGTTGCGATGTTTTAAGAAACAGCCTTCTCCGAGAGAGCATTTCTTAAAAGCAGACACCCCAATGAACATACTAAACATGCTGCCGTGGCTTCATCAATGGCCAAATCATCAGATAGCGGCCATGTTATTTAAAGGTTTCTATTTCGGTTTTTGGTTGCCTGTTTTTACAGGGTCTGGCTGTGTTCCTTATGCAAACATGTCTTCTGTAGTTGAGGCTAAAATCTTAGAGGAGATTAATGATGGTAGAGTAGCTGGTCCTTTTACTTCCCCACCTTTTCCTAATTTTAGGGTTTCTCCTTTGGTCCTTGTTCCCAAGAAAGATCATCATTCTTTTTGTTTAATTCATCACCTTTCTTACCCTGAAGGTTTGTCTTTAAATGATTACATTGATCCTTTGATTTGTACAGTCTCTTATTCGTCATTTGCTGATGCTGATGCTTATTGAAGGTTCAAAATGTAGATCATCGAGCACTGTTGGCTAAAACTGACATTAAGTCAGCTTTTTGGCTTTTGCCTATTCATCCTAGTGCTTTCAATTGTTTGGGATTTGATTTTAAAGGTCACTATTTATTTGATAAATTACTACCAATGGGCTATTCTTTGCTGTGTAATTATTTTGAAATGTTTTCTATTTTTTTTTTTAGAATGGGTTGTCTGCTTTAATCCGGGTTCCAATAATTTGCTCCACTACTTGGACGATTTCCTTTTTATTGGGCCTGCTGATTCTATAGATTGTTTGTTTCTCCTTACTGAATTTCAAGTAATTTTTTGTACTTTTGGTGTACCCCTTGCTTTGGAAAAAATTGTTCTTCCTACTACTTGTTTGGAGTTCCCGGGTGTCATTATTGACACTGAATTGATGCAATTCCGTTTGCCTTTAGATTAAGTCTCTAGACTTCTTTTTTTGATCCATTGCTCTAAGCGTAAGGCTGTTTTAAAATTGCAGTCACTTTTAGGTTTGTTGGCCTTTGCCTCTAGAATAATTCCAGTGAGTTGAGTATTCTCTAGAAGGCTTTATATGTCTGTCTCCGATATTAAATTGCCTTTTCATTTTGTACGTATCACTTCATCTATGAGTGAAGATTTAGTAGTTTGGAAGAATTTTTGTCTAGTTTTAATGGGTGTTCTTTCTGGAAAGCTCTTTTCTGTTCTAATATGGAACTTAACTTGTTTACCGATGCTTCTGGTTCTATTGGTTATGGTGCCTATTGGCAAGGTCATTACATTGGTCAGCCGGCAGATGGCCTAGTTCCTGGCATGATTGAGGTTTTACAAATAACATTACTCTTTTGGAACTTTTCCTAGTTTTGATTTTTCTTGAGCTTTGGAGTGCTGGTTTTACTGAAAGACAAGTTCTATTGCATTCAGATAATAAAGCAGTAGTATATGTTATTAACCGTTTATCATCTAATTCTTTGACAGTTTTGGCTCTCCTTAGGCATTTGGTTTTCAAATGTTTGGAAATGAACGTTTGGATTAAAGCGAAATATGTACCTGGAATTGATAATGTTATTGCTGGCTCTCTGTCACGTCTACAGTTGAGTCGATTTCGAGAGCTGGTTCCAGAAGCAGATGAGTTCAGTCTTCCATGTCCACAACATCTTTGGAATATGGTTTAACACAGGTTGGTTTAGCTATTGGTAAATCATTAGCTACTTCCACATGGGCAGATTACAATGCCATGTGGATAGATTGGTTTTCTGGACTCTCAAAGTCAATATTCTCATTTGTTTTCAGAAAATTTAGTATTGTCTTTCTTGAATTTTTAAATATCATCTCATTATTCGTATTCACATATTGTAAAGAAATTGGCCAGGGTTTCCTTTTTCTTGAAATTATTTGGTTTCCCTTCATGTATGAGTTTTTTCTCTGTTAAACAAGCCCTAAAAGGTTATCGTAAGTCAAATTTTAAACCTGATTCTTGTGTGCCGATTTTAATTGATCTCTAATGCCCTGTACACACGATTAGTTTGTCCCGATTAAAAATCCGATCGTGTCCAACGCGGTGAAGTAAAACACAATGACGTGCAGAGAAAAATTAAGTTCAATGCTTCTGAGCATGCGTTGACTTGATTCTGAGCATGCAATGGATTTCCCCACAGACAATCGTTTTTTTCCATCGGTTTTTTTAACCATACGAACATTTTAAAACAGGTTCTATTATTTTTCACCGATGGGAAAAATCTGATGGGACCCACACACGATCGGTTCGTCTGATGAAAACGGTCCATTGGGCCGTTTTCATCAGACGAACCGATCGCGTGTACAGGGCATTAGAGAAGTTTGTTCTACTTTAATTGTTTGATTTTCTTGATTTGAAATATTATTGTTTCATCTAGTTTTTTTTTTTTCTTTTTTTTCTGTGCTTTTTGCATTTCTAAATTACTGTCTTCTAGTAGGAGTGGCAATTGAATTGAATTTTATTTTCAAATTTGATAATACATGGTAATTTTATTTGAATCCGTATTTGTCGCAGCATGATGGATCAATTGGATCAAGGTGTTTGAGTTACATTGGGACAGTATCCTTCTTCTCCTATTTGTAGAATTACTTAAACAATTTTTGGATGTCTGTCCAGCTTTTGTTAGTCATCTCCTGATACATCTCTCTAGTTTGCCTCTCACGCGTTATCAATTTTGCTCTGTTTTACGGAAATGTCTTTTACAATTGGGTTAGGGACACCTTCCTATCTCATCCAACTCCTTTTGTATAGAAGCTGCTACGACCGTTGCTAATGTGGGTTTGTCTGAGAATGTGATTATAAGTATAGGCAAATGGAATTCAAATTGCTATCAATTAAATGTACATTCTAATATTTATTTTTAACTTACAGTGTCATGTGTAACGTGTGGATCATCGGCCATTCGTACATATTCTGGGCTTATCACAAGGCTTTAGTTAGAGTGTATGGTTTGAATTTAGGTTTTCCAATTGATACATTTTGTATTTGATGGTATGGGTTACAGGGCATGAAATTAAGTGGATTGCATCAGACTTTGTCCTTTTTATTTAGTTCCTGGCCTCAGCCTCAGATTGTTGTTTATCATTTATCGGGTAATCAGATTGGCTGTAGACACACTTTAGATATAATTTCTCAGCTTAAATTGGATTTTTTACATCTCAATTCTGTTTTGCCAGGTACTGTGTTAAGTTTTTCTGAGATTGTTACTCGTTTGCTTTGACTACAGAGACCTACTTTTAAACACTGTGAGAAGATTCGTAAACTAATTAACCGTGCTATTGCTAATTTTATGGCTTCCATTAATGGGTTTTCTTATTGTCATGTTGATCTTGAGGGGGGTTTGCATGGTTTTTACAGGTCTGATGCAGTCCATTTATCGGATGTGGCTTTGGATATCTTTAATTTAGATATGCAAAATTGTATTGAACTGCGGGGTGCCAGGCTCATGTTAAATAAGCCTTAGCTTATGGGACAGTTCTGTATATATATATATATATATATATATATATGGACATGTGTTGGTATGAGTCAAGCTTTTGTGGCTGAGTCAAAGTTGGTATAAAGTGTAATTTGGTGTATATTATATGGATACTTCATAAAAGTTGATATAGTAAAGATTGATTTTATTAAATACCAAGAAAACTGTATGTGGCCATTTCAAATCCAAATTAATTATATAGTGTCTGTTTATTATTTCATTAAATAAGCTATGGTTAGGAAGTTTCTGCCTACAGTCCCATGTCAGTTTTAAATAGTTTGTGTCAGCCCTCTAACTGCTACATCTGCAGGACAAGATTGTTCTGTTGAAAAACAGTTTATTCCTGGACAGATCACCAGATGGAAATAAAGTAAAAAAAAAAAAATGAATGCAGCCACCACATCTAAGAATTGGTAAGCTGCAATGTAATAAATGTGTGCTTTTGAGTTTAATACCGCTTTAAAGAGGAAGTAAACCCTCATGGGTTTTACTTCCTCTTTTGCTACATGAACAACCTGCAACTGTAAAGCATAATGGGCTAGTATTATTATTATTATTATTATTATACAGGATTTATATAGCGCCAACAGTTTGCGCAGCGCTTTACATCAGGGAAGACAGTACAGTCACAATACAATCAATACAGGAGGGATCATAGGGCCCTGCTCGTTAGAGCTTACAATCTAGAAGGGAGGGTCAAGTGGAACAAAGGGTAGTTAGCTGTGGGGGATGATCAGATGGACTCAAATGAAAAAACAGTTATGTGTGGGAAGGGTAGGCTTCTCTGAAGAGAAGGGTTTTCAGGGATCCTCTAAAAGCTGATAGAGAAGGAGATAGATGGATAGATTGGGGTAAGGAGTTCCATAGGCATGGAGAGGCTCTAGAAAAGTCCTGGAGATGAGCATGGGAGCAGGTGATGAGAGAGCTAGAGAGTAGGAGGTCTTGAGAAGAACGAAGAGAACGTACAGGTTGGTATTTAGAAACTAGGTCAGTGATGTAGCTGGGGGCAGAGTTGTGGATGGCTTTGTAGGTAATTGTTAGTATTTTGAATTTAATTCGTTGGATGAGCGGAAGCCAGTGGAGGGATTGACAGAGAGGAGTAGCAGAGACAGAGCGGTTGGTAAGGTGGATTAGTCTGGCAGCAGCATTCATGATAGACTGAAGGGGGGATAGAGTATGCAGCGGTAAGCCAATGAGGAGGGAGTTGCAGTAATCGAGGCAAGAGATGACCAGGGAGTGAATTAAGAGTTTTGTGGTGTCATTGGTTAAAAATGGGCGTATTTTGGAGATGTTGCGAAGGTTGAGGCGGCAAGATTTGGACAGTGATTGAACGTGAGGCTTAAAGGAGAGTTCAGAGTCCAGGACTACTCCTAGGACCTTGACATGTGGGGATGGGCAGATAGTTGTACCATTAATTTTGACAGAGAGATCAGGGGAAGAGGCACGTGGGGGAGGAAAAATTATAAGTTCCGTTTTGGATAGGTTGAGTTTGAGGAAGTGGTGTGACATCCAAACAGATATATCCGATAGTAAATTAGTGATACGTGAGGAGAATGAAGACGTGAGTTGAGGGGTAGAGAAATAGATTTGAGTGTCATCAGCGTAAAGATGGTATTGGAAGCCGTGGGAGGCTATCAGCTGACCCAGGGAGGAGGTGTAGATAGAAAATAGGAGAGGTCCAAGAACAGAACCTTGGGGGACCCCAACAGAGAATGGAAGAGGAGAGGAGGAAGTAGAGTTGTAAGCAACGCTGAAGGTGCGGTTGGATAAGTAGGTGGAGAACCAGCGAAGAGTACAGTCACGGAGACCAAAATTGTGGAGTTTTTTGAGGAGGAGTGGGTGGTCAACCGTATCGAAGGCGGCAGAGAGGTCCAGGAGTAGGAGTACAGAATAGTGTCCCTTAGTTTTGGCTGTTAGTATATCGTTTGTTAGTTTTAGGAGAGCAGTTTCTGCGGAATGTTGAGGACGAAATCCAGACTGAAGGGGATCATGGAGGTTATTTTTAGCAAGGTGGACGCTCAGTTGGTTGTAGACTAGACGTTCAAGGAGTTTGGATAAAAAGGGGAGCAAGGAGATGGGGCGTAGGTTGTCAAGATTGGACGGGTCCAGTGAGGGCTTTTTTTTTTTTTGTAAAATCTTTATTTGTGGACGGCATGATATTACATCACAACATGTGTTGTCATAAGCATCTCACAGCAGACAATAGGCCATCCGTTTTTCATATTTACCAACAAAACAGAAATGCAGAAAGAAACAAGAAACAAAAAAAAAAAGGAAAAACAGGGGGGGCACATAGTCTCCCCAGGACTTGGTAGCTTTACCATTATCACTAACTAACTGGGGAACCAGGTAGCGGTCCCAAGACGAGGGCCACCTCCCCTATACAGTACACATAAGTTTGTGGCTTAGAATATAGAGGTGGCACGCAATCATCTAACCAGATAATACAAGAGGGGGGGTTCCCCTGCGGCCCAGGGAGGGGCCAGGAACCGGAGGCCGACCCGACCGATCCGACGGACAACAATTAAACCACTTACACTGTGCAGGTTATGAGGGAAAGCCGGCCAGGCGCGCACGAAGGAAGGGGGGCCTCCAAGGGCCTCCAACTTACCTTCCTCCCCGCAGCAACCCACACCGACCCCCACCGCAATCGACAGGCCAGCCCCGGGGCGGCAAAACAAGTGCCCAACCTCAGGGGAGGTCAGGCTGCCCCCCGGGGGCCGGTCGTCGAGTCCGTCCGACCAGCCAGGGCCCCCAGCACCCGCCCCCCCCAGCCCACCAGCCACCAGGGCCCCCAGTGTCAACACAACGTCCCTAGGACCCAAGGGGGGGACCAGAGGGAAAAGAGGGGAGATAAGGGGGAAAACAGGAAGCCAAGGCAGGGAAAGGAAAAGAGAAAAGGGAAAGAAATATAGTTAGAAGGAACGTACCTGAGACCAGACATCCAGCTCCTCCCCCGCGCCACTAACCACCTCCTCCACGTAATGATGACAACTAAAAAATAAACGACACTCAAGAAGTGCAAAGCAGCTCAACCAAAGGCAGGGCTGCAGGTTATGGGGCCCGAGGTCTTTGCTTAAGGGAGGGGTCTGCTAACTCCAACAATGCCACATCCAAACTGGAGGAGACAAGTCTCGAGTCCAAGAAATACGTCGTCCAGGCTGACCAGGTGCTAGAGTAGCGCTCCCGGGTTTTCCTACATGTGGCAATCCAGTCCTCCGCCTCCCATATCTCATCAACCTTGTGAACCCACTCCTCCCTGCTGGGAACCTGTGGGGGCTTCCAATATATTGGAAGTAGCCGTTTTGCTGCGTTCAAAAGATGGGGCAGCAAACTGCGTTTATACTGGCTCGCCGGCATGGGAGGAATGTGCAACAGAAAGTGAGTCGGGGAGAAAGGGACGTCCAGATCCAGTATGTCCTTAATCTGGGACTGTACATCCAACCAGAAAGGCCTTATCACTGGGCAGTCCCACCAGATGTGTACAGTGAGGGCTTTTTAAGTATGGGGCTGACTAGTGCATGTTTCAAAGAGTTAGGGAAGATGCCAGAAGAGAGGGAGAGATTGAAGATGTGGGTTAGAGAGTGTAGAATCGAGCCAGAGGGCGAACGTAGCATTTGCGAGGGAACAGGATCCAGAGCACAGGTGGTAAGATGGACGTTAGCAAGTAATTTAGCGACCTCGTCTATAGTGGTGGGGTTGAAAGAGGGAAGTAATGACTGTACCTGTAGGCATGAGGCGTGAGGCGTGGAGGGTATCTGAACAGTAGAGATCTCGTTGCGAATTGTATCAATCTTCCGCTTGAAGTGATTGGCGATCTCCTGGGCGGTGAGTGAGTTAGTGGGTGGAGGCAATGGAGGACGAAGGAGAGAGTTGAAGGTAGAGAAGAGTTGACGGGGACGGGATGATAAGTTTTTAATAAGGGTGATAAAATAGGTCTGCTTGGCAGTGAAGAGGCTAGAATTGTATATTTGGAGGGCAGATTTATACTGGGCGAAGTCTTCCTGGGACTTAGTCTTGCGCCACAGGCGCTCGAGAGCACGGCTATGTTTTTTCAGACTTCTAGTATCATTTGTTTGCCAGGGTTGAAGGGGACGGGGCCTTATTCTGCGTGTAGTGAGAGGGGCCAGTCTGTCCAGTGATGCTAGAAGTGAAGTGTTGTAGACTGAAGTGGCTAGGTCGGTGCAGGACAGGGGTGCAATTTTGTCATAGAGGTGGTCAGTCTCAGAGTATAGAAGAGAAGGGTTGATATGGTCCAGGTTTCTACGAGTAACTGTTAGGCATTTGGGGGGAGAGGATGTGGAGGAGAGTGAGAGAGTAAAATTAATAAGGTAGTGATCAGAGAGGGGGTAAGGATAATTGGAGAGGTTGCATAGAGTGCATAGGTGGGAAAAGACAAGGTCAAGAGTATTGCCTTCAGAGTGAGTAGGAGCATGTATCCATTGCTTCAGGTCAAAAGAGGAGGTTAGACTGAGAAGTTTGGAAGTTGCAGGAGTGTTAGCATTAGTAGGGATGTTGAAGTCGCCAAGAATGATTGTGGGGATTTCAGAAGAGAGAAAGTAGGGTAGCCAGGCAGAGAAATCATCAAGAAAGGAGGATACTGGACCGGGGGGGGCGGTAGATGACAGCTATCCTTAGAGAAACTGGGGAGAAGAGACGAATGCAATGCGCCTCAAATGAGGAGAGTGACATAGAGGGAGGTGGCTGAAGCACCTGAAAGGTGCTATGTGGGGCCAATAGGATTCCAACACCCCCTCCTTTGCGTCCACTGGGTCTGGGGGAGTGAGTCCAAAGAAGACCACCGTGAGATAGAGCAGCAGAAGACGCGGTGTCGGATTCATGAAGCCAGGTTTCAGTAATGGCGAGAAGATTAAATGAGTTAGCGATAAAGAGATCATGGAGGGGGGTGAGTTTGTTACAGACGGAGCGAGCATTCCAAAGGGCGCAAGAGAAAGGGAGTCTGGTCTTGGGAAGAAGGGAAATGGGAATTAGATTGTGTGGATTGCGACTGCATCCAGAGGGTGTAGGGCAATGGGTGCGTTGAGCACAGTTAGATGGAGGGCCAGGGTTTGGGGAGACATCACCAGAGGATAGGAGAAGTAGAAGGGTGAGGGAGGTAATGTGAGAATGTGATTTATATGAGGGGACATGCCCCAGCGATTTGGAGCATTGGGCATTTGGTTTTAGAATTAGCATGAGTTGGTGAGTGCAGTAATAAGAAGAGGACAGAAGTGAGGGTGATATATACAAGGTGTGGGGTGGCGAAGAGGGGTGAAGGGAAGACAGTTTAAGGATAGAAGACACAGCTGTCAGAAGCAGTGGTAGACAGTGCATTTTAGAAAGGGGAGGAAAAGTAAAACCTCCCATAAAAAAAAAAAAAAAAAGAAGTGATACCTGTATTATAAAAGACAAGTCATTTAATACTTCCCCGTCTTGTACAATCGCTGAAGTGCAGAGCCGAAGTGCTTCCACTTATAGAAACGCCCCACTTGAAGAATGAGCCCCAGACGCTATGAGCCCCCTGCTAATGCTTCCCCCTAAAGGATGCTTACATTTATACTGACAGAGATAGGGGGTGGGTGCATTTCAATTAGCTAATCAGGAGGTATTAAAGTTATGCTGATCAACAGGGCAAAATTCTTTGGTCAAAAACAGATCATCAAGAGGGCAATAAAATTAATGGGCCGTGATTTTGGGTAAGTCAGAGGAGATAATAAAACATTGTAAGGTGGACAGATCTACAGAGGGTTAAGCAAAAGCAACATGCCAGTATTATCAAATAGACATAAACAAAACAGACAGCAATGTTTCAAATTCAGGGTGGATCTCAGACAGCTGAACATACCTGTGAAAAGACAGAGAAGAATTCTTCAGACAAGTGCAGAGCCGAAGTGCTTCCACTTATAGAAACGCCCCACTTGAAGAATGAGCCCCAGACGCTATGAGCATGTTAACGGCACATGCGCGGGGAAGAAACAAAACTAAGTGTCGTTTCTTCCCCAGCCTGTGCCGTGAATTGCGGCTCTCATGCGCATGCGCAGGAGTGACGTCACGCGGCTCCGCCGAATCACAGCGCCGCAGTCCGCAGCCCAGAAGGAAGAGGAAGAAAGGAAGACATAAGGAAGACAGAAGATGGACACTTCCTGCAGTGGGGACATCGCTGGATTCTTTTGAAGGTAAGTGTCACATAATGGGCTAATATGCATCGCATATTACCTTCAAAAGAATCCAGCGATGTCCCCACTGCAGGAAGTGTCCATCTTCTGTCTTCCTTATGTCTTCCTTTCTTCCTCTTCCTTCTGGGCTGCGGACTGCGGCGCTGTGATTCGGCGGAGCCGCGTGACGTCACTCCTGCGCATGCGCATGAGAGCCGCAATTCACGGCACAGGCTGGGGAAGAAACGACACTTAGTTTTGTTTCTTCCTCGCGCATGTGCCGTTAACATTTTTTCGGCGGACTACAAGTGAAAGACCTACTAAACGGCGCACGTTTAGGAGATATTTCCACTCCCTCTAGGTAAGCCTTATTCTAGGCTTACCTATAGGTAGAAGTAGTCAAAAGCGGTTTACAACCACTTTAAACTGCCTGAGGATATCTTGTATTTCTGGAGGACTCTGTTGGTAGGATCTCTGAGTTAATAGGTTCTGTAAGGTCTGTATACATGTTATGACAATTATGAGAGGATCGCACTCTCCTTTGCTGGATTTTTTAATAATATTACAGAGAATATTATAGGAGCTGGAACACACAAAGGCGTGAGTGACCACCCATAGCGTCTTGGTGGAATAGCGCCAGGAAATTGCTGCAAGGAGATCTCACTGTTGGAGTATTCATGACAAATAGGAAGCCAGGGATGGCAGCAACCCACCAGACTCTATCTACCACTAATCTGATTATTTTGGTGGATTGGCCCTTCAAGCTCACATGCTGTGTACGTGTAATAGAATTTATAGTGCAAGTTTAGATATACCCGTATTTCAAATATTTTGATAACCATAAGATTTTAAAAAAGATATTTATTTTTTGTACAGCACATAGAACATATCTGTTAGAACATTATTGAATATGTAACTTTTTTTCTGAAATACATTTGGCAAAAAACTATAATTGTGAATCTCCGGTAGTCACTTTTTTCATTGCAGAGCAATTATTTCAACAGTTGTATGCTGTGTTCTCTTAGTAAAAAGACATGCAAGCTTTTTCTTAAAATAAGGCAATGCAAAACAATGATGTGCAAAGTGCAGAGACCCACAGCAAGCAATCTGTTTTTAGTTTACTGAAGTCACAGTGAAAGATAAGCCCAGATGTCAGTTCTAAAAAAAGTCAGTTATACTGTATATACTGTATATTTGGTACAGGAACATGGTGAAATGGTGAATACCTAAAACTGGTAACTATAATAAATATCCAAGTGTATTCAAACTTGAATGTATGACTTTAATGAGGAAATCCAGGAATTATTTGTATTGCACAGTGGGAAAGTGTGTGTGTGTGCTAGTCAGCACTACTACAGTAATCGCCACTGTCCTCCAGGTCCTGCTCGGGTTATTTATTTTTATTATACAGGATTTATATAGCGCCAACAGTCTGCCCAGCACTTTATAAACGGAGACAGTACAATACAATACAAAAGGGCTAAGAGAGCCCTGCTCATAAGAGCTTACAATCTAATAGGTTGGAGCTAGTGGTAGAAAAGGTAATAACTGTATAGGAAGAGCTGATGGGAAAAATAAAGTTCAGGTATTAGGTGGAAGCGGGATAGACTTCTCTGAAGAGATGAGTTTAAGGGATTGCCTTAAAGTGGACAGAGTAGGATAGATTAAGGTAGAGAGGATGGGAGAGACTTTTGAGAAATCTTGGAGGTGAGCATGGGAGGAGGAGACAAGGGAGCTAGGAAGCAGAAGTACTGAGAAGACAGTTTGGGTGATATTTGGAAGCAAGTTCGATGATTGGTTCTATGGGAGAGGATGCCCCACTGCACACAGATGGTTGCTTACTCAGCACCACCACTATTCACAGACCACCTTGTATTTCTTTCAATTAATACAAGGTGTTCTCTGTCTGGATGGGGTGGAGATCATAACATCACTGCACCTCCTCACCATTAAAGTGATTTTCAGCTTCCCCAAAGGTTTATCAGAGGTCTAGGAGTCATAAGTGGTGTATTTTGGTTTTGTGCTGACCTAGGAAAGACTAAAATCAGGTGCCCCCCCCATCTAAATGTGTCCCACCCCAGCCACGGATACTGTTTTTGTTGCAGGGTCTGATGAGGAAACTGCAGCCGTTCACAATGAACAGCTGTGGCTTCCTCAACAGACCCTGAGACATGATTCATCCAAGTGCCACATATTTGGTTAGTGGAGCAGAGGACAGGGTCAGCAGGACATAGGACGGGGTCAGTGGGATATAGGACGGTGTGAGTGGGGTATAGGACAGGGGTCAGTAGGGCAGAAAATGGGGTCAGTGGGGCAGGGGATGGGGTCAGCAGGGCACAGGATGAGCTTAACAGGGCAGAGGATAGGGCCAGTAGGGCAGAGCATGTGGTCAATGGGGCAGAAGATTGGGTCCTCAGGCCTCTCTCTCTCCCTCCTGTAGACTATACACACTCCTCTCACTCCCTCCTGTAGACTATACACGCTCCTCTCCCTCTCTCATGTACATTATACACATTCCACTCTCTTTTTCTCCTGTACACACTTCTCTCTCTCTCTTCCTCCCTTCTGTACACTATATACACAGCTCCTCCGCCCCACCATACAGCGCTATACCACTGGCCCCACTATACACAACGCTTCTTTTTCCTATGGCACTAGTCGGGGCTTTGGCTGAGCAGGAGGCCCTAGACTGTAAATACATGCAGGCAGCTGGAGAGGAGGGGGTAGGTGGGAAGGGGCATAAGACTGGCCAAGCTGAAGTCACCTAAGGTGGGTGCATGGTGTCCCTAGTGTCCAGGCTGTTTAGACGAGCCATCTGCTGGCTGGAGAAGCAAATGTTGAGATGACTACTAAGGGTGAGGAGTTGCCTCTGCCCTTCTGCCTGGGGGTGGCAACTGCATCCTGGCCCCCTTTCCTACATAGATCTTGGTCCCCTCGAAGATCTGTATATGCCTTATCTGACGACTGTGGCTTCCTGCTGTACAGGTATGTCCCACTCAAGTTTGTGGGATGTCAGTGCACCAGCAGCCCAGCACTAGTTTTTTACTGCCTGGGCTTTATACATCGTGGGAATCAACAGATGTCAGACAAAATAAGTACTGACCTGCTGAAGAGGGACCTAGATCTATATACTTTTTAGCAAACCATGTACATTAACTTTAAGGGCTCTTTCACACTGGTGAAGCCTGCCAACAGGTCCGCCTGCTCAGTAGGGATCTCTCCACTCATCCCCGCTAAGTAGGCGGATGACTGGTCTGTGTCTGCTCCACTGATGCAGAGCGGACACGGATACAGTTTGCTTTCCTCTATAGGCAGTCGGATGTAAACTGATTCCCCATCCACTAGTTTTTAGTGAATAGGATCGGATGTTGGCGGATGTAAACGGAAACATATCCACTTACATCTGCCGCTCCATAGAGGGCAGTAGAAGGTCCAATCGAGTCTGCCTAAAAAACTTGTCCGATCAGTCCGCCTGTGTCAAAGGGGCCTAAAGAAGAACACTATCTGAACTGTATGTTTTCAACAGAGAATGATGAAGCTGCCTGTGTTATTAATATAATACTTAACTTCCCTAATTCAAATAGTTAGACATTTCCCTAGCGATCTCCTTGGACATGTGTGTGAAAACAGTATAAGCAACTATTATGCATTCTTGGGCATCATTTCCACAAATCAGCCATTAGTACCTCTGAAAAGTTACCAGTTAAAATAGAAACATGACAGCTTGCCAGAAACTGTATAGCTCCTGATCTGGAAATGCAGCAAGTGAAGTGGAATCTCCCAAACTATAAACTTGTTCCCATCATTGACTTGACCTGGGCCTAGAGAATCAGCATGACAGCCACAGAAAGAAAGTCACCAGTGGCAGCTCTCATATTTCTCTCATGACAGATCCCCTTGAAATGAGTCAATATAAATGGTGACATAAGCATCACTGTGTGTTACTGTGGAATGCCAAGCAAGAAACCTCTGCTTACTAAAGCATCCCATATCACATAAAAATACATAAGAATGACTTGTCAGGTAACCCCACCAGCCACTACAAAAGGAAAGATAACAGAACAGTGGAAACTGACTGCTCAATAGTAAATTGGATTAGCACATACACTTTCTAGTTAGTAGGTCACATGTAAGGCCTCAATCACTGTGCAAAGCTGCACGGGTTCCCGGTGTCACAGCAAAAGGAGCTGCCACCTATACACTATGCTAATAATGTGCTCAGGCTGATATGTGTCACATGTACATCACAGAAAGCCAGCATTTATCGCAGTAAGCCTGTGCTATGGCTGGTGTAGAAAAAGATGAACAAGGTGAATTTACCAAAACATTCACATTCACACAGAACGTTGAAACTAAGTGCCTGGAGTTGGTTTTTAGTTGCATTTTTTGGTCCTGCATGGGTCAGAGGCTCAGGGTTCATACAGATGGATATGGCAGAAATGTAACTACTGGTCTTTTGTATGCTGTTTACCCCATCCCTTACTATTACCTCTCTTGTAATAGAGACTCACATCAATCTGATGCTGCTGCTCCATCTCTGCTTCAACAACCTCTAGCCAAAAGCTACCCATATAGACAGTAGATGATCATGTTTTTTGATCTGACCTTTTTCTGTTTGTCCTCACAAATGCCCCTAGTTGGTCTCCTTTCTTCATATTATTGCTCCTTCATGAAGTAAGCAAAGATAGCTTCTGTCCATGCCCATCATCTCCTCATCTATTTTCATCTATCTTGAAGTAAACTTGCTAATTTGGCAGAGCTATCCTTTTATATTTACGGAACACTCTCTGCAAAGCTGCCTTAGAGATGCCCAACCTAGCATTAAAGTGGGTTTAATCACATCTCTAGCTCATTTACAGTTGTGTAAAGGCCCGAATATCGGAAGGCATCTGCCAGCTTCTGTCCAAGGGGCAGGACTGAAAAAGGTCTGCTGATTGGCATGTTCTGGTGGGGAGGGGGGGGGGGGGTTGACTCATCAAAAAACAGTGCAGAGTTAGTTAGGAAGGTCTCTCCAACTAGATACTTGTACAAAGCTAAATAGCCTCCAGAGATGTGACTTTCACATTTATCCTCAATGCTTTGTTACTGCCAATAACATCTTCTAGTCTACTTCTTGGACTTCAGTAAGCAGAGACTAGTGACTGTCAGTCACTGCTCTGTGCTCTATCCCTCCAGTGCTCACTAGGGTGCTGGGCTGTGGAGGGGACAGGAGCAGCTAGCTGAGAGGATGAACCAGCTACCAGTCAGGCATCTGGGCAGACCAGAAAATTATTGTTGGTATCCCAGCAGAGCCTGGACCAGCTCTATGATGTCAGCCAACAGCAGGAGTGACATGATCTAAACGAGGGGCAAGCCCCCAAAATATCATGGTGACCAGCTTCTTTCCTTTGGTTTAACATGGTTTGAGTGCTCTCCAAGACTTCCAGCTTGCCCTCATCAGCTGACCATCAGGAGATCTTACGTAAAGGTGTATGACAGTACATCTGGTTCCTGGATACGTGACCTCCAGCGGACACACCATCTCAGTGATCCAGATGACCATAATCCACACACTTCTCCCACTATCTTGAGAATTCTGGGTGGTGTCATCTACTGTTGGGTTGGGGACCATGTGTCATCTTTAAGCTTTTGGGTTTATGTGTTTCTCCTCTCCACTGGCTCCGCAGTTGTACAGTATCAGTCTGGGCACTCCTGCACGTCATACTTTTTATCTATTCCTGGGTTTGTGGCTCTATTGACTTCCATAGGGCTGGGAGCACTCCTTTATTTGTTGTTTTGTGCTCATGGGTCACAGGAGTGCAGAACTAAGTGCACTCCTTTGACCCATAGACAACATTGCTTTGGCCATACTTCTCTTTTAAGTTGTAAAGTAATAGTGTTAAAAGAACACGTAGTGAGATATTATAGATTATTGTTGCAACTATGCATTTCTATTCCAGTAAGGAGGACAACTGAAACAAGTGGCATGATACAAGGGGTTGTAGAACAAACTCTGTGTTACTTTACAGCATAGTTACAGTGGCAACTGAGCTGTTTCCTCATTCAAATGATTCCTATGCTGTTTCCAAAGAACAGGGGGCCAGATTCACAGCAGAAATACGCCGGCGTATCTACTGATACTCCGGCGTATTTTCAAATTTGCCGCATCGTATCAAACCAAGATACGACGGCTTTTGGCATAGATCCGACAGGCGTACGGCTTCGTACGCCTTCGGATCGTAGGTGTAATTCTCCAGGGGCCGCTGGGTGGAGTTTGCGTTGTTTTCCTGCGTCGGGTATGCAAATTAGCTGTTTACGGCGATCCACGAAGGTACGCGCGTTCGTCGCATTCTCTTACGTCGTCGCTAGTCGGCTTTTCCCGTCGTAAAGTTACGAGTGCTATTTAGATGGTGTAAAATTAGACCATCCATGTTAAAGTATGGCCGTCGTTCCCGCGTCAAATTTAAATTTTTTTTTTTGTGTAAGACGTCCGGGAATACGAAAGGACGTAACGCACGTCGCTGTTCAAAAAACACGTCGGGGCGCCGTCATTTCGCGCAAAGCAGGGCGGGAAATTTTCACACGGAGCATGCGCAGAACGTTCGGCGCAGGAGCGCGCCTAATTTAAATGACACACGCCCCATTTGAATTAGGCGGGCTCTAAAGCTTACAGATTTAGGTTACGCTGCCGCAAGTTTACAGGCAAGTGCTTTGTGAATCAAGCACTTGCACTGAAAGGTTGCAGCGGTGTAACGTAAATGAGTTACGTTACGCCGCAGCGCAGGTACATGAATCTGGCCCCTGGATCATAAATGTAGAAATTTGACCCAGATCATGTCTTTTGGTGGGTCCATGAAATGTGTTCCTAATTGAACCTCCAGTTCACAAAACCAATAGGATGCTTTGGTAAGCTTTTACATGAGGAATTCTGTTTCTATGTTGATTACATGTTTTATTATACATTGCACAAAAGTCTTGCAAGCCATGGTCTCTGTGTCATTAAGTATATATGTATAATGAAATGTAATCAACTGCAGATCAAATTGTGGTCAATGTGTGGCAAATATAAAAGTACAGCAATCACACTGCCATATCCACCTATAAACCTTAATTAATAATATCAAACTATTTTTTCCTAAAGAAAAGCAGCAAGGTCAAATCAGCAGCATATGTATGCACACCCTCCAGAGCAAACAAGACTGCATTACAAAGGAGGGAGTACAAGGACTGTACACAGATTCTACAGGCATGGGTGAGAACAAAACCAAAAATAACAGAACTTGAGCAGCTGACTAGATCTCAAATCTAAACATGAGATTCATCCAAGTCAATATCTGTCTCCCCCAGCTCGATCTGTGTGAAATTAAAGTGTCCTGACACTAGCGGGTTCTCCGTGCCATTGTCCTCACTGATATGAAGAATAGTATCTGTGTACTGAAGAAGGCTACTAGTTTCCAGGCCAGCAAAGTCTTCAGGATCCGAAAGATGGGAGGTTGGTGAGCTGTGGAGAAATGGGGCTGCTGCTCCCCGACTGGATTCTGAGTCCTGCTTCACCAGGAAGTGGCCCCTTCTCTGAAATACAAATTCAGATGACAGTTATTTAGTACAAGCAAGTCGTCGCACAATAATATGTTTTATCAGCAATATGTAATACAGACAAAGAGGAACAAGTAACCTTTACTATTTTGCAGTTACCTTTAAGGATATATAAAAACCAAAAAGTTAAAAGACAAGTATGGGAATGTTTTTTGTTTTTACTCATACTTACCTAGGTGGATGCAGCATCGGTCCAATGCTGCATCTGTCCCCCGCCATCTCTAACACTGAGAACCAGTGCTCGGTTCTCAGAGTCACTGTCAGTCACTGGCTCTCTTATCTGCCCACCTGTGCTCACTGGAGCACTGGACTCTGGAGGGGGCAGAAGCGGCTGGCTCAGGATCTCGGCAGCTTGCTGAGAGGCTGAGCCGGGTGCCGGTCCAGGCATGTGGACAGATCCCAACCATATGGTTGCGATCCTTCCTGAGCCTGGACTGGCTCTGTGGCATCTGTCATCAGCAAGTTTCAGCTTTAGCAACAGGTCACAACAAGCTCAGTGGGACAGCCACCCAGCTGGGGACACTCACAGTTCAGTAGTGTGACAAAGTAGATTCCCGCTGGAAACCCATTTAGGAGTCGGTAGGAAGAGATGAGGCCCTATGCTTACCTTCCTTCCCTAACACTGACACTGTTACTCACAGACGGGGTACCTGTCCCTATTCTATCCACTCGCCAAAGTTCCCCAATACCTAGGAACCAGGGCCCCAAAAGCGGTCTGACTGACCCAAGATGGCTGCTTAACTAACATGGGGCCGCAGCATCCACCAAGATAGCTTCCTCAGTGACCCAGGAAAACACAAAGGAACCTCGTTCCTCTCCAGTAACAGTGCCACTACAGCTAAGCACCACCTGCTGAGAAAGTAAACTGCACCTGCCTACACGCTGCCATCATCTCTGGCTCAATACTCTCTTGCAAAGTCCAAAAGTGTACTGTGGTCAGATGAATAAAAATCTGAAATTCTTTTTGGCAACCATGGGCGCTGAGTCCTCTGGAACTAAAGAGGAGAGGGACCTTCTGGTTTGTTACCAGCACTCACTTTAAACCTGCATCTATGATGCTATGAGGGTGCATAGTGAATGGCGGCTTGCACATCTGGAAAGACGCCATAAATTCTGAAAAATATATCCAGGTTTTTAGAGCAGCATATTCTCCCATCCAGATGATGTATTTTTTCAGGGAAGGCCCTGAATATTTCAACAGGAGAATAGTAAACCGCATACTGCATCTATAACAACAAAATGGCTTTATAGTAGGAGAGTCTAGGTGCTTAACTGACCTGCCTGCAGTCTAGACCTTTTACCAATCTAAATTATATATGGCGCATCTTGAAAACTATGACAAATGTGAAACAGGACTGTTGAGCAGTTAGAATCCTATATTAGGCAAGAATGGGACAACATTTCTCTCGAAAAACTCCAGCAATGTGTCTCCTCAGTTCCCAGATGTTTACAGAGTATTGTTAAAAGAAGAGGGATTGCTACACCATTGTAAACATGGCCCTGTCTCAACGTTTTTGAGATGTATTGCTGCCATCAATTTCAAAATTACCTTATTTTTTTTACCTAATTTACCTAGTTTAAACATTTGATATGTTTTCTATTTTCATTAGCTAATTCTTATTCATTCTATCTCCCAATCTCCCCTTAGCTGTTACTTTGCTGATATATATATATAGATATGTATATATATATATATATATATATATATATATATATATATATATATATATATATATATATACCTGTATTGTTTAGAGTTGAAAATATATTTATTGGTAGTTTAACATAACGAAGAAAAAACAACATGGGTTGTTACAATCTGCGAACAGTCACAAGTATGCTTGGGGAAAGAGTCAACCAAATGGCTATCGCCCACAGCGGGACTCTTACCAACATGTAAAACATTATGAGCAGCAATGACTGCAACTATAAGGGCCTCTTCGTTCTTGGCAGAATTGTAACTGGAAAGTGTGGCAAAGAAATAATAAAACCAAAAGAGGAAAAAAAAAAAAGAAAAAATTAGACAGGGTAAGAAAGAAAAATGAAAATTAAAATACCGGTATTGTTTAAACGTTTTAAATTTTGTGTTGTTCTTTAATTTGTAAATGCTAAAATATATTTTTACTCTGGTTCTGCCACCTGCTTTGCCTTGCTACCCAATGGTTGTACTTAATTGCTCCTTTTCACATTTCAAATATATGAACTGGCCAAATCAATAAAAACAATGGGCCAGATTCACAAAAGAGATACGACGGCGTATCTCCTGATACGCCGTCGTATCTCTGTGATCCGTAACTATGCGCCTGATTCATAGAATCAGGTTACGCATAGTTCTCACTAAGATCCGACAGGTGTAATTGACTTACACCGTCGAATCTTAGGCTGAAATTATAGGCCGGCCGCTAGGTGACGATTCCATTGCGGTCGGCGTAGAATATGCAAATTACTAGTTACGGCGATTCACGAACGTACGCTTTACCCGTCGCTCTAAATTTACATTGTTTCCGTCGAGATACGCCGCATAAAACTAAGGCTGCCCTCTAGGTGGTCTAGCCAATGTTAAGTATGGCCTTCGTTCCCGCGTCAAAATTTGAAAATTCACGTCGTTTGCGTAAGTCGTTCGTGAATGGCGCTGGACGCCATTTACGTCGAAACCAATGACGTCCTTGCGACATCATTTAGCGCAATGCACGTCGAGTAATTTTACAGACGGAGCATGCGCAGTACGTTCGGTGCGGGAACGTGCCTAATTTAAATGGTGCCCGCCCCATTTGAATTAGGCTGGCTTGCGCTGAGCGGATTTACGCTACGCCGCCGCAAGTTTACAGGTAAGTGCTTTGTGAATCAAGCACTTACGCTGTAAACTTGCGGCAGTGTAACATAAATGGGATACGTTACGCCGCCGCAGCGTAACAGAATTCTTTGTGAATCTGGCCCATCGTACCTCTGGGGTAGCTGATATTTTATAATAACCGCTTTTGGGCAGATGTTCCATTGTTTCCCTTAATAAAAATTGCATTGTAAACAATAATGCAATATTGCTGTTTACATTTGTTTTGTTAGGAAAAAATAAATGAATCTGATGCTTTCCTGATATATGTCACAAGTAAATTATGTTTGCATACTATTGAAATATCAACAAGCATGTCACAGAAAACGTATCCTAATGTCTGTAGAGATTTTATTAGCTTACATTCAAAATTTGTTTATTTCTGTAACAAAATCCTGCAATTACTACTGCAAACTAAAAGCACCCAGCAGTTTTTGGCACCATATCAGACAAACAAGCCTAATTTAAACTACTATATTTAGCCAGACAAGAGTCTTAAAAGACGCTTTTATCTTTATCTTTGATCCAGGGGTTGTGTGTGTAGGCAGCTATATTGTTTACAGGCCCAGAAAGATACACTCTTCAAAGAAAATAGCAAGGACTTGAAACTTTGTGTTTTTTATATATTAAATCTCAATTTATTTTCATCTGATGCCTCATACACACAACCAGTTTTCCTGGCAGTAAAACTGCCAAGAGAGCTTTTGGCCGGGAATCCCGGCCATGTGTATGCTCCATCGCAGTTTTCCCGACAGGAAAACCACCGGGAATCCCAGCAGGAAAAAAGAGAACATGTTCCCGGCGGTTTTTAAGCCTGCAGTTTCCCTATGGGAAAAACCTGCAGTGGAGCATACACACGGCCGGGTTTCCTGACCAAAGCTCTCATGGCAGTTTTCCTGTCGGGAAACCGGGCCGTGTGTTAGGCCCCGTACACACGACGAGGAACTCGACGTGCCAAACACATCGAGTTCCTCGTCGAGTTCAGTGTGGAAGCCGCCGAGGAACTCGGCGGGCCGACTTTTCCCATTGACTAACGAGAAAATAGAGAACATGTTCTCTTTTCGGCCCGACGAGTTCCTCGACGGTTTCCTCGCTGAAAAGTGTACACACGACCGAGTTTCTCGGCAGAATCCAGCTCCGACCGAGTTTCTGGCTGAATTCTGCCGAGAAACTCGGTCGTGTGTACGGGGCCTAAGGGGAAAACGCTACTGAGCAGGTTTTCGGGTTTTCCCGGCGGACTTTTTACCGCTGGGAAAACCGATCGTGTGTACAAGGCATGAGGTTTCTTTTTTTTTTTGTGATGGGATGTACTAAAAAAAGCTTATGAATGCCATCTAGTCTTATAGCACACCACCGTTCATATTCACATTTATGAATTATTGATCATTGTTAAGTAATTTTATTTCAATAATATCTTTAATCTGTAATTTGTCTGCTGATAATTAATACTGTACTGGTAACACAGTTGTCAATGTCTCTAGGAGAGATCTTCCCACTAATCCTGGTGCATCTTGTGCCAGACTAAGGGGCCCAGTTGTTTTTTTTTTTGTCAGATTAGGTGACGTCCATAATCTGTTTGGGCAGTGCACAACAGCCTTGCGTAAACTTACCTGGAGTTCAAAATTATTTGGAAGGTTTAAAGATTTATTGGCTTTCATTCATCCTCCATGACCCTAAATAGGAGAACTTGTACAACTACAGCACTTCCAACTTAGTGGAGAAACTGGACCTTGCTGAACATCTGGTTACAATGTTTATTGCCAGCTAAGGATGTTTAAAGACATGCATTCAGCTGTATGTAGGCAGCTGGTGATTTCACAAATTTGATAGCATGGCTCTGTTCAATTCCATGGTTGTTGCTACAGAGAAGGGAGAAGAACTGTACTACCAATGCTACTGCCACCACTTATCATTGCAGGGAACGCTTGGACTTACTTTCCAACCTGCCCATCTGATTTCTTTCCTCTATCAGTGGTCATGTAGCAGTTAGGTTTGGGAACCGTGGGCCAGATCCTCAACCAGCGGTGCAAATTTAGTTTGTCCTAACTTATGTCATTTAAGTTACGTTGCCCTAAGTTGGTGTCGTAAGTGCCGTATCCACAGCGCATTTGCGTCTAAATTTGCGCCAGCGTAACTTAAATTCAGAGGCGTAAGGCGGGGTTTTTGCAAGTGGGAAGGAAGTGGGCGTGCTTCATTGTAATGAGCCGTGACCCCATGCAAATGAGGCGCCGGCCATACTGCGCATGCGCGCACGAATCGGGACCTCACTGGGCATGTGCAGAACTGGTCTCGGCGCAATCAGTGAGATAGGTAAAAGGCCAAGTGTACTTAGTTTGAGGATCGCCCTGTGTGTAAAAAGCACCACACACACACACTTCCCTTGCAAAAGTATATCCCATTGTTCCCCTTCCATGAGCAATTTGCTTCTGCTCTGTTTGTTTGTGTGTTGGTAAGTTGTGTTTGTGAGAAAAGTGTTTGAGGAGTTGGAGAGTCTAGTTGTTGTTTGTTTTTGAGAAGTGTCTTTATTTATTTTGTTTGTTATTGTTTTTGCTGATTGTTTTTTGGTGTTTGTTTTTTGGTGTTTGTTTTTTGTTTGTTTGTTGGTGCGTGTTTGTTTTTGAATTACTATTAGCTGTGTCCTTGTGTGTTTAGATTTTGGTTAGTTTTTTGTGGTATATATTTTTGTCAGGTTTTTGGGTGTGTATTGTAGATTGTTTGTCGGGTGTGTTTGTTGTTGCTGGGTGGTGTATGTGATGCCCCCCAAACGCAGGAAGCTTAATTTCACCCTGGGAGAGAAGAAAATTCTTGCTCGGGGCATTGTGAAATATGGGCGATTTCTGCATGGCCCTGAGAGCCAGAACACCACCCCGGCCAGGAGGAGGCAGCTTATAAAAAAAATCACCGACCAGATCAATGCGGCGGGGGGGGGGGGGGGGGAGACTAGGACCCCCGCTGGCATACAGAAAAAAATAAATGATCTGAGAAGCGTCGTCCGGAATAAGATGGCAAGGATCGACGCCCATACCAGGGGCACTGGAGGAGGGGGACCCTGCCCAGTCAGACTGACGGAGGAGGAATGGGCAGTGGCCCAGTGTTTCCACCCACAGCAGGTGGTGGGCCTGCCTGGCTATACGTCAGATGTTCCTAGGAGGACAGGTAGGTTTTTTTGTTTATTCTCTGTTGATTAGCATGTGTGGGTGGGGGAAGGGAAGATGTGCCAAGTGTGTGGTTCCTCAAACATGTGATTGTTTTGTGTCCTCCACAGATGGCCAGGAGGTTACACGCCAGGAGGTTACACGCCAGGAGGTTGCAGGCCAGGAGGTTGCAGGCCCATCGGGCCAGGCTGCAGCACCACCCCCAAGACAGGCTGATGATGAGTCCCAAGAAGGGCAGGATTCCCCAGGGGAGGGGATTGGCCAAACCTCCACTCATGAGGAGGTTGAGGGGGAGGAGGATGAGTGGGAGGAGGATGATGAGGGGGAGGAGGAGGAAAATATGCAGATTGGCCGGGAAGTCCTCCTGGCCACTGATATGATGACCTTTGAGTCTTCCCCTGAGGCTGGCACCAGTCAGGCCACCATCAGGGGTAGCCCCTCCCACTTCTCCCCCAACAGGCCTCCAGTCACCAGGGTCACTCTCTCCCCTCCTCCAGGCCCGCAAGACTCAGCGGCAGCCAGGGGGCCAACCCAGGAGACCGTGGCTGTGGGCGAGCGTCTGTCGGCCAGTGTGGTGAAGGACAATGCCCGGCAGACCCGCACTCTTGGAAAAATACTGGAAAAACTTACGCAGATGGAGCACAGCCAGGGTGAAATGATGGAGGCACTCGGTGATGTGGCCACCAACTCAACGGCGGTCATTACATGTTTGAACGACATACAGACCGCCACAACGCGCGTGGCCCATGAGCTGAGTGCCCTGACCCAGGCTGTGCAGGACAATACAAGGTCTGGCCAGGCCAATGCGGCTGCCCTCACTGCCTGTCTCACTCGCATTGCAGGGGCCATGGAGGGCAGGCCAGCAGGGGCGGCTCCTCCTTCCCCAGCTCACCCCCCCCAGGAGGCTCCTCCTTCCCCAGCTCACCCCCCCCAGGAGGCTCCTCCTTCCCCAGCTCACCCCCCCCAGGAGGCTCCTCCTTCCCCAGCTCACCCCCCCCAGGAGGCTCCTCCTTCCCCAGCTCAACCCCCCCAGGAGGCTCCTCCTTCCCCAGCTCACCCCCCCCCCAATGGACATCCTCCGCGACGGCGTGGCCGTGGCCGTGGCCGTGCCCCTGCCCCTGCCAAGGCGTAGCAATCGCCGCCGCTAATTAATTTGCTGGGATACTTTTGTTTTTTTGTTTATGCATTTTTTTTTTTTTATTATTTAATTTGGTCTTCTGTACTTATGATTTGATTTATGTGTGTGAATGATGTGTGAATGTGGGGGGGTGGCATTCCTGAGAAATTAAGGGTGTCACCCTCAGTTTTGGTGGAGAAGGGATCCCCAGGACCAGGGAGAAGTGCAATCCCAGGTTCCTGAATGGTGTATGAATGCACAGTGACATAATTGGAGCCGTGGCGTGGCGTTACTGCTCCCAAGTCCCAAAGGGGGGGGGACTTGGATCTAATCCAATTCGATGTGCATGTGATGTGTCTGTGCTAGGAACCACAGTGGTGTGCATTCATGCATTATCATTGTGACTTTATTGATGTGCATTTACAGGGAAAAGATACATTCTTATTGTGACATTAATCATGTACGTTTACTGGGAAAAAATGCCTTCTGCAAGGCGTCTCCTGGCTGCTGTGCCCTCAGCAGACCGGGTAGAGTTGGTTGGGGGAGTATTGCCTGGGTCAGGGGTCAGGTCATCACATAAGTCAATATGCAGTCCCCTTCTGAGGGCAAAGTTGTGGAGTATACAACATGCCCCAATTATTTGGCACACAAAGTCAGGGGAATACAGCAGTGTACCCCCAGACTTATCCAGGCATCTGAAGCGGGACTTCATAAGCCCAAAGGTCCGTTCAACCACTCCCCGGGTTCGTATGTGCGCCTGGTTGTAGCGTTGCTCTCCTGGGGTTTGGGGGTTCCTGAATGGGGTCATTAGATGAGGTCCCAAGGCATATCCTGAGTCACCTGTAAGGGAAAAGACAGGAGGATATTAGTCATGCATGTGCCCCTTGTGATGTGAGCATCATGGGGGGGACATACCTGACACACATGTCACTCACCAATCAGCCAGCTGTCTCCATACATGTTCTGGTCCAAATCTCTTGAGATCTGGGTCTGCCGGTAAATATAACTATCATGGCAGGATCCCGGAAATTTAGCACAGACGTGCCAGATGAGGCCATGGGCATCTACGATGACTTGCACATTGATGGAATGCCAGCCTTTACGATTCCGGAACATGTGCTCAGTATCATGGGGTGGTTGTAGTGCCACATGGGTACAATCAATGGCCCCGATGGTGCGTGGAAATCTGGCAATGTGATAAAAGTCTGTCATGGTCTTTAAACGCTGATCCTCCTGGGTGGGTTTTTGAAACTGATTTCCCATGCGCCGCAGGATTGCAGGGACCACTTGGTGCACACACCTGCTGATGGAGGATTGTGCCATCCCAGCCACGCCTCCACTTGTGCGTTGGAATGAGCCAGTGGCAAGAAAATGCAAAGTTGCCAGTACTTTGGTGAGTGGCTGCAGTGCATGGGAGCGTTGGGTTGGGCTGGTAAGATCATCCTGAAGTATTGTTGTTAATTCCAGGATGGCCTCACGGGTAAATCTGTAGTTGCGGAATACTTCAGAAGCAGGCATGCCAAACAAATCTTGGCGTGGGCGGTATACCCTCTCCTGTGCCCTCCTCCTCCTCCTCTGTGCCCTCCTCCTTCTTTGTGCCTCTATAGACACTAATGCAGCTAGTATCATTGATGGTCCTGGCATTTTGGCAGAGAGATTTTAGTCCTGAACGTGTGTGTGCTGAGCTCTTCCTGAATGGTGTTGCTTCAGCAGACATTCAGACGGCATGTGTAAAATTAGGGCTGCTTTTATAAAGTGTAAATTCCCACCAGGAAGCTAACAGGTGCGCACAGGGCGTAATCTACGGCGCACACACTTAATTCTGTGGATCGCCCTATCTCCCTCATTTGCATCTTTGCCTATCAAATAAAGCGGCGTGCCTAGCGTAATTTGCGCACGAGAATGCGCCGGTGTAATTTTTTTTAGGTAGGACGGAAAAGCCGGAATTTCAGGCGCTTCTCGTTTTGAGGATCGGGCGCAATGATACACGCCGTGTAAAATTAGAAAAATCGAGTTAAGTCGGCGTATCTCTTTTGTGGATCTGGCCCCATACATATAAAACGATCAGGCAATCCAGCTGAAACTTTGTACTGGGTGACTGTCACCTCATGTCTATAGATAGCTTAACCCCTTCACATCTTAGGCTCCTTTCACACTTGTGCGACTTGAAAGACGTTGCCGTAATTTTTACCGCAATTTTTGATGCAATTTTGACACGACTTAAAGCAATGCCTGTGTAATCTTGAGGTCTATGGTCATCAAGTCGCATCTAAGTTGGACCAGTTGCAAAGTTGCAACTTCAAAGTGCAGGGGCTGTGAAGACACACAGATATGAATGGAAATCATGGGGTACGACTTGTCATGCATCTTTGCAGTCCCAAGTCGCACAAGTGTGAAAGGATCCTAAGGGTAAAACAAATCTAAAAATCTAAGCAAAATTTTGCAACTTTGACAGGTTTTAGTTAAACTGTACATTTTGTTACAACCTGCCGTCCCAGACAATGATTGTAGCTAGCAGCTATAGCACTAGTTTGCGATAATCGTAAGCAAATCTGGCAGTCTGGTTGTACCCAAGTTGATCAATCAACTTGGTACATTCAGCCTGCCGACCAAGTGTTTTGAATCTTGTCCGGTTCCTGCTGAGCAGGCTGAGATTTGAACCGTGCATGGCCGTCCTAAGGCCTCATGCACAGAGAGCATTTTACTGACGCTTTTAGTTGTGTCAGATGTTTTTTTTTTTCAGCTTAAAAATGCCTCTCCATGTTATTCTATGTATCCATGCACACATGAGCTTTTAGGGGCTGTAAGGGGCATAGGCTTTTTCAAGCTGTAAAAAAAACCCAGGGCCAGGGCGTTCTGGAGCAGCAGTGTTAAACTGTAAAAACACTAAACGTAGCTAAATGCGTGTTAACGCTGTATACAGCGTTAAGCAGCGTCAAGCATTTTTAAGCTGTAGTAATTGGATTTGGGAATAGAAAATAGAAGAGGGCAGAGAAACGCTGCTAAATTGTAATGCTACTTAATGCGCATTAACGCCAATGCAAAACACTACTAAAAGTGTATTTTTACAGCCGCTTTTCCCCGGCATTTGTACTGGCTTTGCAGCTTGTTTTTGTTTTTTTAACGCCTAGTGTGCATGGGGCCTAACTTTAATTTTTGTTTGCCTATCCTTTAGGATTTTTATTTTTACCTGTGGGCTCATGGTAAGCTTTGCATTCACCTCCTCTCCCATTGACAACAATGACACTGGGATACTTCTTCCAGTGACAACATTATCACACAAACAGGAAGTGAAGAAAAATCTCCAAAGCATACACAGAAAGCAATAAAAAGATTTACAAAAGTTCTACCTTATCCCCATTGTCTTACCCTTCCCTGTTGGAGAGATTTCCTTAGAGAAATGTTTATGTTAATAGAAAGCAAGGAATAAAACTGAGGTTACAATCTTTCACCTGCTCAAAAACAAAAACAAATCTGCACATTTCCACGATGGAGTGCAACAATGTTCCACAATCCAAAGGGGTCAACCAGTTTCTAAACTTTTATGGATGCACAGTTGAATTACTGTAGCCTAGTTATATACATGATTTTTCACATCAATACCAGAGCAATACAGTTCTATCCACAAGAAGACTTTATGAATCAGCAGACCACGTAATGCTTTGAAAACCCCAAAATATTGCATTCGTATACAGAACTAACACACAAAAAACACATTTATCCAGAAGTAATTCCAAC
Organism: Rana temporaria; assembly: GCF_905171775.1. Classification (NCBI taxonomy): domain Eukaryota; kingdom Metazoa; phylum Chordata; class Amphibia; order Anura; family Ranidae; genus Rana; species Rana temporaria. Next base: position 137,974,372 of record NC_053494.1, on the reverse strand, counting down.
TTTGTGGGCTACAGTTTGGGGATGGTTCCTTTCTGTTCCAACATGACTGTGCAGTTGAGTCCTGACCTCAACCCAATAGAACACATTTGGGATAAATTTGAGTGGAGAATGTGAGCCAGGTCTTCTCGTCCACATTAGTGCCTGACCTCACAAATGGGCTTCTGGAAGAATGGTCAAACATTTCCATAGACACACTCCAAAACCTTGTGGACAGCCTTCCCTTAAGGCCTCGTACACACGACCGAACATGTCTGCTGAAACTGGTCCACGGACCAGTTTCCGCAGAAATGTTCGGTCGTGTGTAGGGCCGACCGGACAATTTTCCGGCCGAGCGGACAGGTTTCCAGCGGACAAATGTTTCTTAGCATGTCGGTCATGTCCGCTCGTCTGTACGAGGCCTAAGAGTTGAATCTGTTATAGCTGCAAAGGATGAGCCAACTCAATATTGAACCCTACGGACTGAAGCCCTGTACACACGGCCGGGATTCTCGTCAGGAGAAAAACATTGTTTTTGTTTCCTGACGAGATTCCTGGCAAGATTTTCTTGCCGAGTGTACAGAAGTACGATTAAAAAAAAACGCCGTTCTTTAGAATGGCACGAACGCAGTGACGTCATCGACTACGACGAGCATGCGCTCGTCACATTCGATGCCGTCGCCGCCATCTTGCTTCACCCTACCTATGCCTTGGAAGCTACCGCCCATGCGTCAAAGTCATTTCGAGCATGCGTGGGTTTTCATGGAGGCAGGTAAGTATACAGACGCTCGGGTTTCTCGGCAGGAAAACACTGTCGAGAATCACAACGAGAAAATAGAGGGCAGGTTCTCTATTTTTCTCGTCTAGATTCTGGGCAGTTTTCTCGACGAGAAACCTCAAAGCCTCGTACACACGCATGGTTTACTCGGCAAGAAAGCTCTGCCAGCAGTTTTCTTGCTGAGAAAACCGTGCGTGTGTACGAAGCTTAAGACTGGAATGCCATTAAATTTCATGTGCGTGTAAAGGCAGGCATCCCAATACTTTTGGAAATATAGTGTATACACATTAAGAAATTAATCAAGCAGTATTGTATATTGCAATTGCAGCCAGGGAAACTAAATTTTGTCAAATGTGTCATGCGTTAATTTATACCTAGGTATAATTTGGCTAACCATCCTGAACCATTGTGATACAGTATTGTACGGGGAATATGTTATTTCCACTGAATTGCTATATGTTTTCTAAAAATAGTAACAAACTTAAAAGAAGTTTCGTACTAGTAGGGGTATCAGAATCCTCTTAGTAACCCAAAAAACATCTAGAAGGGTTGTATATGTTATGAAGTTTAAGGAGTGAACTTATAAAGTCTGTAACTGTGGACCAGAAAGAATAGCCAAACATTTCCAGATCATATGATCAACTGTGCCACTGTCATAAGGACATTTAGTGCACTTAAGGCCTCGTACACACGGACGGACAGTCCGCTGAAAACGGTCCGCCGGACCGTTTTCAGCGGACATGTCCGCCCGGAGATTTCTGTCTGATGGTTGTACACACCATCAGACAGAAGTCCGCGCGTAAACAATACGCGGGGACGTGGCCGCGCCGTCGCTGCGTCATCGTCGGGCGGGCGGCCCTGGAAGTTCAAAGCTTCCACGCATGCGTCGAATCAGTACGACGCATGTGAGGGATGGCGGTCGGTCGGACGTGTCCGGTGAGTCTGTACAGATGACCGAACACGTCCGATGGACAGGTTTCCAGCGGACAGATTTCTTAGCATGCTAAGAAATTTTTGTCCGCTGGAAACTGTCCGATCCGCCGGACAATTGTCCGGTCGGGCCTACACACGACCGGATCTGTCCGCTGAAACTGGTCCATCGGACCAGTTTCAGCGGATCGATCGGGTCGTGTGTACGGGGCCTAAGAGAGGGGAGTTTACCAATTCTAAACCGGATATATGGGGTGGAACTACCAAGGCCGCATAGGTTGCAAACCTGGCCCTGGCTTCCATCAATGTGGTGGTCCGCTGCCGAACACTTGAAACGGTCCCACTGCTGCGATCCCAAAGTCTTGTGACTTGCTTGCGATTTACTTGCAACTTGCAAACCTTTGTGATTTAACATTGCAGTCTATGGCCGCGTACACACGGTCGGTCAATCCGATGAGAATGGTCCGAAGGACCGTTCTCATCGGTTAACCGATGAAGCTGACTGATGGTCTGATGTGCCTACACACCATCAGTTAAAAAAACGATCAAGTCCAACGCGGTGACGTAAAACACAACAATGTGCTGAGAAAAATTAAGTTCAATGCTTCCAAGCATGCGTCGACTTGATTCTGAGCATGGTTTTGAACCGATGCTTTTGCGTACTAACCGTTGGTTTAGGAGTCCATTGGTTCAATTTTAAAGCAAGTTCTAAATTTTTCGACCAAAGGATAACGGACCGATGGGGCCCACACACGGTCGGTTTGGACCGATGAAACTGAACTTCAGTCCGTTTTCATCGGTTTTGTCCGATCGTGTGTACAGGGCCTGAGGCACAAGAACTTTTTTTTTTTGCATCTGCAACTTGAGTCACGTTAGGCCCTACTATGGGAGTAAACATATGGGAGTGACGCAATTGTAAATATCTGTGCAGTATGTTGGATACCATAGTCTTTTGAAACTCCATAAAAGATTTAAAAATACGCTTATCGTAAGGATGCGATATATATTTTACTTTGCGTCTTGCCCAGACCATTTTTTTGCTAAAATAATTCCCGTGGCCATGGATTATGTCATAAGGGGTTGTTGGATCAACAGATTATATCTCCGGCTGATTTGGCCAAATTTTTTGTTGCTGTCAGTGCTTCCCTGTCCTAATGACTATTTATTGCACCCCTTATTTTTTAAAGGATATCACAGGGACAAGAAGTGAGGGGAAATCTTCCCAAAGGATTCAAAGGCAGAAATAAAAACATGTCAGACTTGCCACTCTATTCAAAATAAAACAAAAAAAAAACCTGTTGGCAGGAGTTAGACAAAACTAAAAGGGGCAGATCCTCAAAGAAATTATTGTTGATACGCCGCGTAATTTCAAATTTTGAGCGTCGTATCTTTGTTTTGGTATCCACCAAACAAGATCCGACGGCATCTGTGTTAGATCCGACAGGCGTACGCCTTAGTACGCCGTCGGATCTAAGATGCAATTTTCCGGCTTCCGCTGGGTGGCGTTCACGTCGTAATCTGCGTTGAGTATGCAAATTAGCTATTTCCGACGATCCACGAACGTACGAGCGGCCGTCGCATTCTTTTACGTCGTTTCCGTTCGGCTTTTTCCGGCGTATAGTTAAAGCTGCTATCTGGTGGCGTACTCAATGTTAAGTATGGCCGTCGCTCCCGCGTCTAATTTTGAAAATTTTAAGTTGTTTGCATAAGTCGTCCGTGAATGGGGCTGGACGTCATTTACGTTCACGTCAAAACCAATGACGTCCTTGCGACGTCATTTAGCGCAATGCACTTCGGGAAATTTTAGGGACGGCGCATGCGCAGTTCATTCGGCGCGGGGACGCGCTTCATTTAAATGAAACACGCCCCCTACCCGCCGCATTTGAATTCTGCGCCCTTAGGCCGCGAGAGATACACTACGCCGCCGTAACTTACGGCGGGAATTTGTTGTGGATTTAAAACAAAGCCAAGTAAGTTACGGCGGCGTAGCGTATCTTAGATACGCTGCGCCTGTGCAGATCTTTGTGGATCTGCCCCAAAAGGTTTTGGCTAGAGATGCACTTGAATTTATGCTGTAAATATTGACCACTAGGTTGATTAGTACTCTGCATAGTCAGTCAGCAAGGTCAATGATACTTTGTTTTACCTTTGGGACTGTCAAAAATGTCAGATACCTATTTGACCTTTTAATCTATTTTAGGAATTATTTGTAACGTACTGTATTTTTGTTATTTTGTTAACCCCTATTTCTAATTTATGTCCAGGGTTACTGTACATAATTGTTATTTCCATATATTATTTAATAAATGTGTTTTGTTCTTTTAATCAATTCATTATTTTGCTTCCCTCCCAGTTTATATTATCACAGTAAACATTTGTAAGTCTAGTTGCTGTGGATATAGGAGTGGCTGGGAGTAATGTTTCTATGCAAACATTCTTTTCAGTTCTTATAAGGCCACTAACTTTGCAGCAGGCCATTTGCCAGTTCCACTGTACAAAAAACAGTTACATGTTTCATGAAATTTGGCAGATATTCCTCAAGCACTTAATTAGAAATACAAAATTATAGGTCTCAGTACAAACAAAAGGGAATCTGGATGGGTTATGCATTTGCTCGCCTATAGACAAGTGAAATGGTTAGAGCTGTTTAGTAATCCCCATAAAAATGACACATTTTATTTTGCACGATTATATAGATAATATTTCTAATCTCCAACGGTGCCGTCATAGTTTTTTTTCCCAGGTTAACCAAAACCGTATTTCTGCTTGAAGAATCATGAAAGTGGTTTAACTGAAATGACCATTCCAAGTAGGCCAGTATTTACATTTGATTAGCAACGTTTTTAAAATTCAATGTTGTTCATGCAATTGAATGATTTGGCCTCAACACCAAACAATATTGTCAGGGTTGAGTTCACCTGCTGGTGGCACTGGGGTTCACTTTGCAGATGGCTGCAGTTCCAGTGTCCACCAGCAAGTGTCTCCCAGAAGCCAGCAGGCTCTGATCAACCACACCTGGCTCCAACTGCCAGGTGGATATTTAAGGCTGCTCCTTCCTTCCCCCAGGGCATCACTATCCTGCCTGCTTGCCTCCTTGCTACCAGCTTGTGCCTGATAACTTTCCTGAACCTTCCAGTGTCCTGATCCGTCCTGTACCCCTCTGCCTTGTTCCATGCCCTTGTACCCAGTCGTGTCCCCTTCCTTGCATCCCTGTTGCCTTTGTCCCTTCTGTTGTAGATATTGTATATAGATAGCAGTTAGGTTCATTAGTTATTTTTGTTCTTGTTTGCTGGAGTGGTTTATGTTCTCACTGATTGCTGTGAATGTTTATTGGTGTGTTTTCACTGTAAATAAATATCACTTTAACGATAAATACTTTGGTCTCAGTTCCCTTGTGTAGCTACATGTCTGGTGGTCTTAGCTGCTGATCCTGACAGATATGTCTGGCGAAAATCTAATACAGCTCACCATCCAAATAACACAATTCCTACTGTAAAGCATGGAGGTGACAATATCCTCTTATAGGGGTGTTTCTCTGCAGCAGGGACTGGAGCACTTGTCAGGATAGAAGAAAAATGGATGGGGCAAAATAGCGTCAAATTCTTGAGGAAAATCTGCTGCCCTCTGTCAGAAAGTTGTCAATGGGAAGAAGGTTTACGTTCCAACATGACGATGACCTAAAGCACACAGCAAAAATGACCACACAGTGGCTGAAGGAGAAAGGGGTAATGTCCTTGCATGGCTTCGTCAGAGCCCAGAATTAAACCACATTGAAAATCTGTGGAATGACTTGAAGGCTGCAGTCAACAAATGGTCACCATCAAATTTAACACAGAACTTGAGCAGTTCTGCAAAGAAGAGTGGACAAATATTGCAAAGCCTAGATGTGCAAAGTTAGTAGAGACATATTCCAACAGACTAAAGGCTGAAATTAAAGGCGATTCAACAAAATACTGACAAAAGGGGGGGATCCTTTTTCCAGCTCAATGTTGGTATTAAATCTTTCACTTGGATGTTATAAGTTGCACTAGTAAATACAGCTGGATAAAACAAAAACTGCGTGTGTCTTCATTTCAGGCTGCAAAGCACAAAATGTGATTATTTAAAGGGGGGGGGGCAATTATTTTCTATACCCATTGTTTATATCACCCATACATTGCAACACCTGACATAAAGGTCTGATTTGCTCACCTTCATATATTCAATGCACCATGGAGAGGATGCACTGGCAGATCAAATATTCACCACGCCGGCCATAGACGGTTCAAATTCAGCAGGAACCGGCCGAGATTCGAACCATGTATGGGCAGGCTGAATCAACTTGGGTACAACCAGCCTGCCAGATTTTACATGCGATTAGACTAGCAGCTGTTATAGACACTAGCAATAATTACTATGTTATCCCGGCAGAGACAGCTTCCCCTGCCCCCCGCCAGGAGAACACAGTGGCTCGATGGGAGGGTTTCCCCTGTCAACAATGTCTGTGGTTGCAGGAAAGAAATTTGCTCCGTCTATGGCAGCCCATAGGAATGCATTTAAAAGTGCCAACCCATCTATAATGAGCTTAATTGACCATTAGAGGAAAGTGAGATACACATGCTCTAACCTTTTAGTGGTGTTACCTGGCTGTCAGTCTGGCTGTGAAGGTCAGCTACAGTGATGGATGGAGACGAGGTGAGTACAGGGCTCTCTGCAGATGTCTGTTTGATGGATGGTGCAGGGCTGCAGCCGGAGCGTGGAGCGATGGGGGGCACCTCAGCATGAGATGTGGAGGGCTGAGGCTGTGTTTCAGTAAAGGTTACAGATCTCTTCTGATCTGCTGTAAAGAAAATAAAAGATTTAAATTGATCTGTGAGAACACAGAGTACTACAAATGAATATGTTAGTCTATTCCGGCTGTTAAACACAGGATACTCGAGTAGAGAAAAATAGGCAAATAGAATGTAGGTGCCCAGGTTTCAAATGATCCCCCATACGTGAAGGGATACTAACACAACTATCAAACATGGTGTGCTTAAAGTATTAGCAAGTTTCTCCTTGTTTAATTATTTCATCTAATATAGGACATAATATAGAGATTAGGAATACTTCTTGCTTATGTGTTTTTTTTTTCAGAGACAAATTGAATTAGAAAGCCCAAAAGTGTTTATGAGGATGACACTGTTCAAGTTTCATCTCTGGAGTATAAATTACAATTTGCCACTATGTAAAACAAGATAGCACTGGGAGATGTTAGAAGGGTAGAAAGGAGAAACAGCATAATGTGTTTTTGTATACCGTATATTGTGACCGTGCTAAGCCCTGCCACTGTATTTGTAGGATTAAAGACCATGCAGGCTTCTCATGAATGCAAAATGAGGGGCACCACATCTGAGCAGAGAAAACATTTATTTTTTTGGTTTTGTAATTTATGGTTCAAGGTCTGAAATCCAGACACTGAAGAGTTTTGAGGGGAAGAAGCCTCTAGCCTTGTGTCCATGTTTTGCCGGTGTGCAAAGCCCTTATATTCGAAGGCCTGACAGCAGTTCAGGGCCCCATCCTCCACAGGAGTTGTGAGGCTGCAAGGGTGCAGCCAGGGGCATGCAGGTGAGCAGTGGGGCTGAGAAAGCAAGCCACGAGGCTAAAGGATAATTTTTTGCTTGTATTTTATATTTATGGTTGTAATTCCTTTGTTCTGTTAAAGTTTTACTTTCTATCATATATAAAAGTGGACCAAAAAGCCCTGAAGCAGTATTTCCGCAGTGGACTGAACTCACTGGGAAGCACTACTCTCGAACAATACCCCACTCATTTCATTACCTATAAATACACACACACACACACACATATATATATATATATATATATATATATATATATATATATATATATATATATATATAGTTATATATATTAAGCCAAGGTCAGCTACTGTGCTACAAGTTAAGGGACAATTTTTTGTATTCTTATTATGGGTTTGGCTCCCTCTAGTGCATGCTGGACTCTGGTTTGTGTGTTTGTTCTGCCTGTTGAGGACTCAGAGCAAAGCATCATAGAACATGTAGTTTGAAATGAGGAAGTGACCCTACCAGCAGGACTAATCTGGACTACAGGTAACAGAATGCTGTGGGCCTGCTGGGAGAGGAAATAAAAAGGACTGGGATGGCCTAGATCGCTGTTTCTAGATGCCATTCTGACCCTGCCAGCAGGAGGTCTGTGCGACCGGGAGTGCTGACGAATTTGCAGCCTACACAGCGGGGAGCCGGACAGCTAGACCCAGAGGGATCTCTGAGGACAGCATCGCTACTTCTGTGCAGCGGACCGGCGTGTGTTCATAAATCATTTAGAGGTACCTGCAATCCAGTTTCCAGTGAGCTGCAGCGTAGCGCGGCGCCGCCATCTTTACAGAACAAAGATACAGAGACAGAGAATTCCAGCTGGAACCTTCTCCTCATCTGATCCATCCATCTGACGTACGTAGTGGTGAGCGGGCATAGCCCTTGTGATAGATGAGTACAGTATTGCTGAATAAAACTTACACAGACTGGCTGGTGGTACTTGTAGTTCCACAGAAGTAAAACCTACTGCTATACAGGCCACAAACAGCAGATGCATCTGTTCAATACACATTACCAGAGCTTTTTTTCTCAGAAAATAGGTGCAGGAACTCAACCACGACCCTGTTTAGATTTCACAAACAGTAGAAGGGTCTTAAAGGGGCATTAAATACCAGGATTGCATTACACACTGAGTGCAGAGTTCAGGGGGGTTACACACAGAGTGCAGAGCTGTCACTTGTAAACACAGAAACCAGACTTCTGTGTTTACAAGTGATTGTGGTGAGCAGGCACCAAAGGGTCTAAACCAGAGGTGGTGGAACTGAGTTCCCCCTGAAAAAAATCCCTGCACATTACTGTTTCTTATAATTAGATTTGAGGACATCCTTAGGATCACATTAAAGGAGGAAGATACACCATTCTCTTTGGATAAATCACAGCTTAGCTCATTCTCGCTGCATCTTACACATTGGATTACTATTCTCTTTTACAACTAAGGAAACAGGCTAGCAGAAGATATCTGGAACTTAAGGAACAATACCCTTTTCCCCTTTCTGTTCACTACTTCCTCTGTCTATTTGCATAAATTGCATTGAACTGTCACAGGGAGCCACCCTATAAGATATTATTGGGTCACATTGTGTGTTAATATTTTACAGTGTTGCTGGTCTGTGTGTGGAGGGGGCAGAAGAGAGAGACCTGACACGTGAGATAAAGCGCCAGGTGTTTACTTTTCTTCTCACCTGTTCACATAGGTCTCTGTAGTGTGTTTATATTACTATTCATGCATGATAAGATAAGGGAGCATACTCATTATTAAGCTGAAGTTGAAGTACTTATGCATTTCTTTTTGTTTGTCATCTCAGTAAACATATCTGACTTGCTTTGTTAATATATTGTGAGTCTCTATTTACTATCACAGATGGTGACATAATAGAACCCAAGGTGTCAGAGGTAAGAGAGGATTTGCAGTGTCGAGGTAACCAATGGGGTGTACAGAGTCTATTAGCAGCTCTTACGGGTGTACCACTACATTTGGAGGTCCCACCGAGATACACACACAGATCCTGGTTCTCGCTCTGTCAAGAGCGATCACTGGTGCCCGGCGATCATCGCGCCCGCCGAGCACTCGCATCGGCTCTGGCGCCGTGCCACAGGCGCGCGCCCCATAGTGGTCAAGAGGCGAACCGACGTTCAGTTACGTCGGTTCGCCCAGGGGAGCCAACCTGCCGCAGTACAACTGCAGTGGCTGGTTGGGAAGGGGTTAACTGCAAAAGTGTTACACTAAACTAAACTAAACCATTCACCTAAACATTTTTATTATTACATCATAATTAAAAAAGCATAAGGTAAATATAGCGATGAAAATAGCACTTATGTGTTTAGTCAATTATTTTTTCCTTACTAGTTCTTCATGATTCACGTAAATAGGAATATGACAGGGGGTATGTCCTTTGCCTTCACACTTTGTGCTAAAGAGTGTCCATCTTTCCCATTTCAGAAAGTTGGGAGGTTTGCATAAGCCAATGTCCCTTATTGCCAAGCCTCTTGCTGCACAACTAGGGACTGAGACTGTAAACAACAGAAAAGCATGGATCCATCCCGCCTTGTATCAAAGGTTCAGGCTGGTGGTAAAATGGTGTGGGCACACTTTGGGCCCCTTAGTACCAACTGAGCATCATTTAAACGCCACAGCCTACCTGAGTATTGTTGCTGACCATGTCCATTCCTTTATGACTACGGTGTAACGATCTTCTGATGGCTACTTCCAGCAGGACAATGTACCATGTCACAAATCATATATCATCTCAAAGTGGTTTCTTGAACATGACAATGAATTCAATGTACTCCAATGCCCTAAAATCTGAAACTCTGAGAAAAGCTAAGCAGTACAGAGAATATTAGTCCTTTGGGTCTTTTAATAGCAAGTGGCAAAGTCGCATAGAGATCATCCCTAAACCAGACAGCAGCCAGAGGTTTGGCAAAGACTTCATGAAACCTAATAAAATATCCATTGGTTGAAAGGTTGGGTTCCACTAGGTACACTACCACACTCAAGCTTATAGTATGATATTGGTAGGTTCCCTTACAGCAGTGTTTCTCAATTCCAGTCCTCAGGCCCCCCCAACAGGTCAGGTTTTCAGGATTTCCCTCAGATGAAAAGGCTGTGGTGATTACTAAGGCAGTGAAACTGATCAAATCACCTGTGCAAAATAATGGAAATCCTGAAAACCTGACCTGTTGGGGGGGCCTGAGGACTGGAATTGAGAAACACTGCCTTACAGACAGCGAAAAGGAAAATACATATTTTGCAACATCAAATAGGCTGTACCAGTACATGGTATCTCCCTTTTGGCATATATGAACCAACCCCATTCCTAAGAATGGAAGGATACATTCTTTTACTCCACGTAGCCTATATTGTGGTATATTTAGATGATGTTGAAATTTTTAGTCTTGACAGTCATTTTCATCTACAGAAGGTCCAAAACAGTTCTTGATTACATTCATAAAGCCAGGTTAAAGCGGGGGTTCACCCTGTTAAAAAAAAAAAAAATGTTTTTTTTTATTAGACCATTACATTCGGCATCGTAGCGCGAGCTACGGTATGCCGGTCTTACATTTTTTATCCCCGTACTCACTGTGCTATCGATGATTGAAGAATCCGGGGAATGGGCGTTCCTATGGTGAGAGAAGGTGATTGACGGCCGGCCCTGGCACGTCACGCTTCTCCGGAAATAGCCGAAATAGGCTTGGCTATTCACGGCGCCTGCGCATAGCCTGTGCGCAGGCGCCGTGAATAGCCGAGACCTACTCCGGCTGTCTTCGGGAAGCGTGACGTGCCAGAGCCGGCCATCAATCATCCTCCCTCTCCATAGGCACGCCCATTCCCCGCGGGAGTCGGATTCTTCAATCATCGATAGCACAGTGAGTACGGGGATTAAAAATTTAAGACCGGCATACCGTAGCTCGCGCTACGATGCCGAATGTAATGGTCTAATGATGTGAAGGAGGGTGAACCACCGCTTTAACAGCCGATTAAAAAAAAGTTTTCAAGAGGCCTAGTAGAGGCCTAGTAGAAGCCCAGTATTGGGCTACAGAATTGAGTGGGAACTTGTAAAGCCTCTATAAAACAAAACTGAAACAATTAAAAGTTTTCCCCAGCCAGTTAGAATCTTTCTATGGATTTGTCATAAGGTGGAGTCTGTTCCCACTAGGGAGCAGATTGGCTAACCATAAGTTAATTTTGTGGCTGGGGCTAGGCAGTGGCAGTGGCCATTGAGGAGTCACAGAGAACTGCAAGGAGTCTTGGAGAAGCTGGGTATACATTAGCACTGAAGTGCAAGCCCAATGTACCTGCCTGTAGAGCAAATGTGAAAGCCCTTAGAAGGGCTAAGGTGCAGAATTTAGGGAGCCATCTTTTCTTCCCCAGAGTTACTAAAAGTGGAGATAGGTTTGGCTGTAGGAGACACTTAGGTTACTACGTCCCGACTCAACCAAGCAGGCAGCTACTGGGAAATAAGATGGGTATGCAGGGAAGAGTCCTTGATGTGTTGAGATGCTGGAACCAAATGTCTATAGGTAAGTCCTAGCTGGTAGAAGTGGGAACACACAGAGATACAGAAAAACAGACTAGGAATTTACAGGTTCTGGCTGGAATGCCAAGAAATCACACTGCTGCGGGGGAGCAGGAAGCTGACTGTAGTACACAAGGAAAAGACTGCATACTAGTAGGGGGCAAAAAGTCACTAAAATAGGATGTAGGACGAGGAGCATGAGGATCACAGAAGCAGGCTCGGGGACACAGGCACAAGGTACAGGTTGGTGTGCACAGGGATCAGAGGGCTGGATGAAAGCTGGAGTACATGAGGATCACTGGAGAGACAGATAGCATTGGGGAAAGCTGCGGTAACAGGGGCAACGTGAGAAGACACTGGGGATCACCGGAGAAATCACTAGGGAATACAGGGAGTCAAGCTGCTAGCATGTGGGTGCATTGTTCAAACACCAAGCAACCCGCATGCTATCCTTTTAAGACAGGCGCCCCTCTGTCATTGGCTGCACCATCAAGGGAAGCAGGAAGCCTGCGGTCACACACAAAGGGGAAGATCCAGGGCTAGAGTGTGGAACAGGTGAGTGTGACAAGATTATAGGATACTATCGCAGATTTGTGCCTAAAGCCTCGTACACAAGATCAGAATATCGTACAAAAAAATACCGCTTTTGAATAGATCATACAATAATCCGATTGTTAGTACACAGCTTTCATCTGAAATTTTCAGGGACCAGGATTAGTTTAATCAGTACAGTTTTTGTCGAAAAATACAATACAAAAACATTACATCACTTCCGAATTTTTATTCTGTCGTACGAGAATTGTCATTTTCGATATGGAGACTAGCATGCATACTGATCTCAGTAAATAGAGCACATCCACAATGATAAAATTGAACAAAACTTTTCAGGAGCTAAAGGCAGTACTATGTAAGGGATCAGTGTCAAAAATATCTTGTACAAACAGATGCTTTGGATGTTTCCTTGCTGGGAGCAGTCCTGTCTCAGGAAATGAATGAGAAAGAACATCTAGTAGCATACCAAAGCTAGGAACTAAGCCCTACAAGGAGGAACCATTTGTTTGTTACTGCATCATTTCATATTCCTGATATGTGTCTGTTGTACCATGTACCATTATGTTAAAAAGTACCCTGATCGCTTTGTTTGAAATACCTGATGATCCTGCCAGTTCCCCTGCTTTCCTATTTCAAACTGACCACGTTAGGCATGGAAGCACATCCTTCTCAGCGTGGTCAGTTTTCTGGCTGTGCTGGAAGAACAGCCTGGCAGTCCTCCAATAGCCCAGACTAGCTGCCACTCCCTCCTGCACAGCTCTTCACTGGGAAGGTCAGTGTATTGCTCTTTCTCTGGCTTCTGCTGACACATTGCCTGCAGTTTCTGCCCTCACCCAGCCACCCTATTCAGAAGTCTATGTTTCAACCACACTTGTCTGAGTTAACTTTTAAAACAAACCTATATTGAGACATTATAAAAAGGTGCCACTTATTGGCTTTAGTACTTTTCAAAGCACATTAGTGCAGATCAGGTCTTCACCGTGACTTTCTAATCTCCATGCTTGTTTTGGGTCTGTGATTCCACACTGAAACCAAAGATAGTCAGGTAACTAGTATTCTTATGCCTCGTACACACGATCAGTTTTCCCGTCAGGAAAACTGCCATGACAGCTTTTGGCCAGGAAAACTGACTGTGTGTTTGCTCCATGGCAATTTCCCCGACAGGAAAACTGTTGCGAATCGCAGCAGGAAAAAGAGAGCTGGTTCTCTTTTTTTCCCGTTGGGATTCGCGGCGGTTTTTAACCCGGCAGTTTTCCTATGGGAAACACTGTGGTGGAGCATACACACGGCCGGGACTCCCGGCCAAAGCTCTCACCGCAGTTTTCCCATCGGGAAAACCTCCGGTGTGTACAGGGGGAAAGTTACCAAACAGGTTCTTGGCTTTCCCTCAGGGATTCCCGGCAGACTTTTTACCGCCGAGAATCCCGGTCGTGTGTACAGGGCTTTAGAAGAAGGTCAGTTTTGGCTGCCCCTGTATGTCTATTACTACAGATCATCTTTAAACAACTATGTCAAATGTTATTGCATTGTTTTGCACTTTAGACTTCATGACTAGTATGAAATGTAATGTCCCACAATAGAGTGTTTCAATAAGGCCTTGAGAAGGCATTAGTTATATAAACAAATCCTATGTTTGCAGATGAAGGTTCACATACTTACACATTAAAGGTGGCAGAACCTTGCACAACGTTCTTTAGGCCTTTCAACTTGATTTTTTCACTCGGAATGTTTTCAACTTTTTAATGCTGCTTTCAAATATAAACTGTTCATGTGATATTATTATAATAAAAGACCTCATCTATTTTACATATTTTTTGTACTGATTAATATAGCACCATCGTGTTTTTTTTTCAGCTGCCCCTGCAACAAGGAGTTTGCATTTATTTAAAAGTCCCTACTGCAATAGGGCCAACATGGGCGGCAGACGGTTACCCCACCAGAGGAAAAAAACAATGAAACAACATGAAAGCATACAAATGCCTTGCAGATTGAGATTTTGGTAAGTATAAAGTCAGGACCCTAACCACCACAGCAAACAGACTGCCTCTTTTACCCCACCGTACTTTGGTGAAGCAGTTCATGTCAAATAATCATCACTTAAAGTGTTACTAAACCCACAACAGTAAACTCAGTCTGTATATGCAGTAAAGCATGCCTGTTATACTCACTGTGGTACCTAAGGGGTTAATCCTCCGCATTTAGTGAACAGGCTGTTTGATCCTGTCTTCTCTGATCCTCACCTTCTTCCACACTCCCCAATCCTGCTGGTAGAACAGAACCTTGGGGGCACTCTGCACATGCTCAGTTTGGTGTGTAGTGCTAGATTTTTTTTTCTTGGGTGGGGGGGGGGGGTGCTGGTGTTTGGCACAGGGCCAATCAGCGCAGTCAGAGGAGAATGGAAACTCCTCCTACAAGCTTTAACCAGTGCTTGGCCGGACACTGATAGAATGCTGCTGATGAGAAAAGGTAATTGCATTTTCATGTTCTGTGTCCTGTGGGAGACCAGATATAATGAATGCAGGGTCCTGGGTTTAGTAACACTTTAAAGACATTTTTGACTTATACACCTGCATTTTCGCCTTTTTTTTACTTTGCAATAGAGTTATTTTGGTCAAGGTCATGTGGTTTCATGTATAAGTATCACACTCCATGGGTGATGTGAATTAACTACAAACCTGCCCACTTGGTTGGTGGGTAATTCCCAGATCTGACTAGAAAATTGGAAGATGTGTCTTTTGTGCTTGAGACTTTAGGCAGTATTTTACAAAGAAGATGACATTCACAACTAGAGTGACAGAAAGGTGTTAATTATAAGACTCTATTATTGGCGTTTTGGCTTTTTTTTTTTAAAGCCCATAAACTGAACTCTATGTTAGCCTATGTGCCCATGCACACCTGTGTTTTTTTTAGTGTTAATGAGCTTTGGAGTTTATTGGCTTTTTTCTGAACGCCCGAAATTTGCGTTCAAAGTGCAGTTTTTAGGCGTGAAAAACGCTCAAAAACGCGAAATGCTGAAAAACGCTCAAAAACGCTGGTGCCAGCGTTTTTTTGTGTTTTTTAATCCATTGGGAAAAAAAAAAAAACAGTAAAGAAGAAAAAAAGCTACACTGAAAAACGCTGATTAAAGCTATTGTAAAAACGCTAAAAAACGCTGAAAGGCTCCCTGCAAAGCTACTGACGTTTTTATAGCTTTTATCAGCTTCAATGTGCATGGAGCCTAAATGGAAAAATTGCATATTTATTTGAATTGTGAATTGTGGCTAGCATGTGTACACATATATCCTTTTAATCTCTCTCTCCAGCTCTTTTATACATGTTTCATTGTGATAAAGTGACACATGATTAATAGTGCTATTATTTCCATGTTAAAATAGAATAGATCCTAACCTGCTTTTTGATCTTCCTCTCGTATCTGCTTGGCTCGAGGTTGTATGCTCCTACGAGTAGTTGAGAGTCTAGCCCCATGGCGACTTCTTGGTTCAGTTTGTGTTTTCTGACGTGAAAGTAAAGGCCTTCGTAGCTGAACCAGGTGAGAAGGAGAGAAAGCCCCCTGTTACACCACAATACAGGGGACATATTAACACTCAGGAAGAATTATAGTAAACAGTGCGAACAAGGTATGGCTTGGTTCAGTAAACCTCAAGGTCAACATCTACATGGTTGCCTACAAAGTACCAAAAATCAGTTATAGACTCAGATGCACAATTTATGGCTGTAAATCAAGATGTTCTACAAATGTTGTCTATAATTTTACATTTGTAGAGCTAACAGGTCTGTAGTTCACCACACCATAAGTGGCAAAAAGGTGACATATGCTCTCCAAGTCTAAGCAATTGCTTAAATACTCATTAACAAAACAGACAATTACCTGGTGTAATTTATACACTTCTAATAAGAGACCATCATGTAACTGAGAGGTTATCTATATTAACAGAAATATGTGGGACTTAGCATTTTTAAATTCAGACCTGTCAACTCCAATTAATTGAGTAACGATTCAGGAATTATCAATCTATCACCAGCAATACTCCATGAAAGCTTAAACAGTCTCAGAAAGTCAGGCTAATATTTTACAAAGCATGCAAAGAAATGCATCCTAAGGCAGCATTTGGAAATATATTTCCTATATTGCCATTTTGCTGAAATATGAAATATACTGTATCATTCATAAAAGTAAAGTAAGAACTACACCAAAATATTTCAGAGATTTATACAAATATTCAAGACATTTCACAGAATTAGCCAAGCAAGCTATGCTACACTCTGAAGAAATTCTGAAACTATTACATATTTTTTATGACCTGTAATTGTACAGGATTCACTTTATCGTGGTGGTCAATTCACAAATCAATAAATAAATTTAACGTATTTAGGAATGATACAATTATTTCATATATTTATGATGTGCTGTGTGTCATATGCAAAATGTGAAGATATCTTTAGAAATGTTTAGCCTTCAAATACTTGGTAACCAAAAACGCAAAGGGTGTATTAGAATTTCAAAATGATATATATATATATATATATATATATATATATACATATACACAGTATCTAACAAAAGTGAGTACACCCCTCTCATTTTTGTAAATATTTTATCATATATTTTCATGTGACAACACTGAAGAAATGACACTTTGCTACAATCTAAAGTAGTGAGTGTACAGCAAGTATGACAGTGTAAATTTGCTGTCCCCTCAAAACACACAGCCATTAATGTCTAAACCGCTGACAACAAAAGTGAGTACACCCTAACTGAAAATGTCCAAATTGGGCCCAAAGTGTCAATATTTTGTGTGGTCACCATTATTTTCCAGCACTGCCTTAACCCTCTTGGGCATGGAGTTCACCAAAGCTTCATAGGTTGCCACTGGAGTCCTCTTCCACTCCTCCATGATGACATCCCAGAGCTGGTGGATGTTAGAGACCTTGTGCTCCTCCACCTTTCATTTGAGGATGCCCCACAGATGCGCAATAGGGTTTAGGTCTGGAGACATGCTTGGCCAGTTCATCACCATTACCCTCAGATTCTTTAGCAAGGCGGTGGTCGTCAAGGAGTTGTGTTTGGGGTTGTTTTCATGTTGGAATTCTGCCCTGCGGCCCAGTCTCCGAAGGTATGGGATTATGCTCTGCTTCAGTATGTCACAGTACATGTTAGCATTCATGGTTCCCTCAATGAACTGTAGCTCCCTAGTGCCCACAGCGCTCCTGCAGCACCAGACCATGACACTTTCACCACCATGCTTCACTGTAAGCAAGACACACTTGTCTTTGTACCCCTCACCTGGTTGTCGCCACACACGCGTGACACCATCTGAACCAAATAAGCTTATCTTGGTCTCATCAGACCACAGGACATGGTTCCAGTAATCCATGTTCTTAATCTGTTTGTCTTCAGCAAACTGTTTGCAGGCTTTCTTGTGCATCATCTTTAGAGGAGGCTTCCTTCTAGGATGACAGCCATACAGACCAATTTGATGCAGTTTGCAACGTATGAACTTAGCACTGACAGGCTGACCCCGCACCCCCTTCAACCTCTGCAGCAATGCTGACAGCACTCATACATCTATTTCCCAAAGACAACCTCTGGATATGATGCTGCGCATGTGCACAGATGTCTCTATAATCGTGGCCGAAAACGGGACTGCCAGCGGGAGTAAAATCGTGCGAGTTCAGCTGAACTCGCACGGCTTCACTCCCGCAGCCCAGTGTGAACCTGGGCTCAGGGTCTTGGTAATTTTCTTATAGCTTAGGCCATCTTTATGTAAGCAACAATTCTTTTTTTCATATCCTCAGAGAGTTCTTTGCCATGAGGTGCCATGTTGAACTTCCAGTGACAAGTATAAAAGAGTGAGAGCGATAACACCAAACTTAACACACTTGCTCCCCATTCACCGGAGACCTTGTAACACTAACGAGTCACATGACACCAGGGAGGGAAAGTGGGCCCACATGGGATATTTTCAGTTAGGGGTGTACTCACTTTTGTTGCCATTGGTTTAGAGATGAATGGATGTGTGTTGAGTTATTTTGAGGGGATAGCAAAATTTACACTGCTATACAAGCCGTACACTCACTACTTTACATTATAGCAAAGTGTATTTTTTCAGTCTTATCAAATGAAAAGGTATAATAAAATATTTACAAAAATGTGAGGAATGTACTGACTTTTTCGAGATACTGTATATATATATATATACAGTATTGTTTTTTTACTTTTTACTTTTTACTTTTTTTATACTGTATAGATACTGTATATATATTTATACAGTATTGTTTTTTTTACCAGCAAAACAAAATAAATTACTTGCTATGCTTCATAGCATGTTACTAAAAATGTGGATATGCACCAGGTTATTCAAATGTAAAGCTCAATTCCCGATTTTTTTTAAGTTCAATCATTTAGTTGCCTGGCTCATTTTAAAAGAATGCAATGTTTCCCACACACCCACGCTATCACGCTGTGATCCTCTATCTGGTTGACTGATGTTTGGTGACATTCAAGCCACTTTCTGTGAGCGTAAGGCATCAAGGACATTCCCCCCGGGGGCATTATTAAAGCTGCCCTGGCCTCACAAGGGCAAGGTACAGAGAACTGCACCATTTTATTGTATGACATTGTTCTCTGCCACATTCAGTACCCATAACATAACTTGACCAGACTGAAGATCCATTGTAAAAAAAGTATCTATAAGAAATACTTTCATAAAGAATATGTTGTTCCAGGTATCACATTACAAAAAGTCTAGGACTTTTGCCAAATGATATCTGCCCAATAAGGGTATTCATGAAATGATATCTGCTCAAAAAGACTATTCACTACTCTTTAACATAAGTCACATCACCAAATGCCTCAGCTTTCAGACATTGGAAGGATCCCAGGGGCAGGTAAAAAAGTATTTTAGATCTTCAGTTACTCTTTACCCATCTATCCCAACAAGGCAGTTTTCATAGATTTATGTCAACCCTTGCATTAAGACCAAATTTAAAGCAAAATTCCCTTCTGTGCAGACTGACTTTTTGCCAGTGTTATAAAGGCCTGGCCAATAAAGTGCAATTTGATGGCATTGGTATTAATAGTAAAGTTATCCTAGCTTGTATTTTGTGCTAGTAAAATGAAGAACTATATTCATAATCCAGTACCTTCTGCAGCTTCAACAGCTTTAACGGCAGGTTCGGTATGAGTAGTTTGAAATTTAATTTGGGCTTCTCTAATGAACCATACAAAAAATAAGCAGGGCTAGGATTCACAATCTACTACAATAAGTGTATAAATATAAAGAAATGCAGACTCTATGCTATATGCTGGAAAATATGCACGAAAATCTTTTTTTTTTTACATTTGAAGTGAAAATAGCCTTTGCAATTTATTAACCAAGTTGAGCCTGCAGGCTCGATATTTCTCATTTAATATGTTTTCTTCTAATGACTGACCTTATGCTGAATAGACATACAATAAGGCTGTGAAAGAACAAATTAAAATCACTAAATGTTTTTATTTCTAGTCTGTATTTACATCTGGTGCTCACCACGGATAACCTGAATAAGTAATTGTAAGTTCATTATTGTATGAACTTAAATGTTTTAAAAAAATATATTTTAACATATACATACATCTAAAGATACCTTCACATATAGAATATAGAGAGGAGATGAAAATATTATACATTTGTGTTCTGTGCTGTCCAACCATATGTTTACTGTACTCCACCTTTGCCATCTGATCAGTTACGTACATGAGTTCTGAAGACTAATGCAAGGAAGATGCATGTATGAGGTTGGATAATTTACTGTATCACACCACTATCTGAATTGCGCCAATATCAGTAAACCCTCTATCACAAGTTCTGTAACAAATGTTGTTGAACACAGAAGAGGTAATTTTGTGTCTAAAATGATGTCATATATTTCTATATTGCTAAAGTATATATTGAAGTTATTCCTTAATTACCAACGCTGAGAGATACATACTACATGTAATGGCACAAACAGAGACAGACAGACATGATGGTGGTTACACAATTATAATACTGAAACAGTATTATCCAATGATTTTTATGAGTTATAAAAGTGCTTCATTATATGCTTTTTGCATATAATCATTAATCAGAGAGATACATATGTAAAATATTTATGTGCTTTTTATAATATAGTAAAACAGCAGAGACATTATCCAGTGCAAAGCAACAAATCACCGGTCAGTAACCAGTTATGATTTATTTTTTTATTAGGTTTGTACTATATAATATGGCTACTGAATACTGATTGCTTGCTATGAGTAAACCAGTGCTGGGACAAGGTTATCCTGTGCCCAGGGTGAAGATGCCAAACTGCGTCACCCCTCCCCATTACATGACCACCCCCGATTATATTCTGCAGCTGGGATCTATGATACTTGCACTGCAGCACCGCTTCTGCCTGATGACAGTTGCCAGGTGCAACAAAAGACAAATAAATATATATATATATATATATATGTTGGGCACCTGGCTGGCACACCCATATTGCCAATACCCAGTGCGGACGGCAACCTCCTAAGTACGCCACTGGTGCAGACAATGGACCTCACCGCTCCTCTGCCCAGACTCCTCCTGTTATGTAGGGCAGTCCCCAGGCAAGGTTGGTTAGTAAAGGATAAAAGGGGCAGGCTCTCAGCTTGTTTGAATATACTGTATGGGCTGTTGCCTCTCAGTGTCCCCGCTTAAATATAAGGACACAGCTTTAAGGGTAGCTGCCCTCTTACCACATCCTCCACCCAGTCCCAGCCCTGATCACTGCATTATATTTCCAATGAAATTCAATAAGTTGCATTTATACACATCTAATGGGAGCCAGTGGGCCTTCTCATATCCTGATGCTGTATAGCTTGCAAGCAGGCAGGGCTGAAGCAAATGACGATGTCGCTCAGATCATGGCAACCAACCAATTTTTGGTTTAATTTCCAAAAATGCTTTTGATTACAGCTAGACAGTCTGCAATAAACATCATCACATACAGCACAGTGCATACAATGCATGAGCCAAAATCACAAAAGAAGCAAAGCATTGCAAGTTCTACAGAGCCCTTAGCTATCATTAATAATAATGACGTTAACAGCAAATAGCAGCTGAAATTACAGAGTCAAAGCTACATTATGCATTAGCAAGTTTAGTTTATGGGATGTTGAACTGTAAGAAAGAATAATGGGGTTTACAAGATGATGTCTCACAATGCTGACAAACAATTAAACATGGGTTTTGCAACAAATGTAGATGTAATCAGGTCATTATTTTAAGCAATAAACATACTACCAATACCTTGTGTGCAGGTTTGATATATAGGAAAAGCCAAACATCTTGAAACAGATTGTTCCTTTTTGAGGTTGACACCATGTAGTTGGTCATCCTCAGCATTTTGTCCTTACCTGCCTAAGTCCTTTCTTCCTCCCCAAAGGTGGCTGAAGGAGAAGATTCTGGTGACCAGGCTCACTCTGCACACTTGCTACCCTGTTGAGTGTTAACAGTATTAACACATGGAATGTTCACACATATGAGGAAGACGTATGGAAGATGTAATCGGAAACATATACAACATTTATTATCACGTTGTGACTAAGCACTGTGTATGTGACATCCAGTGTATGTTTAACAACAATGCCCATAAGGAGTCTTTAATAACTATTACCTGTTAGCATTTTCCATGTCCATGATTCTCTCCCAAAAAATTTACCTGGGGTAGTAATATTCCTGAAGTTTTAATACTGCTGTTTGTTTACACACAGACAGAATTCTCACCGCTCCAGGTGAGCCTCGTGATGATCAGGGGTTGTTGAACCACCAGGGTGCTGGCAATGCGGTAATAGCAAAAAAACAAAAGAACAAAAGCTGGACAGCCGCACTCCAAAATTTTCTTTAAAAGAGATGTCTTTATTTTCAACTGTGCATACAGTCACTGCAAGCCCACAAAAATCAGTATGGCCAACGTTTCGCACTGGCGTCAGTGCTTAGTCAGTGCGAAACGTTGGCCATACTGATTTTTGTGGGCTTGCAGTGACTGTATGCACAGTTGAAAATAAAGACATCTCTTTTAAAGAAAATTTTGGAGTGCGGCTGTCCAGCTTTTGTTCTTTTGTTTTTTTGCTGTTTGTTTACAGATGGTTATAGTTCAATTTTGTTACTATTTTTTTGTCCAAGGCTACCAGTGTACTTCCCCGCTCAAGAATTACCACATAATTCAAACATTCTACTAATATATAAACTCAGATTGCCATATGGTACTTTCCATCTATACATACCTATATATTTTCTGTATACCAGTAGTTAGAAGTTACAATACATAAATTCTATCTAGCAATAAACGTACTATCTTGCAAATATTAGTAAAGGACTCCAAACAGGCAGGGCCATCTTTATAGCATCATGGGCCCCTGGGCAAAGTAATGCTCTGGGGCCCCTATAATGGAGACAATTTTGGGGCATTGTGGGCTCAAGGACCAGCTGCTTTGGGGAAAGTGCAGGGTGCCCCCCCATGCAGCTGGGGCCCCTGGGCATTGCCCAGGTGTGCCCTCTCATTAAGACAGCCCTTCAAACAGGGTTATGCCACTATTATTAGCAAGAGCCACTTCCAGAAATTGCTATAGTTTATGACTATAGTTTTTTTTCCAGCAACTGAACATATTCAGTCTGTGATTTTTGAAGTGGAAATCCATATATTTTATTTCAAGCTGCATTAACTTTTGTTTCAGAAAAATAGTTTGGATGGAAAAAACAATGGTTGCATTTGTAAGGGGAACAATCCTAGGCCAAACCAAATTAAAGAACTGTCTACAAATCTTTAATCTCGTACCAAGCTGGTGTTTTTCCACACCCCGACACATCTGGACAGTCACTGAGCACATATTCAACATGCACACAACTTGTTTGAATTAAAATGTGTTTCCTTGTTGATCAAGTAGAATGCAGTTCACCTCATCTATGGTAACCCAAAAGCAATTTCCCAAAGCACCAGAGCTTTCACAGTTCCAGCTATGTAAAGATCATGGTAAAGCTAATCCTAACAATTAAAATATAAATCATAAACAGGAAGTCACACAGACGTTCATCATATACCAACTGACAAAACATAGAAGCAGGTGTATTTAATCACAAAAAAAGGGTATTCTGAGCTGTTGGGGAACCCTGTTCCTTCAGCCCTAGGGTTTTCTTTTAGTCTAATTTATTTTACATCATACCATATTTGCCACACTAAGCCCTGTTCTTACTTGTGTGTGCATGTGATATGACACAGCTTCTGGAATACCAGTGAATGAACCTCCAAAAATACTCAAAATGAATTTGAGAACATCTACTTAAAAACAGGGTAGACATGTTCTAAAGAATTTTATCAAGACATGCTTAGACAATGGTTAACACTTGAAAAATCAGAAATTGTTCTAAAGAAGTCATTTTCCATATGAGTTTTAAAGCAATTAGCTACCATTTTCATGTTTATTGAGTGACCAATTATTAGACAGGGACATACCATACTTTTGTAATATTATACATTTCTGTTTTTTCCACATTCACACACTTGCACGACGATCTTACATAAAACTCTGCAATAAACACCAAATATACAGTATACATTGTATATATAAAAAGTCTACATACCCCTGTTAAATTGTCAGGTTTCTGTGATGTAAAAAAATGAGACAATGCTAAATCATGTTAGAACTTTTCCCACCTTTAATGTGACCTATAAACTGTACAACTCAATTGAAAAACAAACTGAAATCTTTTAGGGTGGTGGGGTTAAAAAAAAACTAACATAATGTGTTTGCATAGGTGTGCACACCCTCTTATAACTGGGGATGTAGCTGTGTTCAGAATTAAGCAATCACATTTAAACTCATGTTAAATAGGAGTCAGTACAAACCTGCCATTATTTAAAGGGCCTCTGATTAACCCAAAAGAAAGTTCAGCTGTTCTAATAGGTCTTTCCTGACAATTTCTTAGTCGCATCCTACAGCAAAAGCCATAGTCCGCAGAGAACTTCCAAAGCATCAGAGGGATCCCATTGTTAAAAGGTATCAATCAGGAGAAGGGTACAAAAGAATTTCTAAGGCATTAGATATACCATGGAACACAGTGAAGACAGTCATCATCAAGTGGAGAAAATATGGCACAACAGTGACATTACCAATAACTGGATGTCCCTCCAAAATGTATGAAAAGACCAGAAGAAAACTGGTCAGGGAGGCTGCAAAGAGGCCTACGGCAACATTAAATGAGCTGCAGGAATATCTGTCAAGTACTGTCTGTGTGGTACATGTGACAACAACCTCCCGTATTCTCCATATGTCTGGGCTATGGGGTATAGTGGCAAGACAGAAGCCTTTTCTTATAAAGAAAAACATCAAATTTTGCAAAAACACATCTAAAGTCTCCCAAAAGCATGTGGGAAAATGTGTTATGTCCTGATGAAACCAAGGTTGAACTTTTTGGTCATAGTTCCAAAAGATATGTTTGGCGCGAACACTGCCCATCACCAAAAGAACACAATACCCACAGCGAAGCATGGTGGCGGCAGCATCATGCTTTGTGGCTGTTTTTCTTCAGCTGAAACAGGGGCCTTAGTAACAAGGTAGAGGGAATTAGGAACAGTTCCAAATACCAGTCAATATTGGCACAAAACCTTCAGGCTTCTCCTAGAAAGCTGAACATGAAGAGGAACTTAATCTTTCAGCATGACAACGACACAAAGTATGCATCCAAATCAAAAGGAATGGCTTCATCAGAATAAGATTAAAGTTTTGGAATGGCCCAGCCAGAGCCCAGACCTGAATGCCATTGAAAATCTGTGGGGTGATCTGAAACGGGCTGTGCAGAGGAGATGCCCTCGCAATCTGACAGATTTGGAGTGTATTTGCAAATTTTTGCCAAGTCAAGATGTGACATGCTGATAGACTCATACCCAAAAAGTACTGTAATGCCCCGTACACACGATCACTTTTTGTCTTGGAAAAAAATGAAATTTTTCATCATGAAAAAATTATGAACAAAGCGACGGCACTCTAAAGGGGAAGTTCTATTCACCTTGAGGCTGCTTTTAGCTGGTTACTTGTTAGTAAAAGACGATTCGTGCTTTTTTGTCTGTTACAGCATGATAAATGTGCTTACTCTTTATGGTAGTTTTACCTCCCGTCTCATAACTTGCTTCTGGGCATGTGCGGGTTTAAAACGTCGTTTTTGCCCACACACGATCATTTTTTACGACACAAAAAATTACATTTTGAAAAACGACATAAAAAATTTAAGCATGTTCGAAAAAAAATTGGGTCGTTTTTCAGAAGACGGAAAATGATGTGAAGCCCACACACGATCATTTTAAATGACGTTTTTCAAAATGTCATTTTATTTCATCACAAAAAACGACCGTGTGTACGCGGCATAAGAGTGCTGTAATAAAATCAAAAGGTTCTTCAACAAAGTATTAGTTTAAGGGTGTGCACACTTATGCAACCATATTATTTTTATTTTTTATTTTTGCTTCCCTCCACCTAAAAGATTTCAGTTTGTTGTTCAACTGAGTTGTACAGTGTATAGGTCACATTAAAAGGTGAAAAAAGTTCTGAAATGATTTATCTTTGTCTCATTTTTTTTACATCACAGAAACCTGATATTTTAACAGGGGTTTTTATATCCCATGTAGATTGAATAGTGAACACAGTAAGACTGTGGCTTATTTTTTTTACTCTGTTTCTCGAAAACAGTTCCCAAGACCACTTCTTAATTGTGTGTGTGCTTTAAGTTCAAGTTCTTTCAATTGGATGCCCAAGATTACAGGGGCAGGGGTTGTACATATACAAAAAATAAAGCATATACTTTACAAAATGTTAGAAAGCCTGATCTGCAATACATGTGCATCTAATTCTGACACACATTTGTTTGAAAATGTCTTTCAATGTTTCTACTGTAGAGATGTTCAGTAAAACCTTGGTTTGCGAGCATAATTCGTCCCAGAAACATGCTTGTAATCCAAAGCACTTGTATATCAAAGCATTTTTTTTACAGGGTATAAAAGAGAAGAGAGGCACCTCTAAGTGTAGCAATAAGTTGCTAAATGTTGTACCTTCATTAAATGTAACCATATTGCTACATTTAGAGGCTCCTCTCTTCTTTTTTATACTCAGTTGTGACATGACACTACTCTTATATCAAGACATCGCTTGTATATCAAGGCAAAATTGATTAAAACATTTTGCTTGTCTTGCAAAACGCTCTCAAACCAAGTTACTCTCAAACCAAGGTTTTAACTGTACTAGAAAATAACTGTGAGTCTACTGAAACATTTATGTAACATCAAAAAGTAGCTTACTTCTGCATTGAGACATTGGTGCTGCACAGGAACTAAATAGTTTCTCAACAACCTATTGTAACAGCATATCAGGAAATGTTATAACAGTTCTCTAGGCAGCATTTAGGATTAACACAATATAGTTCAACAAAGTAATTCTAGACTGTGTTAATGAAGCAATTTATCTCTGTTTAGATCCAGCGTGGCTGATTTACTAAAGAAGTGGTTTGCTTTGCAAAGGGAATTTTCCCTTAGCTTAGTGAATGTGGTAATATGTATTTTTCTTTTTTTATTGAAAGGATTTAAAAAAGTACAATTGGCGTTACAGAAAGTAAATGTCAAGTAAACAAAGATCAATAGATTGAACCATCCGGTACCCAAGTGAATATTCATCAGGTAGAAACCAGATATTATGAACGTCACAGAATAGATATCGTTATAACTTATGATTCCCCTGAAGAGCTAAGAAAGATTCACTTCATAGCATTCAGGCACTAAAAGAGATTTGTACTACGGGAGTTTGGGTGGCTATAGAGAGGAATAAAGACAGTATGTGGAGAATATGGTAACAGTTCACTTTGCAAAGAATACCCAATCACATGCAAGGAAAAGGTAAAAAACAGGATTTTTACTTGCACATGACTGAATGATAGAAGTCAGCAGGGCTTCCCCTTATTCACTAAGGCAAGGTAAATTCAATTGAAAATTGAAAATTTACTTTGCAAAAAGGAAACTGCTCTGCCCCTTTAGTAAATCAAATATGTCTCTTTATTGCCTACTAATACAATTGCTTGTTTCAGATAACACTGTACACCTCCTCCTTCTGCTGCTTTATGAAGATTTATTTAGAACCACAAAAACTCAGACACATTCCCTTGGTCATTGGAGTGATTTACTAAAGGCAAATTGGTTGTTCACTTGGCAAGGACATTTTCCCTTGGCTTAGTGAATGTGCTGAGAATTCATTTTGAAAAGAATACCCAATCACGTGCAAGGAAAATAAAAATTGTTTGCTTGCAAGTGACTGGATGATGGAAGTCATTACGGTTTCTGAAAGGTTATGCTAAGCATCCATTTTGTTTTCTGTCAGCCATCTCATATTTACAGCTTTCATCAGCTTGTATAGTTGAGGAGTATCCCAGAAATTCCATTAGCCTGAAGACTGTTCACACGTTCCCCTTATCTAAGATTCAAGGTCTCTCGTTTCCAGCTACTGGAGAACAAAGAACAAAGACTGCTTGTTTTAACTAGTTGTAACTGCATATGAAATTAATATCTACTGCACATGTCTTATTATGAATATTTTGTATGATTTGTAATCTGTTTTAAAAGACGCGAGAACGCGCATCAATACAGACAATCCCTTGAACATCCTATTGAGCGTGTGTGTCATTATTGTTCTTGGGAATTGCCTTCAGATATATCTGCATTTGCATCATACATCGATCCGAGGTCTGAGGCCTCGTACACACGACCGAGAATCCCGTCGTAAAAGAAACATCGTTTTTTTTTTTGGACGAGTTTCTTGTCAGGCTTGTCGAGAATCTTGTCAAACTTTCTTTGCATACACACTGTCAAGACAAAATCTCGTCGTTCTCAAACGCGGTGACGTACAACACGTACGACGGCACTATAAAGGGAAGTTCGATTCCACTGGCGACACCCTTGGGGCTGCTTTTGCTAATCTCATGTTACTACGTGTTAAGTAAAAGTTTGGTGAGAGACGATTCACGCTTTTCAGTCTGTTATAGCGTGACGAATGTGCTGTCTCCATTACGAACTTTGACTTTTTACTTTTACCGAAGGTGCGCTCCTGTCTCATACTTTATTCTGAGCATGCGTGGGTTTCTAAGCATACACACGAACGTGTTTCTCGTCGTAAACCAGCCCGACGAAAAACACGATGAGGAAATTGAGACTCCGACGAGAAAAAAAGAGTACATGTTCTCTTTTTTTCTCGTCGAGATCCTCAACAGTTTTCTCGACGAAAGACATACACACGACCGTTTTACTCTGCAAAAATGCTCTGCCAGCATTTTTCTTGATGGATTTTGCAGAGGAAAATGGTCGTGTGTACGAGGCTTTAGAGTTTAAAGGGACCAACCCTAGACACAGGATTAACCTCTACAGCACCCTCATTCACTAAGCTAGGGGTACATTTTCTTGCAACGTGAACAGTCTATATGCTTTTGGTAAATCAACCCCATTGAGTCATAGTGGATTGCTGCTCAAAATGCCTGAGATTTTTGATGTTCTACAGAAAACTTCACTAAGCAGCAGAAGGAGATGACGTGTGGCACCTTCATAAACTGTATTGGACCTCCTGTAAGTGGTTTAAACCAGCACTACCCTGTGAAAGCCGAAGAGAGAGCTTTCTGATGTGTCATATTGTTTACCTATGTATTATGTCCTGATACAAAATAGTCAATTGGTGTACCACTTTCTTTTTTTGAAATATGCTGCTGGATGCTGTTGGTTGCATCATTCTAGGATAAAACAAGTACATTTGTCCTGTTTTAGTTAGAAATTGTGTGCCCAGAAGTTATCAGTCCAAGTAGCATGACTCTGAAACAATTCAAGCGAATTATAGAAGTGGTGACCAAACTCCTCTAATACTGCCCCAAATATCTCTGTCTATAAGTGACAGGCACATGCTTGAGGTGTCTCTGTTTTCTAAGTCACAAAACATTTGTACATCAGTAACATTGAAAATGAATAAATGACAATGAAATACTAAGTATATAATTTTTCTAATGATTGTGCACCATATGACTTTTTTTAATAATACAGACAATGACCACCAACCATATTACTAACACAGTGTCTCTCAGCTTCTCCTTTGCATCAGGGGATAAGGATAATTGATTGGCCCCTTAGGACTGGAGACGATACACTGAAAGCTCCAGGACTGTTGTGGCTTTCCATATTAAGGAATCCTGAAATAGTTAGTTACATAGAATGTGGCTTCCACACCACATGTCTGTTGTTACTATTAGTTCTCTCTCACTTTTATCTTACGCTAATATCTGAGGTACGTAGCTCTCTACTAATGATAATACATTTAGTGTTGAATTGATTCTTATTACAGAACCCTAAGTCCAACACTCATCGTGTCTTTTTTTGTAGTCACTATTAAGGACCCCTGGCAAGGAACAGGTGAGAGATAAAACATTTTTCTAACTACACAGTCTACCGTGGTCAGATCACAAGTCTAAATAGTGAAAGGTGCAGAGTCTCTCTGGGCTGGGTACAGGCCTGTCTAACCTAGTCTATCTCTATATTTATTAATACAATTTGGGAGGATACATGAAGACAACCAAACCCTCTATTCTAAAGAAACTTTCAGAATAAAATGTGGCTAATTAACAACAACATTTTTCAATGAAACATAATTTTCTTTTACTTTTTATTAAATCAATGCATAAGTATATTTCAACAGGAGCCAGTTTGTTATCCTATAATGACATCATCAAAACTGGCATTGTGACCTATGTGGACAAAAGTTAAATACATTTCCCACTTTTACTTTTTCTTTTACTTGTTTGGTACTCCAGTGTTGTTAGAATTTCTGGTTTGCTGTCTCTCTTTGGCCTTTAACCACCTCAATATCGCACGCCGTCATATGACGTCCTGGACTTTAGGGGGGATATCTGAATGATGCCTGCAACCACATCTCTCTGTGGGGTCTCATTAACCCTACATCTCTCCAGAAAGAGGATCTGTCACTATATATTCTTATTACAATGGTTGTTTACATTCCTTGTAATAGGAATAAAAGTGATTTTTTTTTAAAACGCCCCGGTAGCTCGCGCTCAGAAGCGAACACGCATGTAAGTCCCACCCACATCTGTAAATTCCGTTCAAATCACACATGTGAGGTATTAGAGCATGTACAACAATTCTAGCACTAGACCTCCTCTGTAACTCTAAACTGGTAACCTGTAAAAACATTTAAAGCGTTGCCTATGGAGATTTTTAAGTACCGGAGTTTGGCGCCATTCCACGAGTTTGCGCAATTTTAAAGCGTTACAAGTTAGGTATCTATTTAGTCATCTTTCACATTATACAAAAGAATTGGACTAACTTTATTGTTTTATTTTTTAATTCATGAAACTGTTTTCCAAAAAAATGCGTTTGAAAAATTATTGTGCAAATACCGTGTAAGATAAAAAGTTGCAATGACCGCCACTTTATTCCCTAGGGTTTCTGCTAAATATATATGTGTTTATATATATATATATATATATATATATATATATATATATATATATATATATAAATAATATTTGGGGGTTCTGAGTAATTTTCTAGCAAAAATATTATGATTTTTACATGAAGGAGAGAAGTGCCAAAAAAGGCCTGGTATTGAGGTGGTTAAAGCGTCACTTATCTTGATGCATTTTTATGTAATAAAAAGCAAATGAAGTACCAAGTATCAAGCATGATACTTCCTTATATAGGCTCTAGCATTACTATTACTATGAGTTTCATGAAAATATAGGAAACTGTCAGGTTATCTATAGTGTATTCATTTTATTGTTCAGTACAGAGGTGAGCTGCTTTTTTAAAACCAACAAACCCAATAAAGAGAAAGGGCGAACAGCATAAAATATATACTGGCTCTTACGGTTCACTGAGTACCGGTTACTATAGTATTAAATATAATAGACACCGCACTCAGATCTGACCAGAGAGGGAACTGCACCTTTTACGTCATAACAAAATGGGCAATGGAGAGAACAACAGAGAGACAAAATGAGAGTGAGAGGGAGGACATTTTGCATTCCGGGCCTCAATCCTCTCTCTTCCTCCTTCTTCACAATGACAGACAGGAAGCATTCATACCTAGACAGGCTGATCTCGCCACCACGCCCATGGGAGTCGTCAAGAACATTAGGTTCGCTGCAGGAGGGGGAGGGAGATGAAGCATTGAAGGGATAGAAAAAGCAAACAGAAAACAAAAACAAACAGAAAATATGCATGCAAAAATATAAAAAGTAACAAAAACTTCTAAATAAAAGAACTCAACTAATGTACAAACCAACGGCAAGTCATTTATGGTTCTTGGCATTCTACACTTAAAAAAATTACAAGAGTCAGGGGAAAAAGAGGGAGCTTAGGATATAGGGGGAAGCATTGCCAAAGATGGAACTGAGGAGATACGGGAGATTAGGAGAGCGAGCAAGAGTTTATGGTCCATGACCTGGACATTAAAGCAGCAGTACTAGAGCAATAAACAGCAATTCAGAAATCATTTTTCTCAAGGAATCATACATATCAGTGGATGCATATTAGTGCATGAGGCAATTTCATGCTGTTTCCTAAAACTCTATGTTTTAAATTCATGCATTCACAAATGAGAGCAGACTACAGAAATACAAATCTTGCTCTCTTCATTCAAATGTGGTATACTGAATTTGTGCTGACAAGGAACATACTGATAAAAAGAGAAGGCAGAGCAATGAACTTATGTGTCTGCTGCTGCTCTTCCCAGTCACAGGCTGGGGACAAGGTATGAGCTTTAGCTCTTTTGCTTAACTATAGTAGAGAAAAATCAGGTCACCTAGCTGGCTGTGTAAATCTCAGCACTGGATGGACAGGAATACAAACCATTTGTCATGATGTGTATGCGATAGTACTGGACTGAAAAATTGGTTCAGATGGATCTATCATAAAGTGATTCCTCCTTAAAAGAAGCAAATCGGTGATTGAAGTCTAATGTAGGTGGACCCATTCTGGTCAGAGGTTGCTACCTCTCTGACAGCAACACAAGGCAGCACTCACTAGATAGAAGATTCTTGAATGTGTATGAAGGTGCGCCTGGTCTCACTTAAAGAACATTTAATGGTTAAGAACACCAGGTACATTTGGAGGAGAAAGCCTCCCCTTCTTCAGGGCTTCGGTTGTCAGTGTTAATAATCACAGATCATTAAGCCTTAACACAGGTTCCATTGTGAATTCTGTTGTGATTTTATTGACATCAACTACTCAAGCCTTGAAGAAGGGGGAAGCTTTTCCCCCCAAAAGTTGTGGGCTATATCTGATGCTCTCCACTACTAAATGTTTCAAAAAGTTCTTTAAATGTGTTGTAAATCCTTAAATTTCATATTAGCATTGTGTCCTGCTATTGCTCAAATATTCTGGACTTCTTGATCATGTAATGGTGTCGTTCCTCCACGTTTTGTTATGTTTTATTCATTGCAATGACTTCCTGTATAACTTGAGCAATGTATCAATAAACGAGTTTTGAATAAAAAAAAAAAGTGGTTGTAAATCCTTACATATACCCAGTGAAGTGACTGGCCTCAGGTGATACACAGAGATGAAATAAATCATCCTACATAAGTTGTACATGTCTATCTATAGCTCTCTTCCCCCTACATTCAGTCAAAGTGCAGAATTTACACAGGTTCCCTCAGCTCTGAAAAGCAAGGGGTGAAGAGCTGATGTTACATCATTGAGGAGAGCTCCGAGAGCTCATTGAAGGGAAGGGAAACCCCCCTTCATACAGCACACATGAACAGAGTCAAGGCTGTCAATCAGCTGGAGCTCCTTCCCCTGTCACCATCTTTTACTTGGGGTCAGGAAAACCCATCAGAAGGGGCTCATGCTTATAGCAGAGGAATGAAGCAGCAGAGAGAAATGCCACGTTGTGCTCTTGATTGAGATACGCACAAGGATATGCTTTGTTCATATTTCATGTCTTTTCATGTTGTTTTACAACTTTAAATGAAATCCTTTGGTATGTAAAACAGTTCTGGCATATGTACAGTTAGGTTCATATATATTTGGCCACAAGCACAATTTTCATACTTTTGGCTCTGTATGCCACCAGAATAAAATTAAAATGAAACAATCAAAATGTATTTGAAGTGCAAACTTTTTACCTTTAATTCAAGTGGTTAAACATAAATACTAATTTTAGGAACTGCAACCATTTTTATACACAGTCCCCCATTTTCAGGAGCTGAAGTGTAATTGGACAAATGAATATAATCCTAAATAAAATGTTAATTTTTAATATTTTGTTAGGAATCGGTTACTGCATGGACTGCCTAAAGTCTGGAACTCAGGGACATTACCGAAGACTAACTGCAGCTGTCTTCAGTTGTTCTTTTTTTGTGGGTCGTTCTGCTTTTAGTTTTGCCTTCAGCAAGTGAAATGCATGCTCAATTGGGTTGAGATCAGGTGATTGCCTCGGCCATTGCAGAAAATTGTACTTTTTTTCCTTCAAAAGCTCCTGGGTTGCTTTTGCAGTGTGTATGGATCATTGTCTATCTGTACCATAGGCGTGCACACAGGGTGTGCCGGGTGTGCCCAGGCACACCCTATTTGCCCCATGCGCATTAGTGTTATTGCTCTGTGTAGCAGCAGGAACATGGGAAAGATCTCCCTCTTATCGGCTCTGCCATAAGAGAAGTGTTGATGCTCTTCTCTTTCACTGTGCCAACAGGGAGATCAATGTTTCCGGATCATATTTATGTAGATACATACACATGCATGTGTGTTTGAGCTTAAGGGTACACACCCTAATGCATTAGGCTGCGCACACCTATGATCTGTACTGTGAAGCGCTGTCCAATCAACTTTGCTGCATTTGGCTGAATCTGGGCTGACAGTATATCGCTAAACACTGCAGAATTCATCCGGCTGCTTCTGTCTTCTGTCACATCATCAATAAACACCAGTGCCACTGGAAGCCATGCATGCTCATGCCATCACACTACTTTCACTATGTTTTACAGATGACATTGTGTTCTTTGTATCATGAGCTGTTCCAAGCCTGCTCCACATCTATTTCTTCCTGTCATTCTGGTACAGATAAATCTTAGTTTCAATCGTCCGAAGAATGCTTTTTTAGAACTGGTCTGTTTTTTTTTATGTTTTTAGCCAAGTCTAATCTGGCTTTTCTTTTCTACAGGCTTATGAATGTTTTGCACCCTGTGGTGAACCATGTGCATTTGCTCCCGTGAAGACTTCTCTTAATTGTAGACTTTGACAATGATATGCGCATCTCCTGGAGCGTGTCCTTCACTTTTCTGGATGTTGTGAATGGGGTTTTCTTTACCATAGAGAGGATCCTGCAATCATCCACCACTGTTGTCTTCTGTGGACGTCCAGGCTTTTTTATGTTGCTGAGCTCACCAGTGTGTTCTTTCCTCAGAATGTACCAAACTGTTGATTTAGCCACTCCTAATGTTGCTGCTAGCTCTTTGATGGACTTGTTTTGTTTTCAAAGCCATACAATGGCCTTTTTCACTTGTATGGGCAGATCCTTTGAATGCATGATGTAGGTTCACAGCAATAGATTCCAAATGCAAATATCACACTTGGAATCAAGTCCAGACCTTTTACCTGCTTAATTGATGAAGAAATAATGGAGGAGTAGCTCACACTTGTCCATGAAACAGATTTTGATTTAATTGTCCAATTACTTTTGGTCCCTTGAAAAAGGGGGGGGGTGGCTATTCTTAAGAGCTGTAATTCCTAAACCCTTCCTCTGATTTGGATGTATATACCCTCAAATGTAACCTGAGAATGTTTACTTTCAGGCCATATCCATTATATAACTATAGCTTGAATACAGTATCTCACAAAAGTGAGTACACCCCTCACATTTTTGTGAACCTTGTCCACTCTGCATCAGTGGAGCGGACACGGACCTGTCATCCTTCTGCTTAGCGAGGATCAGTGGAGAGATCCTCTGCTGAGCAGGCAAACCTGCTGGTGGACTCCACCAGTATGAAAGGGGCCTAATTCATTGACCCAGAACAAGTTTATACAGTATCTCACAGAAGTAAGTACACCCCTCACAATATTTTATTATATCTTTTCATGTGACAACACTGAGAGAAATTACACTTTGCTACAATGTAAAGTAGTGAGTGTACAGCTTGTATAACAGCGTAAATTTGCTGTCCGCTCAAAATAACTCAACACGCAGCCATTAATGTCTAAACCGCTGGCAACAAAAGTGAGTACACACCTAAGCGAAAATGTCCCAATAGAGCCCAATTAGCCATTTTCCCTCCCCGGTATCATGTGACTCTTTAGTGTTACAAGGTCTCAGGTGTGAATAGGGATCAGGTGTGTTTAATTTGGTGTTATCGCTCTAACTCTCTCATACTGGTCTCTGGAAGTTCAACATGGCACCTTATGGCAAAGAACTCTCCGAGGATCTGAAAAAAAGACTTGTTGCTCTACACAAAGATGGTCTAGGCTATAAGAAGACTGAGCTGCAGCATGGTGGCCAGGACCATACAGCAGTTTAACAGGACAGGTTCCACTCAGAACAGACCTCACCATGGTCGACCAAAGAAGTTGAGTGCACATGCTCAGCATCATATCCAGAGGATGTCTTTGGGAAATAGACGTATGAGTACTGCCAGCATTGCTGCTGAGGTTGAAGGAGTGGGGGGTCAGCCTTTCAGTGCTCAGGTCATATGCCGCACGCTGCATCAAATTGGTCTTCGTGGCTGTTGTCCCTGAAGGAAGCTCTTCTAAATATGATGCACAAGAAAGCCTGCAAACAGTTTGCTGAAGACAAGCAGATTAAGGACATGGATTACTGGAACGGTGTCCTCTGCTATACAAGCTGTACACTCACTACTTTACATTGTAGAAAAGTGTAATTTCTTCAGTGTTGTCACATGAAAAGATATAATAAAATATTGTAAGGGGTGTACTTACTTCTGTGAGATACTGTATAAACTTGTTCTGGGTCAATGAATTAGGCCCCTTTCATACTGCTGGAGTCCGCCAGTAGTTTCGCCTGCTCAGCAGGGGAACTATCCACTGATCCTCGCTAAGCAGGCGGATGACAGGTCCGTGTCCGCTCCACTGATGCAGAGTGGACACAGACACAGACCATTGTCCTCTATAGGCTCTGTCAAAGTGTAATTTTTTCAGTGTTGTCACATGAAAAGGTATAATAAAATATTTACAAAAATGTGAGGGGTAGGTATGCTCACTTTTGTGAGATACTATATGTTTTGGTAAATACCTGAAAAAAAATAAAATTGTGCCTCTGTCCAAATATATATGAACCTAACTGTATATACAGTGGGGATCGAAGGTTTGGGCACCCCAGGTAAAAATTTATATTAATGTGTATAACGAAGCCAAGGAAAGATGGAAAAATCTCCAAAAGGCATCAAATTACAGATTAGACATTCTTATAATATGTAAAAAAAAAGTTAGATTTTATTTCCATCATTTACACTTTCAAAATTACAGAAAACAAAAAAATGGTGTCTGCAAAAGTTTGGGCACCCTGCAGAATGTATAGCATCCACTGCCCCCTTTGCAAATCTGAGACCTGCCAGTGTCATGGATTGTTCTCAATCATCGTCTGGGAAGACCAGGTGATGTCAATCTCAAAGGTTTTAAATGCCCAGACTCATCTGACCTTGCCCCAACAATCAGCACCATGGGTTCTTCTAAGCAGTTGTCTAGAAAACTGAAACTGAAAATCGTTGACACTCACAAAGCTGGAGAAGGCTATAAGAAGATAGCAAAGCGTTTTCAGATGTCAATATCCTCTGTTCGGAATGTAATTAAGAAATGGCAGTCATCAGGAACAGTGCAAGTTAAAGCAATTCAAAACCGACGTTTGACTGCACGATCCCTCCAGAAAGATCTGGCAGGCACTGGAGTTGTAGTACACTATTCCACTATAAAGACATACTTGTACAAATATGGTCTTCATGGAAGAGTCATCAGAAAAAAACCTCTTCTACGCCCTCACCACAAAAATCAGTGTTTGAACTTTTCAAATGAACGTATAGACAAGCCTGATGCATTTTGGAAACAAGTTCTGTGGACCGATGAGGTTAAAATAGAACTTTTTGGCTGGAATGAGCAAAGGTACGTTTGGAGAAGAAAGGGCACAGAATTTAATGAAAAGAACCTCTGTCCAACTGTTAAGCATGGGGGTGGATCAATCATGCTTTGGGGTTGTATTGCAGTCAGTGGCACAGGGAACATTTCACGAGTAGAAGGAAAAATGGATTCAATAAAATTTCAGCAAATTTTGGATGGTAACTTGATGCCATCTGTGAAAAAGCTGAAGTTAAAGAGCTACAAATGGATAATGATCCTAAACACACCTCAAAATCCACGGGGATTACATCAAGAGGCGTAAACTGAAGGTTTTGCCATGGCCTTCACAATCTCCTGACCTCAACATAATTGAAAATATATGGATAGACCTTAAAAGAGCAGTGCGTGACAGACAGCCCAGAAATCTCAAAGAACTGGAAGACCTTTGTAAGGAAGAATGGGCAAAGATACCTCAAACAAGAATTGAAAGACTCTTGGCTGGCTACAAAAAGCGTTTACAAGCTGTGATACTTGCCAAAGGGAGCAGTACAAGATATTAACTCTGTAGGGTGCCCAAACTTTTGCAGATGCCATTTTTTTGTAAGTGTAAATGATGGAAATAAAATCTAACTTTTTTTGACATGTTATAAGAATGTCTAATCTGTAATTTGATGCCTTTTGGAGGTTTTTACATCTTTCCTTGGCTTCGTTATGCACATTAATAGAAATTTTTACCTGGGGTGCCCAAACTTTCGATCCCCACTGTAAATAATGTAATTAGCGGTTTGCCTGGAATTTAGCTTTAAGCAAAGACCAGTTTGTAGCAGAGCAACAGTCTCTAAGCTGCATGCCTGTAAAGCAGTTACTTCACTATACCAAAGTGCCGTTATTTACATCAATACTGGTTGCACAACACTTTGGTTATTATGTGAATCAGCAGTATGTACTCATTTTGGAGCTAGCAGCAAATATATCAGGTGGCTGCATTCCATCATGAAAGTCTTATGCCACGTACACACGGTCGTTTTTTGTGATGAAATAAAACAAAGTTTTTTATTGTAAAACAAAACAACGTTTTTTAAACTTCATTTTAAAAAACGACGTTGCCTACACACCATCGTTTTTTCAAAATGCTCTAGCAAAGCGCGGTTACGTTCAGCACGTACGACGGCACTCTGTTCCATTCAAGCTCACTTCATAACTTGCTTCTGAGCATGCGCGGGTTTAAAAACATAGTTTTAAACGTCGTTTTACCCACACACTATCATTTTAAATGACACAAAAAAAGACGTTTTGAAAAACGACATAAAAAATTGAAGCATGTTCGAATTTTTTTTTTGTCGTTTTTCAGAAGACATAAAACAACGTTTTCCCCACACACGGTCATTTTAAATGACGTTTTTAAAAGTGTCGTTTTTTTTCATTACAAAAAACGACCGTGTGTACGCGGCATTATATATTATTCAATAAATGCATATTAGTGGCTCATGAGGTTTCTAAAAATGCTTTTTTTATGAGATCTCAGATTCCAGCATTGGTCAAAGTGAGATAATTAACGCATGTGGTTCTTTTAAACAAAAGCCAGTTAAAGGGCCACTATACACAACTCATGTAATCTTAATGACTTTGTTTATGTAAGAAAGGATTTGAAGTAAAACCACGTTTAGATAAATAGGAGCTGCCACTGCTAACTTGTTCTTAAAAGTGCAGGCTCTGGGCTGTAATCCTGATTCTGATTCTGGTTCCATGAGCTCGTGGGTCACTGACATGAAACAAACTTGCAGCCAGTGAAGCTTGAAAAGTTGTAATTTCAAAATCTTTATTAGTTACATTACGTCAAACCCATAGAGGTTTTACAAATGTGCAATCAGTTGTGTACAATATATAATTTTACAGTATGTTGTGAAATATATATAACATTTAAAATTATTATGTTCATTCTGTTGAGCTGTAATTTAACTGAAAATTATGAGTGGTATACATTTTCGATATGTAAGGCTAATAGGTATTTATATTTTATAAATCTTAATATTTTATGAATCTTAATTCAATAAATATAAATATTTGCAGAGTAGTGGAGAGGTTGCAAGGGTATGTCGAGGGGTGTGTGAGGAGAGGGGCATATGTATGAGTGTCACCCTACATCTTTCCAATGAATTGGTGAATTGGAAGTCTGAAAACTTTCAACTCTCAAGCCTCGTACGCACGACCAGTTTTCCCATCTGGAAAATGGTCATGACAGCTTTTGGCCAGGAAAACTGTCCGTGTGTATGCTCCATGGCAGTTTTCCCAACAGGAAAACCGTCAGAATTTGCGGCGGGAAAAATTAGAACATGTTTCCTTTTTTTTCGCCGGGATTCCCGACGGTTTTTAATCCAGCAGTTTTCCTATGGGGAAAGCCTGTGGGGGAGCATACACATGGCCGGGTTTCCCGGGCCAAAGCTCTCATGGC
The DNA here is from genome assembly GCF_905171775.1 of Rana temporaria. NCBI lineage: Eukaryota > Metazoa > Chordata > Amphibia > Anura > Ranidae > Rana > Rana temporaria. Next base: position 137,934,436 of record NC_053494.1, on the reverse strand, counting down.
AGTTTTCCTGCCAGGAAAACTGCCATGTGTAGGGGAAAAAGCTGCCATGCTGGTTTTCGCTTTTCCTCTCGGGTTTCCCGGCGGTAAAAAATTTGCCGGGAAACCCGATCGTGTGTACCAGGCATCATTCTGCATACTTGTAAGTTGGCAATGCCAGCTTTAATATCTATCCTCATGGGTTTTGAATCTGCAGATAAATTTGACAAGTTTCAAGAGAATATCAAAAGATAAGATTCTTAAAATTGACGTGTTTGAGGGGTGAAATCAATATTTTCCATTACCGAGCAGGCTATCTTTTCAGCACAACTTATGCATTTATGTGTAATCTTACATACACACTGTGAAAATTATTAGTATCTATTTCACATAATATAATATTTTTGGGGGTATAGTGGGTCTTTGATATACTGAAGGAGTGGATAACGTGCACTGTTGGTAGCCTTGAGAACCAATATTTATAAGTTTGAATTCACTTATGCTAAAGGAGATAGCAAAGTAGCCATATAAATGGGCACTTCAAAGTTTTTATGCATCTTCCTAAAGAATGAGGCAGTTCCTTGTCCAGGTGGCCAATGAAATTATTATTCCATTGTATTTAGGCTCATCTTTGTTAGAAATAGCTAATGCTATTACAGCAGGAATGTTTTAGGGGGGTTCTGTATACCATATATACAGAACCTAAAATTGGCTTGTGACTCTACTCTAAGGACTCCTTTTACAAACTTGCACAGAAAGCACATTTACATCATTCGTACTTATGACGGTTGGTCTTTTGGTTGTTACCAAAAGCGCTTGATCAGAAATTACATCTGACATTCAATCTGAAATTATAAGGTTAATAGGACAGTTTTGGAAACATGAAAAATGTTAGCTCTGCTGCTTTAATTAATACGATAGCCATCATGAGTGTAATGCTATTGTAAAGCACCTAAACACTAACAGACATGACCAGCTATCCTCTGTTACACAAATGGTTTCAATATCAACGATAAAACGTGAAACTGTAAATCGTATATGGTAAGCAAATAGCAGACACAAACACAACTAATATAAGCACAAGGACTTTAAGAAATAGTAACAACTGTCCATAGACAATAACCATAAATTATATGTAAATACCTAATCAACGTTCAGAAATAGAATGAATCAAAATCAAACAGTGCCTACTCAATATAATTTCTCTTGGTTCCAGCTAAGTTGTCTCTTGAAACAAATGCAAAAGCTTTTCATGATGCAATTGTCTGTACTGTTATTTTTCTGTTATGACTGTCGACTTCTGTTATCGAACATTGTTTAACACAAGAGTAAAACAAGATTCCTGACAACTGTAACAAGGAGCCAGATTTTATAGGACAATAAACATTGGCAGAAAACTTAACTGGAAAAGAGAAATTTGCAAACTATGAAAAAATGTAGCAACACAGGTTTATGTAATTTACAGCTAAGCAATCAAAGAGGAACTATTTCACAATGATCAATACAATAATAATAGCTTTGTTACAGCAAAAATAAATATTTCCTCAGTACTGTAATGTAATAATAGTGAAGTGCATATACCGCATCTTCCAGGATGTCCATTATGTAATGCTGTATGTCTTTTATGAATCACTACCCTAATAATTCTTGCAGTTTTATGTAAGTTTACCAAGTCAGTGCTGAAAGATACTGACTTGGTAAACAAATCCGTTGTTAATGAGGATCTTGCAATATTCCCATTAATTCTGATCATAATACCATGACGTTTGCTAAAAACAAAACAATTGTTTATTCAAATTAGCAAGGCCAACACATACACAGCTCCCCCAAGAGATGATTCCTGTAACAATGTAATATTTACATCCTCACCCTTCCAGATGCTCTGCAGTTAGTCATTTGGGCATTGTAACAATGCAGAATAAATGCAAAACTTAACCGTCAATTGAGCCATCGACTCAACACCTTTAAAAATGTTTTGCCATCATATAATGTTCTTGGAAATATATTGCATCAAAAGCATGACATATATGGTTCAGCTATTTCCATTATTTAAATTTTAGAAACTATGCGATGGATGGACAGCACAGTTACCTTTGGCTGGGAAGCATGCCACCCTCAGCCTGGGGAACAGACATGGATGCGTGACTGGAGAAACGTCTTCTACCAATGGCACTCAAGAGGTACACATCCTGTTCACTTACCACACTGGGCATGCTCACAGAGTCATCTAAAATGGAGAGAAAGAAAGAAGAACTTTTTTTAATAGTATGATGAAGAGTGAGAACCTCTGATAAGTTTTCAAACATGAATCCATGTCAGAACGTGGTAATTAGAATTTCATTGTAAGAATATATAAGAAATATTTATTGAATATGCTGTCCAATATCCATTGATGCGAACATGGACTGCTTGTGCTCCTTATTACAGGAATCTTCAACTTACTTTCTTCCTCCTCTTCATCAGTGCGACTGAGTGTGTCCTGTGAGGCTTGCTGTGAGTGTTCGCTGTCCTGTTCCCACACTGTTCCAGTTCCTGTGTTAGAGCGAGACATAGTGGCCAAGCTCAAACGGTAAGCAGAGGTGGAGGTCCCAACCGTGCTGATGGATGTCTTCCCTTGATATGCTTGAAGTTAGACAAATAGAGAGATAAGAGCCCCTTTGCCTTACACCATTTGCAAATCAACATAATAAGAATAGATTCTGAATGGCTATAAAGATAAAAATGTTAGATAAACGCTTAACTTAAATTTATCTAAATTGTCTTAGTACCATGGATGTACTTTTGTAAACTCTTCAAATATGAGGTAAGCTGATTTAAAAAACAATGCACCACATTAAAACACATAGACTTGAGTCATGCCTAAAGCTAACCTTAAAGGAGAAGTCCAGCCTAGGCTTGTTTGGCTGGGCTTCTTCTAAGGGTCACAGGGAGTGCAATATGTTCTGCACTCCTGTGTGACCCATTTTTAGCAGAGTGGTCTGAAGTCCGCTCTCTACTGACGTCACCAAGATCAGTCCAGATACCGTGTGATCCCAACTTCCGAAGTCTGGGTCCGCCAGGTGCCTGTACTGATTGCAGTCTCAGCCTCTCAGCGAGCCGCTGAGATGGCCGCTCCTGCCCCTCCACAGCTCAGCGCTCCATCGTGGAGAAGCAGAGCAGGAGAGCTACAGATTGACAGGCAGCAGCTCTCCCCTTGGGGAGGTGAGAGAACCGAGCCATCGGTGGTGTTCGGTGGCTCAGTTCTGAGTGAAAAGGCGGTGGGGGACTGATGCAGCATCGCAAGTAAATAATACAGCATTATTTTGCTTCAATACTTTACAAATGCTACATATTATTTTACTAAAAGTTTTGTGTGTTACCGGCGCCAAGATGATATCAATATTCTTATTAAGTCTTGCTGCAATAAAAATGCAACCTCAAAGGTTGGGTTTAGATTTGTGTATTTGTGAAGTAAATTGCGCTAACTTAAATTTATATAAACATTTTACCACAACTGATCCTGTGAACTTATTATTCAAAAAACAAAAAGTATGTACATGTGTCTATGGTTATTAATTCATGTGCAAAACAATCAACAAATAGTGTGCAATAAATACCAATACAGCGCCCTGTGCCAAACTATAACATATGAATCTCTCAATCCATCAAAAAATTTGAAATAAATAATATTTTTTTTTCAAATATGCTACTGTTACAGTCCACAGATTGAATGTGCCCCAAGAAAGCAAGAAAAATGTATTGTATACGAAAAAAAATATATAAAAAATAAAAAATATATTAGTATATATGCTAAGAAAGTCCTTAATAGATAATTTCTTGCAGTGATGCCCATCTATGTTTCCACCTTCACCGCAAATAGTGCCTACACCGTCACCAGATAACATGGCCACTCACCAGATGGACCCAGAAATCTGCCTTTGGTTCAAATGGATAACCACTCCCTCTCTCAGGTTTATCAGCACTCACTCCCAATGCTTTGGCTGTAGTCTCGTTATGTAATGGTGCCTGGGAGCCGGCACTGAGCTGATCCAGCCGTAAATAGGAGTATACAAATGTACGAGTATGTCCTGGTCTGCACGTGTGATGCCTCACTTTATTGCTTGCGTTCCTAGCCTCGATATACTCAGACTGGACATGACGAGCTGGCAATGGTCCCGCGGCCTCTATGCATTTTGCAACTTAATGCGTGCAGCTGCAGCTGCTGGATTGAGATGTCTCTTTTGGGCAAAATATACTGTAATTTCCTACTGTTAACCTTGAAAGCACTAATGACTTATAATACACTGTGTATTTTCATATATGACGTTGTATGAGTGCTAAAATAAATGTGTGTGCACTGAAGGACTTGGTGGGATAGCTAGAGGGCAGATTCTGTGGGATGGCCAGTGGGTGGGGCCTAGGAAATGTTGGTGGTCAGGCCTGGGGTGGCCCAGGCCTCAGGTTGTTTAAGGAGCCCCACAATTTCTGATGGCTGCCATGCCCATGGTCCATGTTGGACAGATACTAGTACATAGCATGTTTCCATATGAAGATCCACTCATACAGTATGTGTTGGCAGATCCAGTTTTAGTTGTATGTCTAGTTTATACAGTACATGATGCTTAAACTGCACATCCAGGACTGTTCTGGTCTTACCTGACCCACTATGAACTGCCTCCTTCAGGATCTTCAACTCATTATTAAACTCATTTATAAGGGAGCTCTTGCACAGAGGTCTTGGGATGAAACGCCTCTCCAGCTGGTCTGCTATGTGCTGCCGTGCGCTCAGCTCTTCCTGAGTCTCTGCTGGCTGTGCTAGCAACTAGTGGAGGAGTGGGAGACAAATTCATCCTTGTAAACCAATATTGGAAACATATAGAAACAACTAAATGTTGCTGTTTAGATGCAAATGCTTGACTTTGCTATGAAAAACATGAAATACATTGACATGATTTAAAAGCAGTCTTGTAATATTCCAACAATAGTATTCACCATTAGAAATTTGCTCACCTTACACTGGATGAAAGGCCTAAGAAGAACAAATATCGGGATCCGAGTTCTTACAATGAAATCAAGGAAGTCCCAAAGAGCCAATCCCCCCACCTTTCTCAAAGCCATCTCTTTAACTTGCAGGCTTAGTTGATACCATTCACTTCCCAGCTGGCGTTCAAAGCAGACCAAAATAACCTTCAGAGCTGTAAAAAGAATAAATAATTGAGGTGAGAGTGGAGAATCGTGCTAAATCTCATCCATAAAAACTTTTTCCATTTTAAGCTAAAGTTGACCTTTTCTTCAGACCTTGAGAATCAACTGACAGTTGAAAGATATAGCATATATTTGGGTATAACCGGTGCTTTATGACCAGCATATTATATGATCTGACAATCTTTGGTTATGAATAAACATGGTATGACCACTGCCTGACCTGGGCTATAATGATCAGATAGAGAAACATCTATATATGTCTATTCAAAAATGCCTCCTCTACAGACCCCCCTGGCAAACCAAACTGTGGGCAAAAAAAAAAAAATACTTTTCTGAACTTTCTCTTATATTTCACAATAAAATATAATCAAGGGTATATGCTTAGTATAATAACATGCAAATTTAACTGATATGATTGGGCATGTTTATAGAAAGAGATATTTAAAAAAAATCCTAAATTTCCAGTAAAACTGTATTTCTAGTCAACAAAGGCAGTGTTAAAGAGACCCTGTCACCAGACAATTATTTTCTACAAAAACATTTCCCATGCCCTTAATGTATTTTATGCATGTTATTTGCCTGTAAAAGCCTCCCTAAGCCCCAGGAGACTCAGGCCTCGTACACATGACCGAGAATCTCGTCGTAAAAGAAACTTTGTTTTCCTCTACGAGTTTCTTGTCAGGCTTGTCGAGAATCTTGTCAAGCTTTCTTTGCATACACACTGTCAAGACAAAATCTCGTCATTCTCAAATGCGGTGACGTACAACATGTACGACGACACTATAAAGGGGAAGTTCGATTCCATTGGCTCCACCCTTGGGGCTGCTTTTGCTAATCTCATGTTACTGCGTGTTAAGTAGATGAGAGACGATTTGCGCTTTTCAGTCTGTTACAGCGTAACGAATGTGCTTTCTCCATTACGAACGCTACTTTTACCGAAGGTGCGCTCCCGTCTCATACTTTATTCTGAGCATGTACAGGTTTCTAAGCACACACACAAACGTGTTCCTCGGCGTAAACCAGCCCAACGAGAAACACGACGAGGAAATTGAGACTCCCGACGAGAAAAAAGAGAGCATGTTCTCTTTTTTTCTCGTCAAGATCCACGACAGTTTTTCCGATGAAAAACATACACACGACCGTTTTTCTCTGCAAAAATGCTCTGCCAGCATTTTTCTTGATGGATTTTGCCGAGGAAAATGGTCATGTGTACGAGGCTTCATTCTGTTAAATTTTTTAAGGCAGTGACTGGCTCTCCTTAACTGCTATAGGAAAAACATATTTTTTGTAATTATGAAAGCAAAGTAGATAGTTGTGGGGAAAAAAAAGGCTGTGCAATGTCAACAAAATATTAAACCATTAGATTACAGAACCTTACCAAGATAAGCAGCTTGACTGGTAGAATCTGCCAATCCTTCCCTTCGAAGATCTTTCCCAGCATCACCAGGAGTAGAACAGTGTGCAGGTGAACTTTCCAGCATGAAGTTTTTGCTACGGGAAGTGCTTATGATACGTGGAGGCAGCAGAATATTGATCACAGTCTGCAACAGCAAAAAGACTTCAGGCTGCTCCAGACAGGGGCTATCTGGGGGTTTTCAAGAAAATACAAAACAGATCATGTGAGTAGGTAGAAGATGAACAGATTTTGAGACAGCTGATGTTTATAAGGAAAAGCCTGTTTCCGACTGTATTTCAAAAACCTCTTTTAGGCAAAGATCAAACATAGGTAATATGTTTGATCTTTAAGGTCTTCACTGACACTGGATGACAGAGGGCCTCAATGGGTAATGATCTTTTCTGGGGCAAATCTATTTGGACAGGTTAGAAAGCTTTGTGTGATTATCTATAGTGCTTCTTCCTATTCTGCTTAATAGGCTAAACAAAAACAGTTGCATTTAGGAAAGCACCGGCCAGGAAAGATGCGAGTGGTTGAACCATACCTGCGCATTCTGCTGTCCTCTACTGTCTAAGTTCAGCTTAAGGTGCATGAGGGGGAAACAAAGTTCAAGGGCAATTATAATTTTGTTATAGGGTTTTAGATAAACTGTACATGTAATTTTGGGATTGTACCCTAGTACTGATTTCCTCACTCTTTTGTTGACTATGAGGGTTAAACCATTTCTTCTGAGAGCTTCTTGACCACAGTAGTAAATATAGTAGTCATCTGAGTTGAATTTGCCCATTCCAGTCCAATTGCTAAGATATCGATCTTACTATCTCCTGTTTGACCACATCCAGCTTACCCTGATTCATTGATCTTACATTCCAGGTTTCCATGCAGTATTCTTCTTTACAGCATCGGACTTTACTTTCACTCATACGATCCACAGCTAAGAGTCCTTGCGGCTTTGGTTCAGCCATTTCATTAGTTCTGGAGCTACTAGAAATTGCCCTCTACTCTTCCCAAATAGAACATTGGGCAGCTTCTGATCCGGGGGACGCATCTTTCGGTGTCATATTTGTTAGCCTTTTCCTTCTGTTCATGAGGTTCTCTTGGCAAGGATACTGGAGTGGTTTGCCATTTCCTTCTCCAGTGGATCACATTTTGTCAGAATTTTCCGCTGTGACTTGTCCGTCTTGGCTGAGCCTACACAGCATAGCTCGTAGCCTCACTGAATTACGCAAACCCCTTTGCCACAGCAAGGCAGTGATCCATATAGGGGTATGAGGAAAGCAGTACTGGGTTACAATCCCAAAAATTACAGGATGATCTCAGTCCGTATCCAAGGCAAACCACTTACCATCATAATAATCCAAGTTTATGCACCAACCTCTGATGCTGAAGAAGCTGACGTTGACCGCTTTTATGGAGATCTACAACATCTTTTAGAACTAACTCCAAAAAAATATATCCTTCTCATAATGGGAGATTGGAATGCTAAAGTAGGAAGTCAAAGCACATCCAGAATAACAGGTAACTATGGCCTTGGAGTACAAAATTAAGCAGGACAAAGGCTAATAGAGTTTTGCCAAGAGAACACACTGGTAATACCAAACAAGCTTTTCCAACAACCCAAGAGGCCATTCCACAGATGGATGTCACCAGATGGTCAATACAGAAATCAGATCTGAAAGACAAAGTGCCTGAGGAACTATGGAAGGAAGTGTGCAACATCATACAAGACGCATCAATGAAAACCATCCCAAAGCAGAAGAAATGCAAGAAAGCAAAGCGGCTATTTGATGAGGCCATACAAATAGCTGAACAAAGAAGGAAGGCAAAAGGCAATTGAGAATATGCCCATCTGAATGCAGACTTCCAGAGGATAGCAAGTAGAGAAAAAGGACCTTATTAAACAATCAATGCAAAGAATTAGAGGAAAACAACAGAATGGGAAAGACTAGAGAGCATTTCAAAGAAATTGTAGATATTAAGGGAAAGTTTTGTGCAAAGATGTGCACTATAATAGACAAATATGGCAAAGACCTGACAGACGCAGAAGCGATAAAGAAAAGATGGCAAGAATACACAGAAGAACTATACAAGAAAGATCTGAATGTCCCATATACCCACGATGATGCAGTCACTGACCTTGAACCGGATATTCTGGAGAGGTATGTCAAGTGGGCCTTAGAAAGCATTGCTAATAACAAATCTAGTGGAGGTAGGAAGTATGCCAGCTGAGTTATTTAAAATGCTAAAAGATGATGCTGTTAAAGTACTGCACTCAATATGCCAACAAATTTGGAAAACTCAACCATGGCCACAGGACTGGATGAGGTCAGTTTACATTCCAATACCAAATAATAGCAGCACCAAAGAATGTTCAAACTACCGTACGATCACATTCATCTCAAACACCAGCAAGGTTATGCTGAAAATTCTTGAAGCTGGGCTTCAGCAGCATGTGAACTGAGAGCTACCACAAGTACATGCTGGATATTGAAGAGGTAGAGCAGGGCTGGACAAAAACCAGACGCCAGATCGCAATTGCGACAAGAAATTGTGACCTGGCGCCCGCCGGTAATTGAGGCCGCAAAGCCGCGGCCTCAATTACCGGCCGTTGCAGGCCCGCCACGATCACGCTGCGGGGGAGGTGGGGGCGCACGGAGACACAAGATCCTGTGCCTCCGTGCGCCCCCAACTCCCCCGCCGCGCGATCGCGGCGGTCGGTAATTGAGGCCGCGGCTTTGCGGCCTTGTGAAGTCCCAAGCTTCCTTCTGTGACCTGGCGCCATCTGGTGGTGGCCGTTGGCATTACAAGTAAAACAGCAGTTCTAATGTGTAATTTTTCACTGTTTTCACTGCCATCTCCTTCCCTCTAATTAGAACCCCCAAACATTATATATATTTTTTATTCTAACACCCTAGAGAATAAAATGGCGATCATTGCAATACTTTCTGTCACGCCGTATTTGTGCAGCGGTCTTACAAGCGCACTTTTTTGGGGAAAAAATACACTTTTTTTAATTAAAAAATAAGACAACAGTAAAGTTATCCCAATTTTTTTTATATTGTGAAAGATAATGTTACGCCGAGTAAATTGATACCCAACGTGTCACGCTTCAAAATTGCGTCCGCTCGTGGAATGCCGACAAACTTTTACCCTTTAAAATCTCCATAGGCGACGTTTAAAAAATTCTACAGGTTGCATGTTTTGAGTTACAGAGAAGATCTATAGCTAGAATTATTGCTCTCGCTCTAACGATCACGGCGATACCTCACATGTGTGGTTTGAATACCGTTTACATATGCGGGCGCTACTCACGTATGTGTTCGCTTCTGTGCGCGAGCTCGTCGGGACAGGGCGTGTTTTCTGGCTCCTAACTTTTTTGGCTGGCTCCTAGATTCCAAGCAAATTTGTCAAACCCTGAGGTAGGGTAACTAGACATCAAATTGCCAACATTCGCTGGATCATGGAGAAAGCAAAAGAGTTCTAGAAGAATGACTACTTCTGCTTTATTGACTACAGTAAATCCTTTGATTGTGTGGATCACAACAAGATGTGGCAAATACAGAAAGAAATTACAATACCAGACCACCTCACCTGTCTTCTGAAAAACCTGTATGCCAGTCAAAAAGCAACAGATAGAACAGGACATGGAACAACTGACTGGCCTAAAATTGAGAAAGGAGTGCAGCAAGGATGTATATTGTCACCCTACTTATTTCATTTTTATGCAGAGTACATCGTGCGAAATGCCAGGATCGACGAATCACAAGCTGGAGTTAAGTTCGCAGGGAGAAATATCAACAACCTGAGATTTGCAGACAATACCACATTAATGGCAGAAAGTGAAGAAGAACTAAATAGTCTCTTAATGAAGGTGAAAGAGCAGAGTACAAAAGCTGGCCTGAAATTGAACATTAACCGCTTACCGACCAGCCGCCGCAGTTTTACGGCGGCAGGTCGGATCGGCTGCGCCAGATCACGTAATATTAGGATCAAACCAGTCAATCTTGAAGGAAATCAACCCTGAATATTCACTGGAAGGACAGATCCTGAAGCTGAAACTCAAATACTTTGGCCATCTAATGCGAAGAGAGGACACATTGGAAAAAACCCTGCTGCTGGGAAACATAGAAGTAAAAAGAGGAGAGAAGAGGATGACAGAAAACAAGATAGATAGACAGCATCATTGAAACAATGAACATGAAGTTAAGCAAGCTCCAGGAGGCAGTGGAGGACAGAAAGGCTTGGCGCACTGTAGTCCATGAGGTCACAAAGAGTCGGACACGACTAAACGACTGAACAACAACATTTGCTCTACATAAAGTATACATTTTAATGATAAGTCAACTTTAGCTTCTATTATATGGTATTTATTAAAATGGTTGTTGTACTGTAGTGAATATTTATAACCAGTTTCCATATATTTATATTTCCCAAGAACGATATAGATAAACAAATGGGAATGCAGCTTAATTTATTTATTTCATTCACTGCATCCATCATTCTGTTTTTTTCCCCCATATGATAAAGCTGCTAGCACCACAATAATAAATAAAATTCAAAAATGATTTTATTTTATTTGATATTGATGTTTACTCATTCATGTATTTTATGTGGGAGTTTTTTATTTAACTGCACCTAAGTCATATTTGATGCATATTTTTTATAATAACGTGGCACAATATTATACATATATATTTTTTTATGTTTTACATCATTGTGGTGGTTATTATCCAGAGGTGGGATTAGTGCAAAGCAATATTAAAAAAAAAATTGTGTACATTTTCATTCTGGTTTCTTTGGTTTTAAAATATAAAGGATTCCTCGTGTTTAGTCTTTATTCTACACAGTTCAATAGGAGGAAAAAAAATACTAGTAAAAATTACAGCAATAAAGTGAATAAAGAATTAACAGACAATAAAAAAAAAAGAATATGGAATCAAAATGTATGTCATATATGCCAAACCTTTGCTTCCTGATCCAACTGTCAATACAAAAGGAATGAGCAGGTTGAGCAGCATCCCCTCTCGTCTTTCCAAATTAGTGAAAGGTGAGATCACATGACTCAAGGGAAAATCCTCCTTTAAAGCCTAAATCACACACATAAATCACACCATCACTGAGCTGTTCAACATGTAGCCTATCTCTGTTTTAAACAAGGTGATAACGTTTATAAAAACATATATAATGCCAGAAAAATTAATAAACATCTTCACTGCAAAAAAGAAAATTTATCAAATGCTGACTTTAAACATTTGTTTAAGTATAAATAAATATATATACAGTCACAAAAGATTTCATCCATTGTGTATTGAAATGCCAATCTCAGAATGACTAGAAGCAGAGTGTAAGATTATGTGCCAAACGACCTAAGACCCCTTTCACACTGAGGTGCTTTGCATGCGCTATAACGCTAAAAATAGCGCCTGCAAAGCGCCCTAAAAGAGCAGCTCTATTCACTCCAGTGTGAAAGCCTGAGGTGCTGGCAGGATGGTAGAAAAAAGTCTTTGAGGCGCTGTAAAGCACTCCTGCCCATTGAAATCAATGGGCAGCGTCGCCGAACTGCTGGCAAAGTGCTGTTGCAGCGGAGCTTTGCCGGTGGTTTTAACCCTTTTTGGCCACTAGCAGGGGTTAAAAGTGCTCCGCTAGCGGCCGAATAGCATCGCGAAAACGACGGTCATGTGCCGCTAAAAATAGCATCGCTTTACCGCCGACGCCCTACCACCCCAGTGTGAAAGGGCTCTAAAGGTTCCCATGCTGAGATAATATTTGGTGCTGCAATTGCTGACCTGTTTTTGAAATTGTTTGTTTCCTGGCTATCTCTGGTATCAGTACTTTCTAAGTCACTAACCTGGAACAAGCATATAGATTACAATGTCAGGGTGAAGTCAGACATTTAATCTGTTACCTTGTTGCAGAAGAGGATCTCTAATAATATTAAAGCCACAGGACCAGCTTTACATCTGGGCATCTGTTTTTTTAGTGCAATTGTAGCCTTTGTATTTTCTCAGGATAGGTTACCTTTAACAGGAAACTTTATAACTTTATATATAAAGTAGAACTACAGTCAACAGAATACTCACCTTCACTCCAGCGATGGGACTGTTGGATCCCTGGCAGGCATGTTCTCCCCAGACGTCTTCTGGGTTTTCGGCCTCTTGGTGGGCTGGGGGATGTTATAAGGCTGGTGATACATTATACATTTTTTTTGTACAATTTTCCTTTTCCTAGATTTACCAAAACCATATAATATGGGGTCAAACCTAAACACTTTCAATTTGTATGCAATGAGGCAGGCCCTTGCACTACATAGTTGAAGGTAAATATAAAGGAAATTAAACAAGAAAATTGTATAATGTATGGCCAGCTTTACTCCCGCACATGCACACAGTAGTCATTCACCCAATTACAATGACATCCCAGAGAGCAAGCAATTATGCTGCAAGTTTGAAAATGACTTGCTAAACTATTGCTAAACTTGCCAGGCTTCACTATGGCTGAAATATCCTCAATATTCTAATAGGTAAATATCTCTATATCAACAATTTTGCTAATATAAAATGAGTGTGCAAGAAAATATATCCAATTTAAATAAAGTGCATAGTCAGTGCAAATCAATAGTGTTAAAATAAAAAAATCACAAAAGTGCTAATATGATAATACATACAATATTTTCAAACAAATGAAAATCTAAACAGTGACAAGTAATTAAGAAAAAATATTATATAAAGTTCTATTTAAAATTATAATGTGAGGTGCCAAAAAAAATGTGAAATCCAATAAAATCTTTAATCTGCAGATTAACAAAGTGCTCCACCGCAATGTGAAATCCTTCACCACTCCCAAGTCTGTATCCTGGCCTAGGCCAAAAAGGCCCAGGCCTAGGGCAGCACTTTGCAGGGGGGCAGCACGAAAAGAGTCCCCGCTGGATTGTGCTACACTGTTAGCCTAACGCAAGCTGCTTTTAATTTTGACGGTCCTATCAGCCTGGACCACAAACCTATCTCACTGTGCTATATGTTTTCTGCTGCACCATTGGCATGATTATATCTTCTTAGTCCTCTCCATAAAATTATCAGAAATGTGTGCTTAAAGTAGAACTATAGGCGGCACTTTATTTATTTTTTCCATTTTGGATAGAGTAAGGGAGGGTTATAGCCCCTGTCCGTTTATTTTTTACCATCCCTGTCCCATTGCAGAGATTTCCCTTCACTTCCTGCCCCATAGACAAACAAGAAGTAAGAGGAAATCTATGCAAATTAAGGCAATCCATTGCCCCTCCCAGGTCCTAAGAACTAGTGTCCCCACTCGAAAATTTCAGGGTGGGTCTTAAACAAAAAGGGGTATGGCCTTGACAAGAAGGGGTGGGTCATATTTAAATTAGGGGGTGCACGAGTTTAGTCAGGCCTAGGGCAGCACAAAATCTAAATAAACTACTGACCACTCCTACTCAAATGGACTCACCAGATCATTATGCTGGTAAGTTAATAAACCAACAGACATGCCAGAATTGTCTCCCATATGGCACCGACTGCAACTCACTCTCCTTATGGGTATATGGTCAGTATCTCATTTCATGAGATACAGTGGTCAATGTGAAAAAAAAAATAGAAGGAAGGCAGCTTCCATAGCATAAAACCATTTTACAGGCTTTGATTTAAAACAAAGACAATTCCACTCACATGTCAGGAGTGCTACCCTGGCATTAGGGAAACATGCTCAGCTTTGTTTGCCATACAACTCCAGGCTAAACAAAGACCGCGAGTATGAACCAGCACGCGATGGCATCAGCGTCCTTGTCCCATCCTATGTACGTTTTATCATGTGACGTCTTCAAGAAGTGAGTAGACTCACCACTGCAATTTTGCTCTTGCTAGAGACTTGCCACGCAAACTAGAACTTGTGCTTCAAGTGCTTTACAAGTGTACAACTTGCCAGTGAAAATGTGCAGCAAGTTAACAGACTTACAATTCAACACTGCCACAAATTTGTGGCAAGTTATCCTTGCTATCTGGGATTGTGCTGATTATGTATAATGAGCTGCACATGCAGGTCCTGAGTAAAAGGAATCTGTATGTGTTCACAACACACACCGTATATGTAGTTACGGAATTATCAACAATAAAAAATGTAATTAGATACAAATTAGGACAAGTACTAACCTGTATCTGCATTGCTACCAGCCTTACAACCGCTGTACTGAAGGGTAGAGGAGGGGAAAGGTATGGGCTAAGATGGAGGAGAGGTAATCCATCTGCAACACTAGAGGGCCCCACAACCCCCATTACCTGTAAAGTAAATGCAATGTATATCAGGCAGTTAGATCAAAGGCAACAAATGTGAACAGGAAACAAATACCGCTGAATGTAAACAACACAGATTTCAGCACTTCCTCACACGTGGCTCCACGGATCATGCAGATATTAAACACAGATGTGTAAGACAGTGACCTGGTTACAAAACGGAAGGCCCTCCATTACAAGCTTACTCACCAAATTCACACACACATTGATTAGTGACCTAAGGTGAGGCAGGAAGGATATGATTGGCTGCCTCTGAAGTGTCAAACAAACCCCTTCTATCAAATTGCTGGCAGGCTCCCACTCAACCTGTCGCCTGCAATACAACAGGAGGTAAGATTAGAGAGATTAAAACAGCAAAATTAGGCTTCAGAACTATATTGGAGAGCTGACTCATTGGAGAAAAGGCATCTTCCTGTGCATAAATAATCATCAAACATCTTCTGAATTACAATCATAGCTTATCAAAGCTGAACTCCTGGAAATCAGACACTTTTTAAAATATGCCAGGTTACTATAGGTTAAGTCTAATGAGGTGTATGCCACCTTGTGGACATACCGCTTTCATTTACAATTAACATTATTACAGAGCGCCAGGAACATACAGTGAGGAAAATAAGTATTTGAACACCCTGCTATTTTGCAAGTTCTCCCACTTGGAAATCATGGAGGGGTCTGAAATTGTCATCATAGGTGCATGTCCACTGTGAGAGACATAATCAAAAAAAAAAATTCCAGAAATCACAATTTATGATTTTTTAACTATTTATTTGTATGATACAGCTGCAAATAAGTATTTGAACACCTGTCTATCAGCTAGAATTCTGACCCTCAAAGACCTGTTAGTCTGCCTTTAAAATGTCCACCTCCACTCCATTTATTATCCTAAATTAGATGCACCTGTTTGAGGTCATTAGCTGCATAAAGACACCTGTCCACCCCATACAATCAGTAAGAATCCAACTACTAACATGGCCAAGACCAAAGAGCTGTCCAAAGACACTAGAGACAAAATTGTACACCTCCACAAGGCTGGAAAGGGCTACGGGGAAATTGCCAAGCAGCTTGGTGAAAAAAGGTCCACTGTTGGAGCAATCATTAGAAAATGGAAGAAGCTAAACATGACTGTCAATCTCCCTCGGACTGGGGCTTCATGCAAAATCTCACCTTGTGGGGTCTCAATGATCCTACGAAAGGTGAGAAATCAGCCCAGGACTACACGGGAGGAGCTGGTCAATGACCTGAAAAGAGCTGGGACCACCGTTTCCAAGGTTACTGTTGGTAATACACTAAGACGTCATGGTTTGAAATCATGCATGGCACGGAAGGTTCCCCTGCTTAAACCAGCACATGTCAAGGCCCGTCTTAAGTTTGCCAATGACCATTTGGATGATCCAGAGGAGTCATGGGAGAAAGTCATGTGGTCAGATGAGACCAAAATAGAACTTTTTGGTCATAATTCCACTAACCGTGTTTGGAGGAAGAAGAATGATGAGTACCATCCCAAGAACACCATCCCTACTGTGAAGCATGGGGGTGGTAGCATCATGCTTTGGGGGTGTTTTTCTGCACATGGGACAGGGCGACTGCACTGTATTAAGGAGAGGATGACCGGGGCCATGTATTGCGAGATTTTGGGCAACAACCTCCTTCCCTCAGTTAGAGCTTTGAAGATGGGTCGAGGCTGGGTCTTCCAACATGACAATGACCCGAAGCACACAGCCAGGATAACCAAGGAGTGGCTCTGTAAGAAGCATATCAAGGTTCTGGCGTGGCCTAGCCAGTCTCCAGACCTAAACCCAATAGAGAATCTTTGGAGGGAGCTCAAACTCCGTGTTTCTCAGCGACAGCCCAGAAACCTGACTGATCTAGAGAAGATCTGTGTGGAGGAGTGGGCCAAAATCCCTCCTCCAGTGTGTGCAAACCTGGTGAAAAACTACAAGAAACGTTTGACCTCTGTAATTGCAAACAAAGGCTACTGTACCAAATATTAACATTGATTTTCTCAGGTGTTCAAATACTTATTTGCAGCTGTATCACACAAATAAATAGTTAAAAAAATCATACATTGTGATTTCTGGATTTTTTTTTTTATTATGTCTCTCACAGTGGACATGCACCTACGATAACAATTTCAGACCCCTCCATGATTTCCAAGTGGGAGAACTTGCAAAATAGCAGGGTGTTCAAATACTTATTTTCCTCACTGTAGCTATCGCTTTACTTCTTGCTTTACCATGCTGGACCTTCTGGTCTATGCTCCTGCAGCTGCAGGGTTGTATGCAACTGCTCTGCTGTCCCTCCCATAATCCTGCCCAATCACAGAGTGCTTTGTATTATGTGAACCCATTCACAAAATACAAAGCCTTCTGGGAATGGGCAGCAGAGGGGACGAGCTGGTAGAGCTGTTGCTGTGTGATAAAGTAGCATCACTCCTGTCAGAGCGATGGGAGTATAGTGATAGCTGTATTCCTGGCTCTCAGTTAAACTGTCAGTTGTAAATAGAAGAGATATGTCCACGAGGTAGCATAGCAGATTTTAGAAAGTGGCTGAATTCCTTGCGTTAAGCTTTAAAATTTTGTAAAAATAACATAAATCTGCAAGAATAGAAATCTTGATAACTTGTGATTGAGATAGTAATTTTAGAATTGTTGACTTAATTTTGGTAATGAAATACAGACTTAAAAAAAGTACCATGAGCACAATGTCATGAAATGGCTTAAATTCGGTGAAAAGTACACCACATATTAAATGGCAACAGAATCACAAGGTCATTAAGCCTAGAAGAAAACCTTTAGATATTAATGTTTGCCTGGATCTACACCAAAACTAGAAAACTGACATTTAGACTTAGATTCCTTTAGAGGCTGCACCAAATGTGTCAGGCATGGGGGGGGGGAGATGTACCCCAGGTTTTGGAGCATCCATAGTATTCTATAGAACATTTCCTGTTACTATAAAAAAAGAGAACTGCAAGCAGGCATAAAGTGCTGGGCGATAGTGAACAAGCAAAGCTCTGGTGATTCCTGGATGTAATGGAGATTGTACAGAAAAAAACCTGCGCCTTTAACCCAGACTCAGTGTAAACAATAGTCCATATATTTATATATTGTTGTTGCTCCTCAATAAGAACTCTGTTAGTGGGGAGAGAGTCTATGTCCTTCACACTATTGCATGGAGCTGCTACACATGAGAAACTTCTATCACCACCGTGAAAACATTTCAGTCTTCAGTCAGAGCCCACCACCATAATCTCAAGTCTCTTACCAGATACACTGGAATAGAAAGCAGTCGACTATAACCTAGCCGCGGCCTTTGGGGAGACAACCCACTCCCTGGATACGAATCTGCCACTTGTTCCCGCAGACGTAACGGCACACCACCATACGGTCAAATATAAAAATAGCAGGACATAGTGTAATTCCGCCAGGAAAATTTATTAAAACCAAAAGAATATAAAAAAGGTACTCACATTGTTAAAGTACAAAACGAGCGTTTAAAAGTAGTTTGTTGCCGGCCGGCTAACACATGGAGCTAACACATGGAGCGGAGCCCTTCCTCCAGAACGCAATGATGTCACCGCACGTCCTCCCAGACGCACTTATTCAGTCCGAGCACATCCGCAGTAATCCAGGGAGTGGGTTGTCTCCCCAAAGGCCGCGGCTAGGTTATAGTCGACTGCTTTATATTCCAGTGTATCTGGTAATAGACTTGAGATTATGGTGGTGGGCTCTCACTGAAGACTGAAGTGTTTCACGGTGGTGATAGAAGTTTCTCATGTGTAGCAGCTCCATGCAATAGTGTGAAGGATATAGACTCTCTCCCCACTAACAGAGTTCTTATTGAGGAACAACAACAATATATAAATATATGGGCTATTGTTTACACTGAGTCCGGGTTAAAGGCTCAGCTTTAAACTTCTTTTTTTCTGTACAATTTCTTCCAGTGCCTCTGCACAAAAGCTGCTGCCTCCCTATTGATTTTGAATCGGGGTGTGATTTCTGGTCATCACCAACCACTAAATTCTGTGACAAGCGCAATTTTTTCTGTTTTAATGTAATGGAGATTGCACTCTACCATTATAGTAATAGGCTAACAGGAGTGTGGGGGAGAAACTGATCAGCTCTGGTACTATGGAGAAGTGTGAGCACTCTACCTGTTCAGAATTGCCTGAAATTTAGCTTGCAGTTCCCTCTCTTAGACTGCACTCACATTGGCAATTTTAACTGAGCCTGGGCATGGTTTTCCCCCTTGGTCTGGTTTGCTTGTGTAGTGTGAGTGCTTCAAACCATGCCTGAGAATGGTTAAAAGTTCTGTATCTGGGACAACTTGGAAGAGGTGGTCCAGGGCACAGTTCCTTTGTGGTCTAGTACAGTTTGCTTCAGTGTAAGTGCAAACCAGTGGCATCGCTATGGGGTGGCTATTGGGGCTATAGCCCAAAGTCTGGGGTCCATAGCCTGAGTCTCTTACTGGGTGGGTGCAGTCCCACAATTAGCAGGTATGTCCCAGTCCAGAATGCAGGAAACAGGGGCAGACTAAGCCGTGGTAGTGCTGGTTCCCCCCGCCTCCACCTGACTCCATTCTTGGCCACTGGTTGCTAGAGCCGCCTAGTTTCTAGCAACCAGTGATGTCACGGATGCAACTCCCTCCCTGCCCAGCATTGAAAGTGGAGAAGGATTCCACTTCCTTCTCGGCGCTAGTGCTCATGGGACCTAAAGAGTTGTGCCCAGCCCCCTTGTCATGGTCCTGGACTGGATTGTCCCACCACTGGTCCAGTGGTGGTGGTGGGGTGCAAGGCAGCGGCATCTATAAACAGGGAGGGGGATGTCTGGGCAGCCAGGAAGAGCCCAGGAGGGAGGTGAAGAGGCCTCACCCCCATCCTGAGCAGCATCCCTGGCACCTCCCAGAGCCTGCACTTCTCCAACCTCCTCTCCTAGCTCACAGTGCTGTCATGGAACAGGAAGAAATCCCACACGCCTACCCACACAGACAGGGGTAGGGACTGCAGACTCTCTTTTTCACCCCATCTTATCCACCCCCCTCTCTGATGTATAGGGAGGCTCTCTGGGGACCCTAAAGTAAGGAAGGGGCTCTCTGTGGACCCTGATGTATGGGGATGCTCTCTGGGGACCCTGATGTATAAGGGGGCTCTCTAGGGACCTTGATGTAAGGAAGGGGCTCTCTGCAGACCCTGATATAAGGGGAGGCTCACTGGGGACCCTGATGTAAGGGGAGGCTCTCTGGGGACCCTGATGTAAGTTGAGGCTCTCTGGGGACCCTGATGTAAGTTGAGACTCTCTGGGGACCCTGATGTAAGGAAGGGGCTCTCTAGGGTGGGTGTTATATATATATATATATACACACACACACATACATGTATATTATATACATGTGTATGCCTGCCCAAGCCTATGACTTTCTTTACTATACCCCCTGTATTTTGCCATTGATTTAACTATTATTTAATTAGAAGCATATGCATTTAAATTTGCATTTAAATTTGCTACAAATTAAAGTAATTGTAAAGGTGTGCATTTTTTTTTTAAATAACAAACATGTCATACTTACCTTCACTGTGCAGCTCGTTTTGCACAGAGTGGCCCCGAGCGCCATTTTCTGGGGTCCCTCGGCGGCTCTCTCGGCTCCTCCCTGCAATAGCTAACCCCCTCTGGGAAGCTCTCTCTGAGGGGGTTATCTTTGCGAGCGCTCTCCCGTGTCATACACTCAGGTCCCACCCCCAGGCACCTGCGTCACTGGATTTGATTGACAGCAGCGTGAGCCAATGGCTGCGCTGCTATCAATCTATGCAATGAAGAGCCAAGAAGCCGGAGCAAAGATCAAGTGCGTTTGCGACACGGGACCTTCCAGGGCTCAAGTGAGTAAAACGGGGGGGCTGTAATCGTCAGATGTTTTTTCACCTTAATGCATAGGATGCATTAAGGTGAAAAAACATGAACCTTTACAACCCCTTTAAGTTACTGTCAGTAATGCCGCGTACACACGTTGTTTTAAAAAAAAAATATTTAAAATGATAGTGTGTGGGCTTCAAATAATTTTAAACGTTGTCGTTTTTCGGGTTGTAAAAAATGATCGTGTGTGGGCTAAAATTACGTTAAAAACCTGCGCATGCTCAGAAGCAAGTTATGAGACGGGAGCGCTCGTTCTGGTAAAACTACCATTCGTAATGGAGTAAGCACATTCATCACGCTGTAACAGACAGAAAAGCGCGAATCGTCTTTTACTAACACAGAATCAGCTAAAGCAGCCCAAAGGCGCATGGAACTTCCCCTTTATAATGCCGTTGTACGTGTTGTACGTCACGCGTTTGGTAGAGCATTTTTTTAAAACGATGGTGTGTGGGCAACGTCGTTTTAATGATGAAGTTGGAAAAACTTTGTTTTTTCTACATGCCGAAAAACTTTGTTTTTTTTCATGCCGAAAAATGATCGTGTGTACGCGGCATAAGTCTTTAAAATCTCTCAGTGGCAAGGGAATAAAACCCCCTCTGTAAACCTAACCTAAATGATGTTTGTGATTGTCACCTTTTTAAAGTACCACATGAGGTTTGGAATGTGCATTTCAAAGAAAATCTGTTGAGGGTTCTTCAAACAGTTTCTGCTCTTTTTTTAACTAAGTTATATACAGTATGTAAAAGTGCAGAAACTTTTAGAAGACTCCTCGGATATATAGATAGATAGATATACGTATATATTGATATATATAAAAAACTTTTAATAACATGTATTTTTAATCATTTACATATTAAATAACATAAAAAATTAATTATATCAAATATTTACCCTTTTGCAGTCAGTGTGTAGGGGAAAATCTGGCACTTAAGACTTTCGAGGTTATCTGTCTTTTTATACTGGATAAATGTTAATTTTTTATTCTAAAGTTCTCCCTGAGTTTTTATTGTATTGCTGTAATTTATGAAAGGGCATCCACGTTTTGAATTGTGGCCTAAATAGTAAAGATCTAGATAGCTATTACCTACCTTTGTTTTTTTATATGTTGCTTTCCTCTGCTGTTGTCCAAAGAAACCACCATAATCTTGTTTGTGGACAGCAGTAGAGGAAAGTAATTAAGCATTATGCCCTTACTTCAAGGTTTGCAACATCAGAAACTCAATGCACGTTTCTGTGCCATCTGCTCACCTTAAAGTTGGCATTTTGTGTATTTTATTGAACATACGATCCAGTCTCTTTAAGATGAGGATAAGGGCTGGTCGCACTGCTTCTGCTGTCCAATCTGTGATGGGCAACATTTCCATGATGTATCGCTTGAGACCCCTGCTCTCCATAGTCTGGGTGTCATAAGGTGCCAGTTTCAGGAGTGAATGGGCAATTTCTGCCAACCTAACATAAGAGACAAGAAAAATTGTCAATTGGTTATGGACGCCTAAATTTTATGACCATTTTTTGATCCACTATTATTTATCATATCTGTTAAGCGGAACAGCTAACAATCCTGTAAGATCCAAACCTCATATGTGACTTCACATCCAGGAGTTCCAGAGAAGTCACACGTGGTTCTCCAAGCAGGTTTTGCAGAATTTTCAGCCTAGGACCACAGTGTTTATAGAACTCTGTGCAGATGTTGAGCAGAGACTCCCGTGGCCTCCGAAACTCTTCTCGAGCAATCCGCTCATCCAGTTCTTCCCTGGGTAGTCCCTGACCTTCTTCTAGCAGGTGAAGATTATCTCTGAAAAACAAGTAATTGATTTAAATTTTCATTTGATATTGTACAAGAAACTAATATTCAGCGAAATCACACATTGAAATTATTACCTCAAGTTGACCCCAGCTGACATAGTGTGATTTGCTGTTGTGGCTCCTTTGTGGCCTTGATCACCTCGGCTCATCTGGGGTGCTGTCATGGGCCTAGAAATATTAATTGTGTTAAAATATCTAAAAACTACTTTTCAAGAGAATGTTTATCATTTTTGTATATATTTTATTGTTACGTGCAGGACTGAAGAAAGCTGGAAATATACACTGATGTATGACAAGATGGCCTGGCTTGCAGTCTCTGCTCTAATTCACCCCAACGGTGTTCTTTCAGGTTGAGGTCAGGACTGTGCAGGCCAGTTAAGTTCCCCCACCCCAAACTCACTCATCCATGTCTTTATGGACCTTGCTTTGTGCACTGGTCCAAATCATTTGGTGGAGGGGGGATTATGGTGTGGGGTTGTTTTTTCAGGTGTTTGGCTTGGCCCCATAGTTCCAGTGAAGGGAAATTTAAAGCATCAGAATACCAAGAAATTTTGGACAATTTCATGCTTCAAACTTTGTGGGAACAGTTTGGGGATGGTCCCTTCCTGTTCCAATATGACTGTGCACCAGTACACAAAGCAGTGTTGCCAACCTACCAGATTGAAATTTACTGGCAGGACACTCGAAATTTACTGGCACCGCCACGTTTTTCCTGGCATTTCACAAAAGTTACTAAATTAAATTTTTAGGTGCAAATTTCAGTATTTAGGCTACAAACAAGTACGCTAGACAAATAGCAATGTGATTTAAGGTAAAAAAACATATTTTTGTTAATTTCGATATAATAAGGGCAAATTATTTAGTCACATCACCCCCTGCCTCCATCCCCCTCTGCCACCAACACCCCCTGCCTTCACCCCCCTCTGACTCCAATCTCCCCCCTGCCTCCAATCTCCCCCTGCCTCCAATCACCCACTGCCTCCAATTTCCCCCAGGCCCCCTGCCTCCAATCACCCCCGGCCTCCATCGTCCCCTGCCTCCATCCCCCTCTGCGGTGCCACCAACAACCCCTGTCTCCATCCCCACCCTCTGCGATGCCACCATCCCCCTCTGATGTGCCTCCAATCACCCCTGCCACTAACACCTCCTGCCTCCAATCTCCCCCAGGCCCCCTGCCTCCCAATACTTTTGACAATATAGTATATAGTCAACAATGTAGAGAAAGGATTCCCATGAGTTAGCATAAGAGACAGCCCAGTAGATGCAGTGTGCCTTTGGGTTACCTTTGTCTCACTATAACCTCAGAATGATCTATCCAATAAACGTAAAGTTAGTCCTCTGAATCGTTCATTTCGGTGTAAATTTCTGCTTGATTTAACAGCAATGTAACATACAGGCTTTTTACAACACAATTTTAATCAGATAAAAACATTTGAAAAAGAAGTGGATAGCTTCACCTGCAAGATGGTTAGAATACTAAATACTATTCAATTTGTAATAAACCATATTTACCTAACGAAAATAGAACAAAATATACTTAACAAGAGTCCCAGACCTTTTCATCTGAGTCCCCAAAAGACTCTACCATGTAATGTACACTGTGGCCAAATTACATTCATATACAAATTGCTGCACTATTTGCAAATTGATTTGATTGTTGTGTAATTTACATATACATGATCTGATGGCAGGGTTTGCCCGTGGCCCTTTAATGTGCAAAGCCGAGGAAGGCGCCTCCTCAGCTCCTGTCACATCCACAACTGAGGGCAAGACTTCCTTCTGCCACTACAAAAAAGAAGTACCGTATTCAGCGCTGAAAAAGTGAAAATAAATAAAAATATATAAAAATAAAAATATAAATAATGCTAGCCAGCACTCAGGATAAATTCAAATTAACTTCCCAAAAGCAACATATATAGTGAAATAGTGCAGCGCAAAAGTATTAAAATGATACAAAATAGAAAAAGTCCATATGTGAATGTGTAAAGGAGAAATCCATGTGAATTTCATTAAATGGTGTAGGTTCGAAACAGGTGACCAGATAGAGATCCTCCACCAAGAAGTAAAGATGGCCTCTCACCTCATATATTCGACCTTCAAAAGGTCACAAAGCAAGGTAATCAATCTCAGGTCCTAATAATATCGATCAGAAGGTCGCTTGACAACTCCGGATAAAAAGGCCACAAGTAGTTGACCCTTTTACTGAAAAAAGTGGTCAAATCTGCTTCATACAGTAGCAAGTTGGACTTTGTTTAGGAGTGCCCAAGGTCGATGACGTGTCAAATGAAACGGATGTAGAGGCGTCACCTGGTCACGTACTGAGGTCACCTCCGGTTCCCTTTGGCTCACTGCGGTGCAGGGTGGAAAGCACGCCAGCGCACACGAGTCGGGACCATCTCCACCAATTTGATTCTATGCCATCCAGCCTCAGTGTCGGGCCTTGGGCACTCCTAAACAAAGTCCAACTTGCTATGAAGCACATTTGACCACTTTTTTCAGTAAAAGGGTCAACTACTTGTGGCCTTTTATCCGGAGTTGTCAAGCGACCTTCTGATCGATATTATTAGGACCTGAGATTGATTACCATGCTTTGTGACCTTTTGAAGGTCGAATATATGAGGTGAGAGGCCATCTTTACTTCTTGGTGGAGGATCTCTATCTGGTCACCTGTTCCGAACCTGCACCATTTAATGAAATTCACATGGATTTCTCCTTTACACATTCACATATGGACTTTTTCTATTTTGTATAATTTTAATACTTTTGCGCTGCACTATTTCACTATATATGTTCCTTCTACCACTGTCAGATCCCCAGCAACTAATGAGTGAGTTTAAGGGGAAAAGAGGCTTGTACTGTCTGATTGGCTGGGCTAGGTGGCCTGTACTTGGGGGGTGAACAGTACTGAGGGCCTGTAATGAGATGGAACTGAGTTGGAGGGTCTTTACACACTCATTGCCCATTTGCACATTGTCTCTTTTTGTCAACTTTAATATTTGGCAGATATGTTTAATTTTTTTTTTTTTTTTTAATACTGACCATAAAAATATAAGAAAGAAATACATCAAACCACGTTACATTTTATTTATGAATAATGAGTTTGAAAGGAAGGGTAGAATCATACTTTTCAATAGGAAGGAGAAACACTGAAACACAGTTTGCAAGAAGTCATAAAAACCCCCAATGTGGGGTCAGAAGCTAGGATTCCTGTTTTGAACACTACATCACTTACCTTGTTAAAGCTTCTACACTATAAAGAAGAGCCTGAAGTGATGTGGCCAAGGCAGCAGTGGCAGCAATTTCTTCACGAGCCACTGACACTGTCTCCAACTGTGTTGTCTGCCGTTTTAACTTCTGCAAATAGCAGGGAACCAAGGCTTCCAGCACCATCAACATCTGGAGGCTGAGAAGTGAACATTTTGAAAACTGATACAAATGTTTTTTTTTTCGTTCTACATTATTTTACATCATTTCCCAGTCCCATCTCTTCACTTTAATCTATTAAAACCTCAGAGGCTAGTTACCTGCGAAATGACTCTGGAGCATAGGCTACTACTGTTACACACAGCTTTATGCACTCACTGATGGAGAATGCCATGTCTTCATTGCCATAACAGAAATCTAGATAGAATTGAAACACAAGCTGGTTAACTGTTGGTTCTCCCACTGAGACATTGGGCTCCATTTACAGAACCAGATAGCAGCAGTATTCAGGTATTTTCCAAAATACCACATGGGATGCTGAAAATGTCAATTCTCTATTGCTTTATGCAGTAGTGAAAGTAAGTTCGCAAAAAAAAAAAAAAAAATGCATGTGGTAAGTAGTGGTCCCGGCATGCAATATTTAAGGAAGCAGTAGTCGCTGGCATGCCTAACAATCAGTGAACAACCTGGTTGTTAAGGAGTGGGTGACCGCTGTGTCCTTAATAACCAATGAGTCATCAGCTGTCAGCGGGGGTTCCCTGGCAAATGCTGGCAATAAAAATGAAGAAAAAGAAACAGCATGGGGTACCCCCCAATTCATACCAGGCATTTCGGGTCTGGTATAGATTTTGAGGAGAGCCTCCATGCCAAAAAAAAAAAAAAACTCCTGCTGTCTGACATCTGACAGTTTTTAAATAATTAAGGGGAGGGGCCACCCAGTGACATCACTGGATGACCCTGTCCCTTGTGATGTCATTGACACAGCATACCCCTGGCCGATGATGTTCCCTCCCTTTCCTGACCAACCAGGCTGCATGCTGGGATAAGGGTCTGGTATGGATTTTGGGGATGGATTTTTTTATTTAATTTTGGCATGTGTGTTTCCCTTTAAAGTCTATACCAGACCTGAAGGTTCTGGTATGGATTGGGGGAAGACTCTACACAGTTTTCTCTCTCAAATTGTATTGCCGCCATTTTTTTTACACACAGCTGTCAGAGGGAAACCCCACTGTCAGCTGATGACTTATCAGTTGTTAAAGCGGGGGTTCAATCTAAAAAATGTTTTCTAACATTACAACGAGCTGACCTGTGACACGGACATTACGCTGGTCTTTTTTTTTTTTTTCGTACATACCGTTTTATCTGTATTTTCTCCCCGGATTCCCCGCAGGAGTGGGCGTTCCTATTCACAGGGTAAGTGATTGACGTTCTTCCGACCGGCACTATCCGACCGGCGTATAGCGCCGTATAGAGCCGACCCGACGTTTGGCTTCTTTCGGCAACTCGTGACGCGCTGTATGCGCCGGTCGGAAGAACGTCAATCACTTTCCCTGTGAATAGGAACGCCCACTCCCGCGGGAAATCCGGGGAAAAAATACAGATAAAACGGTATGTACGAAAAAAAAAAAAAAAGACCAGCGTAATGTCCGTGTCACAGGTCAGCTCATTGTAATGTTAGACATTTTTTTTAGGGTGAACCCCCGCCTTAAGGAAGTGGTGGCCGCCCGCTTATTAACAACTTTGTAGAGACACTGTTACCATGTTCAGAGGTAAAGTGGCAGTGACTGTAAAAGGGCCCCTTACACCCACTGATACTCAATTTGCCTCAGTGTAGGTGGTTTTGGACACTAGGGGGGAGAAGTGCTTTCACTCCCTCTGCCTCTTGCCCAGTGATTGACTGCTAAAACTGTGTTTTCACTTGGGCAGAGTTCACATGCTTTCCACACAAAATATTTGGGCAGGCTGAGAAATCCAAAATAGTGACATGACAGGCAGCAATAGCAAGATGAGTATCAGTGGGTTGGAGGGCCCTCTACATAGGCAGTGTCACTTTATCATGAATGGGGAAGATACCAACATCTCCTTTCGGTCTTTAAAACCACTAAAGTCAAAAGCACAAGCTGCGTTTTTTTTATTTCATTCTTCAAAAGGTTTTTCTATGTTTTGTATATTTAAAATGTATAGTTACCTAATGATTTAAGGGGACGCTCGGCTTTCACAAGTTCTAGGATATCTAGATTATCAGGTTTCTCTCCCTCCAAAGACTGGAGAAGGTCAAACAAGCACTGAGAAGACACACCTTTGCCAGAAGAGCCACTGCTTACACCATCCTGTGGATTGACATGTTGCGTTAGAAGATAAACACAATACAAATATAATTAAAAATAACATTTCCAAACTGATATTATTATACCAAGCAATGTGTTAGATTATTTTATGTCACAAACACACAATAAATTGTAGGCGTTATGTTTTGTTTTTTTTTACAGTAAAGTAGGTGTTATGTTTAATAATGAATCCTATTAAACACTCTTCTAGCGAAAGGTCTACTTCAGTCATTGAAACATATGGCTTTGATTCTTATAATAAAATGATGTCTTACATAGTTAGTCTGAATGAAAAAAAAAGACACAAGTCCAACCAGTTCAACCCAACACAACCCAACATACACACAAACAGAAAACCTCCATGTACACAATCCTATACCCATAGTTGATCCAGAGGAAAGCAAAAAAAAACCCAAAAAAATATTCCCCCCCCCCCCCCCAAGAGGCAATTGGATATTCCCTTGATCACTTTTACCTATAAATATTAGTATCCAGTTATATTATGTGCATTTAGGAAATAATCCAGTCCCCTTTTTAAAACAATGTACTGAGCAGGCCAGACCAGCTCCTGAGGGAGTCTATTCCACATGTTCACAGCTCTTACTGTGGAGAAACCTTTCCATATTTGGAGGTTAAATCTCTTTTCCTCCAGATGTAAAGAGTGCCTCCACACCCGTCTCCATACCATAGCAGGGCGGAAGCGACGTCAAAACGTCACTTCCGCCCAATGCGTCTTAGGCCCGGTACACACAGCCAAACATGTACGATGAAACCGGTCCGTCGGACCGTTTTCACCATACATGTCTGCCAGAGGGCTTCCGTACGATGGCTGTACTAACCATCGTACAGAAGTCCGCGCATAAACAATACGCGGGGCGTGTCCGCGTCGTCTCCGCGACGATGACGCGGCGATGGCGCGGCGACGTGGGCGGGCCTGCCATTTAAAGGCTTCCACGCATGCGTCGAAGTCATTTGACGCATGCGAGGGACGGCGGGCGCTCGGACATGTACGGTAGGTCTGTACTGACGACCGTACATGTCCGAGCGGGCAGGATTCCAGCGGACGGTTTTAAAACACGTCCAGGAATATTTGTCTGCTGGGAAAAGGCCCGGCGGGCAAATGTTTGCTGGAATTCGGCCCGCTCGCGCCTACACACGACCGCATATGAAAACGATGTTCCAACCACACAAATTGAGGTATCGCTGCAATTGTTAGAGCGAGAGCAATAATTCTAGCCCTAGCCCTCTTTTGTAACTCAAAAGATGCAACCTATAGATTTTTTAAAAGTCGCCTATGGGGATTTTTAAGGGTAAAAGTTTCACGCCATTCCACGAGCAGGCGAAATTTTGAAGCATGACATGTTGGGTATCAATTTACTCGGCGTAACATTATCTTTCACAATATAAAAAAAAATTAAGCTAACTTTACTGCTGTCTTATTTTTTTATTCAAAAAATTGAATGTTTTCCCAAAAAAGTGTGCTTGTAAGACCGCTGCGCAAATATGGGGTGACAAAAAGTATTGCAATGACCGCCATTTTATTCTCTAGGGTGTTAGAAAAAAAAAGAATATAATGTTTGGGGGTTCTAAGTAATTTTCTAGCAAAAAAAATGTTTTAAACTTGTAAACACAGAGTCTGAAAAACAGGCTCGGTCCTTAAGTGGTTAATCATAGTTGAGCTCCTCCATGCCTCTTATTAGTTTGATTGGCCTTCTCTGCACTTTCTCCAGTTCCCCAATATCATTTTTTGTGAACCGGTCTCCAAAATTAAACAGCATATTCCAGATGAGTTCTTACTAAGGATTTGTACGGGGGCAAAATGATATCTCTCTCTGCAGTCTATACCTCTCTTAACCACTTGGAGCTTTGTGGTACTTTGTGGGGCTATATCTGAATAATGCCTGAAGCTACAGGCATCATTCAGATATCGTCATTTTCAGCCGGCGATTCCCTACACCATAGGAATGTTTATAGCGGCTGTTCCGCCGCTTGATTGTTCCTACGGGCGGCGAAAGGGGACGTCCTCTCCCTCCCGCCGCCCTCCGGTGCTTCTACCGACTCACCTGTGAGGTCAGTGACAGGAACCGCCGGCCCCCGGATGCAAATCACAGAGATTTCCGATGGACCAGGTGGTCGTCGAAGTCTCTATGATCGTCGGAGGCCGGGCGTGATGTTATGACGTCACGCCCGGCCTCTGCATTCAAAAAAACGGCGCCGCTTCGGCTGTGAAACGGTGATCTTTTTTTTTTTTTTTTTGCCTTCCCAGCCTAGAGATGAGATGTGGGGTCTTACTGACCCCATATCTCACTGTAAAGAGGTCCTGTCATGCATATTCCTATTACAAGGGATGTTTACATTCCTTGTAATAGGAATAAAAGTGATCAAAAATGTTTTTTTTTTTTTTAAAGTGTCAAAATGTAAAAATAATAAGTAAAATTAACAATAATAATAAATTTTTTTTTAAAGTGCCCTGTCCCCGTGTGCTCTCACGCAGAAGCGAACGCATACGTAAGACCCGCCCACATATGAAAATTGTGTTCAAACCACACACGTGAGGTGTCGTCGCGAACGTTAGAGCGAGAGTAATAATTCTAGCCCTAGACCTTCTCTGTAACTTAAATCATGTAACCAGTAAAAAGATTTAAAGCGTCGCCTATGGAGATTTTTAAGTACCGAAGTTTGGCATCATTCCAAGAGCGTGTGCAATTTTGAAGCGTGACATGTTAGGTATCTATTTACTCACCGTAACTTCATCTTTCACATTATACAAAAAAATTGGGCTAACTTTACTGTTTTATTTATTTTGTAAAGCATGAAACTGTTTTTTTTTTAAAAAGAAAAGCGTTTGAAAAATTGCTGCGCAAATACTGTGCGAGGTAAAAAGTTGCAATGACCGCCATTGTATTCTCTAGGGTCTCTGCTAAAAATATATATATAGTGTTATATATATATAGGGGTTCTATGTAATTTTGTAGCAAAAAAAGATGATCTTTACATGTAGAAACAAAGTGTCAGAATTGGCCCGGGCCTGAAGTGGTAAATACAAGAAAGGATATTGCTTACTTTGAAATTGCATGCTATAATTATGCCTATGATCTACCAAAACACCCAGATCCTTCTCCATCGTTGACTCCCCCCCCCTTCTCAGTAGTCAGTAGTCAGCTTAATCATGACATGTAGTCAATTAAATTAATGAAATAAAGCCATGGCAAGGAGCCTCTTACCGGAAGATCAAGGAGAGGTGCAACACTGGCAAACAATTGAAGCACGAATGGCTTACGATGCAGTACGTAGAACTGTCTGCAGGTAAACTCAATAGCTTTGCGAAGTTGAGGATTACTTTCATAGTCAGCATATACCTGAATGAAAGAAAAGAGTTGAGTGTTGTAGTTGTATTTTGTATTAATGACATAAACACAACATCTCCATTGTTTCTTAACCCTCATAAGCACTGTTGATCATACTAAAGAATGTCATGTTAGAGAATTTGATGCCCCTGTCTATCCTTTTGTGTCTGAATGATTAAAAACCCTTCTAAACATTATTCAAGATTCCACTGTTAGGTCTGCTAAATAAGATATACAGTAAAGATAGTTCTACTTGCTATCCTTATATTTTAATTCTATAATAAATGTATTTACGTCATGCTGACAAACTTGATATAATGGGGTTGATTAATATACCAGAGACAAATAGGCTGTTCACTTTGCAAGGGAATTATCTCTAGAGCTCAGTGAATGGGCCTAAATTTCGCTTTGCAAAGAATACCCAATCAAGTGCAAGGCAATAAGGAAAAACTGTATTTTTTCCTGCACATACTGCAATTAGATTATGGAAGCCAGCAGAGATTCACCTCACTCACTAAGCTATGAGGAAACTTACCTTACAAAGTCCTTGCAAAGAGAACAGAATATTTGTATTTAGTAAATTAACTCCAATGCAACGCTTGGGGGGTTTATTTACTAAAGGCAAATCCACTTTGCACTACAAGTGCAAACTACAAATGCAAAGTGCACTTAAAATGGCACTGAAAGTGCACTTGGAAATACAGTCGCTGTAGATCCGAGGGGGACATGCAAGGAAAATAAAAAACAGCATTTTAGCTTCCACATGATTGCATGATAAAATCAGCAGAGCTTCCCTTCCTTTCAGATCTACCCCTCAGATTTACAGCGACTGAACTTCCAAGTGCACTTTCAGTGCAATTTAAAGTATACTTTGCACTTGTAGTTTGCACTCGTAGTGCAAAGTGGATTTGACTTTTGTAAATAACCCCCTCTGTCTCCTTAATATTTTTCAGGGAATCATGATGCACATTTACAAGCAATATTCAATGAACTGGATGATGTAGCATTAGTAGCTTTAAACAAACTAAGTAGCACAGCATGAGTTTGGATAGAATATTATGTACATAATAATAATGGTGTACAAAATATGGTTACCAACATGGAAGTTACAACATGCACTCTTTGTCTATCTGCCAGCACTGAGGAGGCCTCTGGTGGGTTTAAGGCTGCATTCACACTGTAACGCCGCGTATGCGGCGTATTTTGCCACGATTTGTGTAACTTTTTTTTTTTTTTTTCACAAATCATTTCCATTGCTGTCTATGGCCGAACGTCAATGCCGCCTGAAAAAAAGGGTCCGGGACTTGTTTTCAGGCGGCAGGCGTACGGCGTTTCGGCGTTCGGCGTGAGATGTGAACCATCTCATAGACAGCAATGGAAATTCGCCCCTCCAGCGTATCGGGCGTCGGGCGTTTTGTCGCCTAGGTGTGAATGGAGCCTAAATGAGCCTGGAGTTGATTTACTAAAGGAGTATAGGATGTACCCTTAGCAAAGTGAACTTTTACTTTGCAAGAAAGTTTTCCCTTAGCTTGTTCCCTTAGCACTGTATTTTTACATACATATTTTTACATACATAACGAATGATCCGATAAACAAAAATAAATAAATAAAAATTTAACGAAAACAAAAATAAACACATTTTTCGGTAGTGCACTGTCTAGTTTCCCGATTATCTATCCATTACTGATTCGGCTTGTCTTGACCTTTTATTGCCTATCGGCATAGTGCTAGACACAGATTGTCTGCTTACCTATTGTTTGCGCACAGTCAGCGCATCACCCTCCTGTTACTGTGAACAGTAATCTGCCTGAAGTTTCTGCAGCTTCCTGCTGTCCTAGTGACCAGTCATGGGCATGCCATTATCTAGGGTGCAGTAAATCCCTTGCTCAATTGAACAGAGTCTCCTGCCTATAAGCACTTGTATTGAACAGGCCTGCAAGGCACTTGCGCCACCTGTCGCCTAAGATCAGAAACCCTGGGCTGGAGGTGTAAAATATGCCATCCTCACCTCATCAAGCTCCTCCAGCAGGTATGTGACAATTAATTAACCTCTTGCCAAAATCAATCACCTTCATTCCTTTCACACTCAACACAATCATTTATCTTTCACTTACCTGGAGCATAGTGGGCAGAATCCACTGGTACCCACTCAATGAAAAGAGATGGTTGAAATGTACAGCTGTGTTGATACAAGTAGCTGCATATTGCCGGAGAAGGGCACTGTCCTCTGGGTGAAGAATTAAAGCACCATTAAAGACATTAAGGAAAAGCATTATCTCATCTCCCCAAGGAAATTCACTGGGCATGCCCAAGAACATCTCCTCCAGCAGCTTTATCCACAGGCTTTTATGTAATGTATCCATGCCAAACAGCTCTTTGCCACCTAATGGAATAAGCAAAATAATGAATTTGTCACTTAGCAATCATCACTGTGAAATTCTAAAATGTTTTAACATAGCACATCAATACATGTTTTGTGTAGAGTAATGGTTTACCTTGTGGATCACTAAAAAGTGAAAACTCTGCATCAACCGCACTTCTTGGAAAAGAAGGTAGACGTAAAAGATCTTCTTGAAGCATGGATACATGAGATTGCTTATGAGCAGGAGGGATTTTTTGTGTTAGGGATATTAGGAATAGAACTCTTCCAACTTCCTCGAGTTTTCTAGTAAACACCTGAGGATATTAAGTATATTACAGATTATATTTTCATATTGAAGGTCATATTTAAATACAATAGGAGCAAAAAAATCACAACAGCCAATTTGATGGTCTTTGTTAGTTCAGCACGGTTACAACAATTTTAAAATGATTGCCATTGCAATAAGCCAATACATGTCTCCAGATACAGTGAGGGAAAAAAGTATTTGATCCCCTGCTTATTTTGTACATATGCCCACTGAAAAAAAAAAAAAAAGATCAGTCTATAATTTTAATGGTAGGTATATTTTAACAGTGAAAGACAGAATAACAACAAAAATATTCAGAAAAAAAGCATTTAAAAAAAGTTATAAATTGATTTGCATTTTATTGAGTTAAATAAGTATCAATCTTTATTTTTTTCCTTCTTCGGGATGGATAGGGCTGAAGGGTGACAGGGTAGAGAAGGATAGACAAGGATGAAAACACATTCAATACACATAGTTTACGGGTTGATTGGGGAAAGGGAGGGTAAGGGAAGGGGGGAGAGGAAAACACATGTAAACACATGTTTTATACTCTCACTTTTTTTTTCTCTCTTTTGGAAGTAATTATAAAACACAGCTAGGAAAGGAAAAAAGGACACATACAGGGAAAGGAAGAATACGAAGAAGAAAGGGAACAATAAAACACAACAAAGTTTTATTTTCACAAGTAGACACACATTTTATTATATCTTCTGTCCGTCCTCCACCCTATACCCACACCTCATACCATACCTGTCCCTTGCTTTAATTTCACCCTTTTTTTGTGTGTTATGTTATGCTTTTTACCAAGGAGGGGATTTGAGAGGCCACCACCCAAAATATAAATAATCATAGAAATTTATTATTGTTTTATGTTCTTAGTAAATGTTAACAATATGTTATATGTAAAGAAAAAATGTAATAAAGAAAGATTAAACAAAAAAAAATAAGTATCAATCAGCAAGGTTTCTGGCTCCCGAGTGTCTTCTATACACGTAACGAGCTGAGATTAGGAGCACTCTCTTAACCACTTAAGCCCCGGACCTTTAGGCAGCTAAATGCCCAGGCCAGGTTTTGCGATTCGGCACTGCGTCGCTTTAACAGACGATTGCGCGGTCGTGCAACGTGGCTCCCAAACAAAATTGGCGTCCTTTTTTCCCCACAAATAGAGCTTTCTTTTGGTGGTATTTGATCACCTCTGCGGTTTTTATTTTTTGCGCTATAAACAAAAATAGAGTGACAATTTTGAAAAAAATGCAATATTTTTTACTTTTTGCTGTAATAAATATCCCCCAAAAACATATATAAAAATTTTTTTTCCTCAGTTTAGGCCGATACGTATTCTTCTACCTATTTTTGGTAAAAAAAATCGCAATAAGAGTTTATCGATTGGTTTGCGCAAAATTTATAGCGTTTACAAAATAGGGGATATTTTTATTGCATTTTTATTAATTATTGTTTTTTTACTACTAATGGCGGTGATCAGCGATTTTTTTTCGTGACTGCGACATTATGGCGGACACTTCGGACAATTTTGACAAATTTTTGGGACCATTGTCATTTTCACAGCAAAAAATGCATTTAAATTGCATTCTTTATTGTGAAAATGACAGTTGCAGTTTGGGAGTTAACCACAGGGGGCGCTGAACGTGTTAGGCTTCACCTAGTGTGTGTTTACAACAGTAGGGGGGTGTGGCTGTAGGTCTGATGTCATCGATTGTGTCTCCCCTATAAAGGGGATGACACGATCGATGCGCCGCCACAGTGAAGCACGGGGAAGCCGTGTTTACATACGTCTCTCCCCGTTCTTCAGCTCCGGGGATCGATCGCAATGGAGCGTCTATAAACGAATAGCCGCGCCGTCGTCCCGGATCGCTCCCCGAGGTAAGCCGCCCGCCGCATGCAGCGGGGCGGGGGGGGGGGGTCCCGATCGGACCCCCCGACCCGCAGAAAGGCAAGGACGTATATATACGTCCTTCTGCCTGTCCGTGCCATTTTGCGGACGTAAATAGTCGTGCGGCGGGCATTAAGTGGTTAAAGACACCTGTCCACAGAAGCAATAAATCATATTCCGATCTCTCCACCATGGCCAAGACCAAAGAGCTGTCCAAGGTTATCAGGGACAAGATTGTAGACCTACACAAGGCTGGAATGGGCTACAAGATCATTGCCAAGCAGCTTGGTGAGAGGGTGACAACAGTTAGTGCAATTATTCGCAAATGAAAGAAACACAAAATAACTGTCAATCTCCCTCGGCGCCATGCAAGATCTCACCTCGTGGAGTTTCAATGAAAAAGAGAAATCACCACTCTAGGATACTAATCAGAAAGTCTCCTCACCTGATCCAAAGCCACGAGTGCTGGCAATGCATGGAATGATGCAAAATGAAGGGAAAACGTTCTGGACAGCCGCACTCCAAAAATAAATTCCTTTTATTTTAAAATCAAAAAACACACAAAAAGCATGCCACAGCAGACGTGGGTAAAAAGCTGATGCGTTTCACACCAAACTTTAGTGCTTATTCATAGCTTGTGGAGTTTCAATGATCATGAGAATGGTGGGGAATCAGCCCAGAACGTCATGGGAGAATCTTGTCAATGTTCTCAAGGCAGCTGGAACCATAGTCACCAAGAAAATGATTGGCAACACACTATACCGTGAAGGACTGAAATCCTGCAGCGCCCGCAAGGTCCCCCTGCTCAAGAAAGCACATGTACAGGCCAGACTGAAGGTTGCTAATGAACATCTGAATGATTCAAAGGAGAAGTGGGTGAAAGTGTTGTGGTCAGATGAAACCAAAATCGAGCTCTTTGACATCAACTCAACTTGCGGTGTTTGGAGAAGGAGGAATACTGCCTATGACCTCAAGAACACCATCCTCACCGTCAAACATGGAGGTAGAAACATTATGCTTGGGGGGGGGGGGGGGTTCTGCTAAGGGGACAGGAAAACTTCACTGCAAAAAAGGGACTATTATCTTGGATGAAAACCTCCTTCCCTCAGCCAAAGAAAAGAAAACCCTCATATGTGGGACTTTCAACTGCAAAAAGGAGTAGAGAAATAACTTATGTCTTAGTGAATTTTGAAACACGTTGTGTATTTACAATCTGGAGTGCCCTGTCTGGGGATCCTTAATGGACATCTGAGTATACTATGTATACATATACTTTAGGAATATAGTCTCTCCTTTTTTAAACATTGTGTAATGTGTTTTCCTGGCCAGCTTCACGTCAGCACACAATGGGTTAATCCCTTCCTCCGGTCCTCCAGTACCACCTTCTTCTTAGCTGATAATTAGGGGACCCCTCCTTCCTTGCCCTTGTTCCTTTTTTTTGGTCAGACGACCAGACCACCAGACTCTGACAGAGAGAAGCTACAGTGAAGTTAGAAACCCCCCTACCGAACCATCCCACCCAGGTTCAGCCTCTCCTCAGGTTGGAAGGTCCAGAATAATAAAGGTATGTCCCTTTATGACACTGGATGCTCAGGTGCTTGAGCTGCGGGCATTCTATAGCTTATGGAGCTTACTTTTTGCAGGGGCTGTGGTGTTGCTGCTTCCACCTATTTTCCTGTATCCGATGGCGTTGCTGCTGTCACTCTCCTAAAGTTAAACTGAGCTGCCCCCCCCCCGCACTTTCTGGTGAGAAGCGATGACGTCACGGGGGGGGGGGGCATAGTTGTGGGAGTGCCTGGGCGTTCACTATTCAGGTTAGAAAAAGCTCTGCATGGCAGATAGCTCAGTGCGACCTGCCACTGGCTCTGAATAGGACGCTGTTGGTAAGTCTCCTGAAGGGTGGAGGTGAGGAGATTGTGTCAGCTTGCATTTATTTTAAAGTCTGTGATCTTTACTTGTCTAAACAGTATTCTGTGTAACGCTTAAGACCTGCTGCCACCCTGGGACATTCCTTTCCCCAAACAAAGGTTAGTTCTAATTAAAAAAAAAAAAAAAAAAATATATATATATATATATATATATATATATATATATATATATGTTTTTGCTTCTTGTAAAAAAATCTGTAGGTTTTATATGAAAAAAATAATATATATATATATATATATATATAGATAAATATTAACTACTTGCCGACCAGCCGCCGTCATCCTAATGATGGCAGCAGGTCGGCTCTCCTGGGCGAGAGCTAGGGCTGCGCATCTTCACCGGTCTCACGATTCGATGCGATTACGATTATCAAGGCCACGATTCGATTCGATTCGATTCCGCGATGCATCACGATGCATCAAGATTACTGCGTGCGGTTTTCATTAAAAAAATGCAAGCAGTTGGGAGAACTTCGAGAACTCCTCAATTTTTTTATTTTCAACAGACATGATACAGGAGATAGTCAGAGGCTGCAGACATGGTACAGGAGACGTTTAGAGGCTGCAGACATAGTACAGGAGACGGTCAGAGACCGCAGACATGG
This sequence comes from Rana temporaria, assembly GCF_905171775.1. Lineage (NCBI taxonomy): Eukaryota > Metazoa > Chordata > Amphibia > Anura > Ranidae > Rana > Rana temporaria. Next base: position 137,895,897 of record NC_053494.1, on the reverse strand, counting down.
TACAGGAGACGGTCAGAGACCGCAGACATGATACAGGAGACGGTCAGAGGCTGCAGACATGGTACAGGAGACGTTTAGAGGCCGCAGACATGGTACAGGAGACGGTCAGAGACCGCAGACATGGTACAGGAGACAGTCAGAGACCGCAGACATGGTGCAGGAGATGGTCAGAGGCTGCGGACATGGTGCAGGAGATGGTCAGAGGCTGCGGACATGGTGCAGGAGATGGTCAGAGGCTGCGGACATGGTGCAGGAGATGGTCAGAGGCTGCGGACATGGTGCATTAGATGGTCAGAGGCTGCGGACATGATGCGCCAAGTAGCCAGCATTGGGTTCTGATGCGCTGCTGCTGCCATGGAGAGACCAGCGCTGTCAATAGCAACCATGGTTGTTTGCCCAATGGTTCACTGTCGGATTCCCCCATCCACCTGGAATGTGTAGATGCGATGGGGGACTTGTTTTTTCAGTGTAAAGCCCAAACTAACAAAAAAAAGCGATCAGTATGAGTGCTAGCTGGATCTTGGAAGGATAGCAGGAGAGAGAGACAGATAGAGGAGAGAAAGGGACAGTTCAGTTATGTATGTACAATGAAAAATGCAGTGCTCACTCATTCAGGGACGAGGCTGGAAGTTCACAGCTTGGAATGTGTAGCTGCCGACTGTGTTGTTCTTCATATCTCCCGCGCACCCCCCCTCTCTCTCTCCTTCACAGCTGTACATCGGGATAGGAGAGTGGGCGGGCTGGGCAGACACAGAGGGGGAGAGGAGGAGGGGTAGCCTGTATGCAATGCTTCGTTTTGTTGCTGGGAGGGGGGAGTGAACTTTGCTGGGCTGTGTGTGAGCCGAGTGTCAGAGAAGACACTCTGCTGCAGCCACCAGCCCCTAAATGTACAGACTGGTTCTCCTGTCCTACGGACGGACGGGAGAAATCAGTTTGTTTTCTCACACTGTTACAGGGATAATGGAGTCTGGAAACACTGCTCTGAACCCCCACAGTGCAGGATCTCCAGGGACTTTGGCAACCCTAATTCTTCCGCCACTCCCACAGATGTGATGACAGACAGTAATCTGTCTCACGGCTCCATGCGGCTCTGCACTACACGTCAGGCAGATGAGAAGTGTCACTGTCCAGTGTCCCGAGGTACAAATTCTGAGGAGGGGGAGAGCCTGGGTGGGGCAGCATTCTGAGGCAGAGGCTACCACACCCATTGACGGGGAACGGCGCTAGGTTCAGCCAGCCGGTTGATGGCTTAAGACGCTGCTGTGAGTGAGGGGGAGGAGTGGCAATGACGTCATGCATAATCGATTAACACAGGCTACCGCATCGATGCAGAATCGGGCAGGGCATAATCTCGATGCATCGATGCAACGATTATTTTCAACACCCCTAGCGAGAGCCCGTCATACTACGTCGGCTCTCTTTGCGGCCACTAGGGGCGCGTGCGCGCGGCCACTAGGGGCGCTTGCCCCGCGCGCGTCCGTGACTCCCGTGTGGGTGCCCAGCGGGCGCGATCGCCGCCAGGCACCCGCGATTGCTCGTTACAGACCGGGGATCGGGAGCTGTGTGTGTAAACACACAGCTCCCGGTCCTGTCAGGGGGGGAAATGCTGATCCTCTGTTCATACAATGTATGAACAGAGGATCAGGGTTTCCCCTAGTGAGGCCACCCCCCCACAGTAAGAACACACCCAGGGACATACTTAACCCCTTCCCCGCCCCCTAGTGTTAACCCCTTCACTGCCAGTGGCATTTTTATAGCACTGATCGCTATAAAAATGCCAATGGTCCCAAAAATGTGTCAAAAGTGTCCGAAGTGTCCGCCATAATGTCACAGTACCGAAAAAAAATCGCTGATCGCCGCCATTACTAGTAAAAAAAATATATTAATAAAAATGCCAAAAAAATACCCCCTATTTTGTAAACGCTATAACTTTTGCGCAAACCAATCAATAAACGCTTATTGCGATTTTTTTTACGAAAAAATGTGGAAGAATACGTATCGGCCTAAACTGAGGAAAAAAAATGTTTTTAATATATTTTTGGGGGATATTTATTATAGCAAAAAGTAAAAAATATTATTTTTTTTCAAAATTGTCACTCTATTTTTGTTTATAGCGCAAAAAATAAAAACCGCAGAGGTGATCAAATACCACCAAAAGAAAGCTCTATTTGTGGGAAAAAAAGGACGCCAATTTTGTTTGGGAGTCACGTCGCACGACCGCGCAATTGTCAGTTAAAGCGACGCAGTCCCGAATCGCAAAAAGTGCTCTGGTCTTTGGGCAGCAATATGGTCCGGGGGTTAAGTGGTTAATATAAAATTATATTATAAAGTCATTATATTGGGGATGGATTTTTCTTTTCTTTTTTTTTCTGTACAGCATGGGCTCACCACAGCCCCAGAATGCACGGAAGTCACTGGAGAGGTAGGAGGGGTCCACGGGGGCCACAGTATAAAAGAGTGCAGCACCAAGAGCTAAAAGTAAGCATTTTCTTGGTTGTCTTTTTAGGAGAAGAAGCCCTAGAACAAGACATGTACGAAGAAAAAAGTTCTGCCACCGTTCCAAATCTCCGCAAGCATCTGGGTCCGGGGCAACACATAAGCCCCAATCCAGCCCAGCTCGCAAATCTAGTCATTCTGATACTGTAGCAGAACTAAACATATCAAGACCCCGCCCAGATGACGGTCTTTGTTGGGCATGTTTGGCCCCATCCGAACCTGGTAAACTCTTATGCACCGGCTGCATTAAAGACGTAGCTACAGACAGGGAGGCGGAGGCGCGAAGAATAAGAGACTATTTTCAAGACGCAGTTGCAGGGGATATACAATCAGCCTCAGCTGGCAAAGCCCCAAAAACTAATACCAGAGCCAGAAGCACAGACCAACAAGTGCGAGATGAATCACCAGGCCTGGAGGCACTATCACAAGACTCGTCGGACTCTGAAGAACGCTCTGAGTACCTATTTGATTTTCAATATATAGAATCATTCATCACGGCCGTAAAAGAGGCCATAGACTGGGATCAAGATGTCCAGCCACCTGAAATAAGAGATTTTTTCGTAGCCGGAAAAGACAAGGGGTGACCTTTCCCCTCTTGCCAGAGGTCCGAGAATGGTTCGAGGAAGAATCGGAGAAGCCTGAGAGGAGGACAAACATGCAGAATCGTTTTTCAAGACTGTACCCTTTTAAGTCCCCAGAAGCTGCTCTCTGGGACTCCTCACTGGGCATAGATGTGGCTTTACAGCAGCTGGCCAGACAGGTCGCTTTGCCGTTACAAGACTCTATGACCTTCAAGGACCCAATGGATAGATGCACAGACACAGACCTAAAGAAGGTTTACTCTGACGCTGGTGCGGCATGCCCTATAGCCTTAACCTCAGTCTCCAGAGCACTGAAGGTTTGGACCACAAAAGTGCAGACAGACCTGAAAGCTGGCGTAGAGACAGAAACGGTCATACAGGCAATGGAGGAATTCAATCTCTCGGCCGATTTCCTAGCTGAAGCTTCTATGGATCTAGTAAAGCTACTTGCAAAGATCATGGCGTTTGCAGTAACAGCTAAGAGGGCCCTTCGGTTACGTCACTGGGTAGCAGACAGTACTTCAAAACTGGGTCCCTGCAACATCCCGCCTAATGGCAAGATGCTATTTGGAAAAACCCTAGAAGAAGCTATTAGTCGAGCTACAGGGGGAAAATCGGGCCTAATACCACAAAGGCCCAAGAGGAGACAGCAGGCCATCCGGTCAGCCCAACCAGACTACAAAAGGGCGTATGACGCCAGGTCATATAGGCCGGGACGGGAATATTCAAGACCCTATGGGAGGAGCTCACAGGGTTCTTTTTTACGGAATGTAAAGTCCAAAGTGGCGTAGACCGCTAAGAAACCCGAAAAGCCTTTATGACGGGTTAGCCGTCCATCCTCCCCAGGTGGGCGCCAGGCTAACGTCCTTTTGGAGGGTGTGGGCGGAGGCAGTCAAGGACCAGTGGGTCCACAAAACAGTCAGATACGGTTACAAAATATCTTTTCAGAAGGAACCACCCAACACCGTGGTCCGCGCAGAATGGCCGGCAGATCAGAGAAAACGGAACTGCTTACAAGAATATTTAACCGGCTTACAGCAAAAGAGTGCAATTTCACCAGTGCCCCTAAAACAATGAGGAAAAGGGGTATACTCCCCAATCTTTTTGGTTCCCAAAGTGTCAGGGTGCCTCAGACCAGTTCTGGACCTAAGAATTCTAAATCGCTACATAATCCTCAAGACGTTCAAGATGGAATCGATATTTACGATTATTTCAGTTTCGCAACCAGGAGACTGGCTGATATCAGTCGATTTATCAGATTTTTTCTATTTATTATAAGATATTTTTGGCGCGAGATAGCACATACACAAATATTCAAAATCTACTAGGTTTTTTATCTACGCTGACATGGACATTTTTAACTTTATGAAGAGTCGGCAGACCAACATAGAGGACATATTTTTAGAAACACCTAGTCCTAACTTGGACCTCGAAAGGGGGTTCAAGCAACTACAACATGACATGGAAAAACAGATTCGTCTGTGGTGGGACATTGCGTCATTTGAAGTGTACATTAGTAAAAATCTCACCCCTAGGAGTTTAAGGTGGGATGTGCACCCAAATGACGGAGTTGAGGATCTCACACTAATAGACGACTGGTTTCAATTTTTCAATGCATGTGAACAGAAATTACTACAATTAATGATCAGACGGCGCAAGGCCAAAAATGCATTAGTAGAAGCCAATATCAATGATTTAAAAGAAAGAATGGGACCTATTATGGACTCTGAAGAATATCTGGAGAGAGCACAGAGGTTACAAGTGCATCTCTCCAAATATGATGCAGAAATTAAAAATAAAAAGCATAAAAAATATCAGAGGGACATTAGGGATTATGAAGAGCACAAAGCCTACAAATGGCAAGCTGAATTCGATCCAGCCAGCTCCACTGAGCCATCCATGGTCAGGGATGCGGAAGTCTCTAATCCAACACCCTATCCAGCCAACAAAGTAAAACACAAAAACAAAACTCACACCCCGAAAAAAACCAAGCCTTCTGCACCCCCCAAAGGTATTAACAATCAACCTGGGAGGGGTCCCCCCCCTACTAATTATGGTAATCATCCAGCTCAGTATGAGTATTATCCTGCGCCATATGGGGGATCTAATTATAATAGATTTGCTCCAATGGAAAATTACTCAGGGGATTATGACCACTATCATTATAACCCCCCACCGAGCCAATATGCACCTAGACCTTTTAGAGGTCAATTTAGAGGAAATTTTAGGGGGAGACCAGCACAGCAACAAAACCATCCGTCCCAGGGGGGGGAAATGGAGGGGATGGAAAGAACCCTACAAAATTCCCCAGAAAACCCCAACTACCCCAGTCTACCCCCAGCAATCAAGCAACGAAAAAGAGGGAGACGAGGGGGAACCAGGGCGAAAAAGACCTCGGGACAACTGAGCGAGGGGATCTTTAACCTGGCAGGGGTCGATTTTTCAAGAGCAGAACTGGAAGTCCTGTCAAAAGGTATGAAATTCTGTCCAGACAAAAATATTGACAAATTTGAGGTTTTCATTGAGGTGGAAAAATACATAAGAAAATTGAATATTAAGAAACATTTCTCACAGCAGACCACTACCACTCCCACAGCAAGTGATGACATCTTTGTTCACACAGGGCTTAAGAATAATTCAGTTTTCAACCCTAAAAAAGGAACCCACCACCACGTGGAGGTCTTCAAAAACATGATCCAAGGAGACATCAAAGATCTGGAGGTCAAACGAGCCAATACCGATGGCAGAATCAAAGAGGGTATTAAGAAATTAGAAGAAAACAAGAACATCATCATTCGCCCCGCAGACAAAGGGGGGGGCGTGGTAGTGCTAACAAAAGAAAACTACTATGGGGAAATTCAAAAATTAGTAGGCGATGAGGCCACATACAAACTTCTCCGAGGGGATCCCTCACCAAAACTTAAGGAGCAACTATTGTTATGGACATCAGAAGGTACAGCGAAGTCAATATTGACTAAAAAGGAAGCCCTATACTTAGTTCCAAATACACCGAGGACCCTAGTACTTTATATAGTCCCTAAGGTGCACAAAGATAAAATCAACCCACCAGGCAGGCCCATAATTAGTGGGATTGGATCCTTATATTCCAGGATTGGGGAATACCTTGATACATTCCTTCAGCCATTGGTCATACAAGGCAAATCTTATCTGAAAGATAGTCGGGAACTGATCAAATCCCTATCCTCCTTAAAAGTCACAGAACACACCTGGTTGGTTACAGTTGACGTAGAGTCACTGTATACCAATATCCGACAGGACGACGCCATAGAAACAGTGACCTCAGGCTCCCAGAGATCCAGGTTAAATTTCTTGTGGATGGACTCCAGCAGGCGATGGGGAACAATTACTTCTGGGCCTTGGGATCATTCTATAATCAAATCAAGGGAGTTGCAATGGGGGCCCGTTATGCCCCCAGTGTAGCAAACCTAGTATTGAATAAGTGGGAGGAAGAAACCATCTATCAACAAAATCATATATCACTCATCTATTATATGAGATACATAGATGACATTATACTTATGTGGGAAGGATCATGGGCCACCCTGGAAATATTTTTAAATGGATTGAACATCAACCAGTACGGACTTAAATTTACAGCAACATCATGTCTGGCTTCCATTAATTACCTAGATCTTATTCTAACCAAAAATGGTAATAAAATCAATACACGTACGTATTTCAAAAGTACGGACAGTAATGCGTTTGTACCAGTGAACAGCTGCCACCATCCCAAGTGGTTAAGTACCATCCCGAAAGGACAGTACATGCGACTTTGTCGCAATTGCGATACCATTTCTGATTTCCAATCACAATCTTTGACCTTAACAGAGAAATTTAAAGAAAAGGGCTACCATCCCAAGATACTAGAAAAAGCAACATTGGAAGTATCAAATATGAATCGGGACCAACTTCTGACTACCAAGAAGAAAGCCCCATTCTCAGGAGAATTTGCCTTTTTCTCAGGCTTTCATCGTCAATATCAGAGCATTGAGAAAATTTTTAAAAAACATTGGCCCATCTTGCTTAAAGACAACGATCTAGCTGCACTACTACCCCCCAAACCCAAATTTGTATACAGACGGGCACTGGGATTGAGGAATATGATCGCCCCAAACGTACCGGACCCACCACCCAGACCTCCTACTTTTCTTGATGGAACAGGATTCCACTACTGTACCAGGTGCAAATCATGCAAAAGCACCATTAGAAAAAGTAGAAAAATCACAAAATTTAAATCCAACATAACCCAAAAAGAGTATACAGTGAAACCACTCATTACATGTGATTCACACCACGTCACTTATTTACTTGAGTGCACGTGCTCGCTACAATATGTGGGACGTACCACCAGGAAATTGAGAATAAGGGTCAACGAGCACGTGGCTAACATAAAAAGTGGTTTTCCCAATCATAGTGTGTTGCGACACTTTGACCAATGCCATGGCAGGGATCCTAGTCAACTTACTTTTGTGGGTAAAGATAAAGTGACTAGCCATTGGAGAGGTACCAATATGACACAGGCAGTCTCCCAAAATGAGACCATGTGGATTCATTGTTTGGGGACGATGCATCCGCATGGCCTCAATATCGAATTGGACCTCAATTGCTTCCTCACTAATTATTAACCAGGGTGTCGAGTTTACACAAAATTGTGCATGTAATTCTTTTATAATTTATCTATTTTAATTTATTGATACAGGGATCATATCAATTCTTAATAATAGTAATTTTAAATAGATTATATTATGTACCCATATGCCATATGCCTTTTTAGATTTTGTTTTACTATCATATTTTATCCATTTAATAATATGGGTTTTTTAGGGATCAATAGGTAGACTTACCTCTTCCTATTTTTATTTTATTTTTAATATGTTGTCTTTAATGCATGCTATTAGTATCGGATCCAAGTGCTAGTTCCGTTCTATAATTTGAATTGTTGCCTTTCACACAATGTATGTAGCCTATCATTGTACTGATAATATGGGCATAACATTTCATGTAGATGCATCGAGTGGCTGAACGAACATTATTGTTAATCTCTCTCACGGCACTGAACCCGCTACTGAGGCTGAATACGGCGTTCCCCGCCCATACCAATTGATGGACATATATAAACAACACTCCAGCGTGGTTGGGCACGCCTCCTGAGGACGTTCATAACGAAACGTACGTCGGGGGGGCACCCAACCACGCACGTAACGTCACTTCCTGCTAACGCTGGTTCCGGATATCACCGAGGTGGAACGCACGCTCCACCGACGAGAGGACGAGACAGCGGTATACATTACGGTATACATTGTGACACATAACCCTACGCGATACAGCCTCAGTGCCGGGTCTCAGGCACTTCTTACGGTAGGCGGCCACTTGGCTCCCTTTATGTAAAGCTTTTAATCTGCAATAAAACGTACTACACTATATTGGCACTATTCTGTTTTTCATGCTAACACTGGGACATCCAAGACTGGCATTAACATCTCTGCTAGGACACAGCAGACTCTACAGGTGATCCTGTCACAAGCCATTAATGTATCCTTGTTTGATACCAAACTAAGGGACATATCCATCTGGTAAGGAGCCATTTCACTTATCCACTTCGGGTGTCTGATTATATGGTGAAGGTGGAATACACTGGAAGCACAATTCTTCAGTTTAACCTGAGGATTTACTTTGGGACTTTCCTTTCTTCAATTTCACTCATTATTATTGGACTGGTTCACTTGAGCCCAGTTCCCACCAATTATTTGGCATAGGGATTTGGGCCAGATTATATATTCAACTAAGCGCACATGGACTTTCACACTAGATCTATCAATATCTAAAGGTGTTTCACTCATTTATATATTTGTACAGTTTAACATTATATAAATATTGTTTCCCAGCGCACCCATCCCCCACCTATCTCGATTTATCAGATGCATATCTGCACATCCCAATCAGCGAGAGCCACCAGAAATACCTAAGATTCATGGTAGGGGAGGATCACTTCCAGTTCAGATGTCTAACTTTTGGGATCAACACAGCACCCTGAGTATTCTCCAAGATCTTGCCAGCTGTCATCGCTGTCATCTATCTGAACAGCATAAAAATCTTCCACTACTTAGACGACATCCTAGTAGTAGCATGTGCGAGCGAAGAGCTAGCGTCTCAACGCGAGGTAGTAGTAGAAACCCTATAAAAATTTGGCTGGATCATCAACAGGCAGAAGAGCCAGGTAATCCCCTCCCAGGAGATGGAATACCTGGGGCTGATCTTCAATACAGGCAGAGGACTTGTCTTGCTCCCAGAACGCAAGAGAGCGGAATTGGTAGCATACATAGGCAGCGTGATGAAGTCACCATCGCTGTCAGCAAGGGATTGCATGACTCTGCTGGGGATGTTTACCGCAGCGATCCCGGCCATTCCCTGGGCAAGGTTCCATACAAGGGCGTTCCAGACGACTTTTCTGAGCCAGTGGGATGGCGTATCACTTCACCAGAAAGTTCTTATACCGAGACGGATTCGTCAGAGCTTAGCATGGTGGGCGACACCAGAAAATCTGCCGCAGGGCATGCCCCTCAGCCCCGGGGACTGGGTTCTGATAACTTCGAATGCCAGTCTCCCGAGCTGGGGTACTCACTATCTCGGTAGACTGGTACAAGGCATATGGGGCAAGTTGGAATCCAGGCACTCCAACCTCTTGTAACTGCAAGCAGCATATCTGGCCCTGCAGGCCTTCGATAATCTGGTTCAATGGGCCAGAGTCAAACTGATGTTAGACAACAGAACGGCAGGGGCATATATAGCCAAACAGGGTGGAACCAAGAGCTTGCCACTATTGCAAGTGGCGACCAAGATATTTGTCTGGGCCGAAGCACATTTGGAGGCCCTAACAGCAGCCTACATTCCGGGCAGCCAAAATTGCATTGCGGATCGTCTGAGTCGAGAGTTCCCCAACAAGAACGAGTGGGCCTTGAACGAGAAGGTCCTGGAAACAATCTTTTCCGAATGGGGGACACCCTCAGCGGATCTAATTGCGACCCCAGACAATGCAAAGACACCCCAATTTCTGTCAAGGTTCCACTGCAGCGAAGCCATAGCCCAAGACGCTTCCCTATTCCGTGGGATTTTCCCCTAGTCTACCTCTTTCCACCGGTACCACTGGTAATGAAAACCCTGTTGAAAATTGCGAGGGAGAAGGTCCATGCAATTGTAATTCTACCCTTCTGGCCACGGAGACCGTGGTTCCCTCTACTCCTGCAGATGACGACAGTTCCCCCAATAAGTCTACCACTGAAGAGAGACCTCCTGCAGCAGGGCTAGTGGTATCATCCTAACCCGGGCAGGTTGCAATTGACGGCCTGGTTTCTGAATCAACCAGACTACAGGCGCAAGGCATTTCAGAGGAGGTAATCTCAACATTATTGAAATCCAGGAAGGCCACAACCAATGTTACCTACAACAGAATTTGGAGAAAATTCACGTCATTTGCGTTACAACAAAATTTTCCCCCGGTGGATCCGAACGTTGCGTAAGTGCTAGACTTTTTACAATCGGCTCTAAAGGTGGGCTTAGCCTATAATACAATAAGAGTACAAGTATCAGCCTTAACGTGCTTCACAGGGCACAGATGGGCAGACGAACCACTAATTAAGCAATTTTTAAAGGCAGCCATAAAGCTGAATCCACCAAGAAGGTCTCTGTTCCCAGCCTGGGACCTAGGCACGGTACTAAAAGCTTTTCTCCTACATCCATTCGTGCCGGCGGAAACATGTCCGCTTTCTTTCTTAACAGTCAAGCTGATTTTTCTCACCGCCATAACTTCAGCAAGGAGAGTCTCCGAACTAGCTACTCTATCCTGCAAGGACCGGTATTGCATCATTCTCCAAGATAGGGTAATTCTAAGACCCTCACCGGCAGTAACTCCTAAGGGGGTTTCCAAGTTTCATGTAAATTGGGAGGCAGTTCTACCTAGCTTCACACAACCGCCAAGGCAAGAAGAAGAGCTAGACCTCAGACCGCTAGACATGGTCAATCTGTTTTCAATTTATCTGCACCGCTCTCTGAAGGTGCGCAAGATGGATTCCCTCTTCATTTTACCATCTGGTCCTAAAAGAGGACAAGCCGCCTCAACAAGAATGATATCTACCTGGATCACCAAAGTGATAAGTCTTACTAATGAGAAACAGGGGCTAACGCCACCACAGGCGATTAGAGCTCATTCTACCAGAGGGGTGGCAGCCTCGTGGGCAGCGTCTGCTAAGATACCAATTGAAGACATATGCAGGACTGCTATCTGGAGTTCCTGCAAAACTTTGCGAGACAGTTTAGACGTTACAACGACTAATGCATCGAATTTCGGAAACGCTGTAGTGTCGGCACCCTTTCAAGCAAAATAAAATATTCACTAAAGCAGCATTTGCAGTTGTTGTCCAAATCTTATATATATTTTTTCCCACCCTAGTTGAGCTAAATTAAATCCCATTGTGTGCTGACGTGAGGCTGGCCAGGAAAACGGAAAATTGTTATCAATACCTACGGTAATTTTCCTTTCCTGGCCTGTCCTCACGTCAGCACAGCTCTTTTCCCTCCCTATAAGCCTGTCGTCCGCCAGTTATGTGGAACAAGGGCAAGGGAGGAGGGGCCCCCTATTTATCAGCTAAGAAGAATGTGGTACTGGAGGACCGGAGGAAGGGATTAACCCATTGTGTGCTGACGTGAAGACAGGCCAGGAAAGGAAAATTACCATAGGTATTGATGACAATTTTCCGTTATATATACTCTATGATGTAAAGTTTTTTCTTAAGACATAAGTTATTTCTCTACTCCTTATTGCCGTTGAAAGTCCCATATATGAGGGTTCTCTTTTCTTCGTCATTTAAGGGATGTTGGCAATTACTAGGTATTTATTTTTTCATATGTTCCTTCCCGCAGCCAGGGCATTGAAAATAGGTAGTGAATGTATATTTCAGCATGACAATGACCCAAAACACACGGCCAAGGCAACAAAGGAGTGGCTCAAGAAAAAGCACATTATGGTCCTGCAGTGGCCTAGCCAGTCTCCAGACCTTAATCCCATAAATAATATGTGGAGGGAGCTGAAGGTTCGAGTTACCAAATGTCAGCCTCGAAAACTTAATGACTTGGAGAAGATCTGCAAAGAGAAGTGGGAAAAAACCCCTCCTAAGATGTGTGCAAACCTGGTGGCTAAGAAAGGTCTGAACTCTGTTATTGCCAACAAGGGTTTTGCAACCAAGTACTAAGTCATGTTTTGTGAAGGGGTGAAATACTTATTTCACTCATTAAAATGCAAATACATTTATAACTTTTTTGAAATGCGTTTTTCTGGATATTTCTGTTGTTTTTCTGTTTCTCACTGTTAAATGAAACCTACCATTAAAATTATAGACTGATCATTTCTTTGTCAGTGGGCAAACGTACAAAACCAGCAGGGGATGAAATACTTTTTTCCCTCACTGTATGTACTTTCCATGAATCAAGCAACCGCATAACAAAATAGTCATTGAGACCCAAATACGAATCCCTTAACACAGCATGTGTATCCACTATTAAGCACATGCTGGGCAGTGCCTATGACTTGACAAATGATGTAGCCATTAAAATCTGTTCTCTGTTTATCCAGATTTAATAAATATGATTCTGCAATGATTTAAGGACCAGACATTATAAAGATGTTTTTCTTGTTGGCTCCTAACAGTATCAGGTTATCTTTATTCATCTCTGATTAATCAGATAAGATTTCCAACCTGCAGAGTCCCTTTCATAAAATGCAACCATTAATATAATTGTTCATAACATGTTTATTTACATATAACCAATCCCATTCTGAGCATAACCACATACAGGCAGCGGAAGCAATCAATTTGTGGGTAGATCAATATTTTCTACTTCACTAAAAGCTAATGCCTTTTTATGTTAACCTGCTGCACTCTATTTAAATATCCCATAAAGGTATTAAAATTAATATGTCTAATTCATGAAAGTCTAATTCATCATGTTTTACTGCAGAGCTAAATTTGATCAAGAGTAAAAGCGTGTGAGAGAACAAAAAGAGGAAGAAAGCATATAGTTGAAAAATACCCACATTGGCCCAGATTCACAAAGCACTTACGTCGACGTATAACAAGTTACGCCGGCGTAAGTGCAAATGTGCGCCGTCGTATCTGTGCACCAGACCCACAAACAGATATGCGCCTAAAAACAGGCTACACCCTGCCGACGTAACTTACTAACGCTGGCGTAGGGTGGGTGCACATTTAGGCTGGGCGCATAGTGCCGCTCCCATTGATTAGCCATTCAAACATGCAAATGAGGGAAATACGGCGATTCATGAACCTGCATGCGCCCGACGCAGGCTACGAGAGGTGCGCGTAAGTTGTACGTCCGGCGAAAAGTTATGCCCCATAAAGGAGGTGCAACACAGCAGCAGACATGCAAAGGTCTGCACCAGGGAACACAAGCCGGCATATTTTACATTGTACGTGTGTCTGGCTGGGCGTAGGTTACGTTCACGCCGTACACAGTGATCCGGCGTAGTTTAGGCAGTGGTTCTCACGTGGTTGTGCGCAGGGGGATGCGTCCACGTCATGGCGCATGCGCAGTTTGTGATACTTATCTGTCTGTCGCTTGCCCCATCATTTGCATGGGGTCACGCCTCATTTGCATGGGTCACGCCCACTTCCACCTACGCCGGCGTACGCCTTCGAATACCACGCCACACTGGCGCAGCGTTGGGAGCACTGGCTTGCTGAATTTGATGCTTGCTTCTCTGCGCTACGCCGGCGTGGCGTACGGCGTTTGCGCTACGGCGGTGTAATGTGCGCCCACAACTCTGTGAATCTGGGCCATTATATCACCTATTAATCATACATAGCTTGTGATTACACATCAGAGGCCAAGAACTTTCAAAATCTAAGGGTTTTAAAATATCATTAATGCATGCTAAGGCGTTGTATTTTTAAAATATTTATAAGATAAGCTCAGGTTACAACTACTTCTGGGAAACTATATTCAGAGACATTTGGTGCAAAAGACCATCTCATGGGAATTCTTAAGAACATGACATTAACCTACCTGCTTCTGAATCAGTTCTTGCCCTTTCTCAGGGGACATATGCACCAGGTTCAATTGTGGAGAAACTGACCTCCGAAATGGATAAATGTCACGTACGTAAGTCTAAAATGAATATTAAAATATAAACAGAAATAAGAAATATTACTATTTCATATACAATTCTACCCAAATGCAAGCAACGGAAAATTGGGCTTAGATTGCAAAAGGCACTAAAACAGCTAATACATGACCTATAGTCCTGTTAAAATGGTATGCCTCTTGATTTCCCTTGTTGAATCCTACCCCTCACTCCCAGCTACCGTTGTAAAAAAAAAAAAAATCTCACTGATACTATTAGGGCCATTGCAAACAAAATACAAGTCAATATAAGAAGTTCAAGCAATTTCTTATTGCCTGAAGCAACCAATCAGAATATTCCATCTATTTTTCAACTCTGCACTGCAGATATAGAATTGGGAGTTGCATTATTGCTGTGGGCATTAAGAAATTATTTTATGAACACACATACAAAACATTTTAACACAAGTCCCAAAGCAAATGCATCTGATTTGGAACATCTAAAACTAAAAAAAAGTAGCTCTGCTAAGATATATATACGGTAAAACCTTGGATTGCAAGCATAATTCGTTCTAGAAACATGCATGTAATCCAAAGCACTTGTATATCAAAGCATTTGTTTTAGAGGGTATAAAAGAGAAGAGAGGCACCTCTAAGTGTAGCAATAAGTTGGTAAATGTTGTACCTTCATTAAATGTAACCATATTTCTACACTTAGAGGCTCCTCCATTATTTTTTATACTCAGTTGTGACATGACGCTACTCTTATATCAAGACATTGCTTGTATATCAAGGCAAAATGTGTTAAAACATTTTGCTTGTCTTGCAAAACGCTCTCAAACCAAGTTACTCTCAAACCAAGGTTTTACTGTATATGAATTTGTCATGTAGCTGTTGCATGCACCTAAATTAAATGGAATTGTTTGTATAATTTGTATTTATTAGATTAAATATCAAGTTTTTAAGGCATTCATTATTTGTACACTTCCAGTTGAGAGACAGGAAAAAGGGTACAGTTGGGTTGCGCCCCCCTCCAACGGCAAGTTTAAACAAGGTCTTAAAAGGTGTTCGTCAAAGTCCTTCCTGCTTACTGTATATCATTGGAAGCTACAGCCAGTTGGGTCCTACAGCTGGCTGAATACATACATCTCATGGAGCTCAGTTAAGAGTTTGTTCTTTCTAATCAGACCTTCAGCTTACCTTATTATAATGTGTCAGATTCCATCGTTTATCCATAAGGAAGTAATTTGCAGCCTGTGAATCAGCTATGTTGAAAAACTCTAGACATTCCTGAGAGGAAATATAGAATGAAATTTGAAATATTCAATTGTTTTAATTAATTAATTAACAGGAAATATAGAAGGAAATATAAAATATTCAATTGTTTCAATTAATTATATAATCAATTAATTACATTTATGAATTTTTTTAAAGAAAAATGGGGTGCACTGTGGCTGATCCCCTTATAAGTGCTCATTGCCTGTCCATCTCTGGCTTTAAAGGGGTTGTAAAGGTAAAAAAAAATCCACTAAATAGCTTCCTTTACCTTAGTGCAGTCCTCCTTCACTTACCTCTTTCTTCGATTTTGCTTTTAAATGTCCTTATTTCTTCTGAGAAATCCTCACTTCCTGTTCTTCTGTCTGTAACTCCACACAGTAATGCAAGGCTTTCTCCCTGGTGTGGAGTGTCGTGCTCGCCCCCTCCCTTGGACTACAGGAGAGTCAGGACGCTCTCTACGTTGCAGATAAAGGAGCTGTGTGTTAGTTGGCATCCTGACTCTCCTGCTTTCCCCCTCCCCCTCAAGGGAGGGGGCGAGCACGACACTCCACACCAGGGAGAAAGCCTTGCATTACTGTGTGGAGTTACAGACAGAAGAACAGGAAGTGAGGATTTCTCAGAAGAAATAAGGACATTTAAAAGCAAAATAGAAGGATGAGGTAAGTGAAGGAGGACTGCACTAAGGTAAAGGAAGCTATTTAGGGGATTTTTTTTTTTTACCTTTACAACCCCTTTAAGACTTCTCAATATCCAGAAAAGTGTACAGAAAATTAAGCCAAAATTTCTAATCTACAGTATCTCACAAAAGTGAGTACACCCCTCACATTTTTGTAAATATTTTATTATATCTTTTCATGTGACAACACTGAAGAAATTACACTTTGCTACAATGTAAAGTACTGAGTGTACAGCTTGTATAACAGTGTAAATTTTATGTCCCCTCAAATTAAGTCAACACACAGCCATTAATGTCTAAACCACTGGCAACAAAAGTGAGTACACCCCTAAGTGAAAATGTCCAAATTGGGCCCAAAGTGTCAATATTTTGTGTGGCCACCATTATTTTTCAGCGCTGCCTTTACCCTCTTGGGCATGGAGTTCACCAGAGCTTCACAGGTTGCCACTAGAGTCCTCTTCCACTCCTCCGTGATCACAAGCTGGTGGATGTTGGAGACCTTGCTCTCCTCCACCTTCCGTTTGAGGATTCCCCACAGATGCTCAATAGGGTTTAGGTCTGGAGACATGCTTGGCGAGTCCATCACCTTTACCCTCACAGTACATGGTTCCAGTAATTCATGTCCTTAGTCTGCTTGTCTTCAGCAAACTGTTTGTGGGCTTTCTTGTGCATCATCTTTAGAAGAGGCTTCCTTCTGGGACAACAGCCATGCAGACCAATTTGATGCAGTATGCACCATATGGTCTGAGTACTAACAGGCTGACATTCCACCCCTTCAACCTCTGCAGCAATGCAGGCTGCACTCATACGTCTACTTCCCAAAGACAACCTCTGAATATGACACTGAGCACGTGCAGTCAACTTCTTTGGTCGACCATGGTGAGACTTATTCTGATTGGAACCTGTCCTGTTAAACAGCTGTATGATCTTCGCCACCATGCTGCAACTCAGTTTTAGGTTCTTGGCAATCTTCTTATAGCCTAGGCCATCTTTATGTAGAGCAACAATAATTTTTTTCAGATCCTCAGAGAGTTCTTTGCCATGAGGTGCCATGTTGAACTTCCAGTCACCAGTGTGAGAGAGTGAGAGCGATAACACCAAATCTAACAAACCTGCTCCCCATTCACACCTGAGACCTTGTAACACTAACGAGTCACGTGACACCGGAGAGGGAAAATGGCTAATTGGGCCCAATTTGGACATTTTCAATTAGGTGTTGCCAGCTGTTTTGTTGACAGACATTAATTGCTGTGTGTTGAGGTATTTTGAGGGGACAGCAAATTTACACTGTTATACAAGCTGTACACTCACTACTTTACATTGTAGCAAAGTGTAATTTCTTCAGTGTCGTCACATGACATGTAAAATAGGGTGTTGCCTGATTTTCAGGCCACTGTCAGGCATTGCCAGCCTATTCATAATGAAAGGAACACATAGCAGCAGCCCAGAGGAATGTGGGTGGGTGGAAATAAAACTTAATCATCAATCAAGCTTTCATGATTATATTGGCTCTCATTACAAAGTCAAGAAGATGTCAGATGATGAAAGAGTTACTGCTTAGTCATTGTGATCAGGATTTACAGTTCATGTATTAAGCTTATTGAGAGAATATCTCTTTTATATTGGTCACTAAGTCATGCTTCCTACACTAATGATATTGATTATATAAGGGTATGAACGCAAATGACTCATAAACGACTTTCTCTGTCTTTTTTCTTGCCTGGTTTTTGGCAGTATTTGCTGTACCTTTAGCAGTGCCTCAAATTGTGTATCCTCGTGAACTGGCAGCTGGGTTGGGATATCACACTCATTCTGGCCATGAACCACTAGTGTCTTTGTTCCTGCAAACCGAAAATAAATAAAGAAGTTACTCATTGCATAATTAAACAGGAGTAGATAACATTAATCAAGGCATGTCCATACCTGGCATAGAGGCTGTTACTAGCAACTTCACCTCACATTGCTCTTTCTTCATCGTTTGCTTCAAGTCTTTAAAGAAAAGACCTTCCACATATCCTACCACTTCCCATAAGAAGGTAAGGGTTGCTGAAATGGCATCCATTCCCCATTCACATGGTGTGCGGACAAAGTACATAATAAGGCCCACCTGAGAAAAACATACAGGATGAACATGTGAAATGTAACATAAGCTAAGGCTAAAGTGATTATTGCTAATCATCATTCCATCAATAGACCTCTCCTATCTCCAGCCTTACCGTGACACCTGAGTTTGGCTTTTTTTTGGAGTCCTCTTTATATATTTATTTAGACTTTTTCATACAATGAAGGAATGTTTTGACTTGAGTTTCAGTTTAAACAATTTCACCATGCATACAAAATACATCTTTCAGTATTATGTTTAAAGTAAAACAGAAAAAGCATTTCAAAGTACGCCAAATACACATCTTCAGCTCACCAGATAGTTGAACAATATGTGTGATGTTTGTGCAGGAAAATCTCCAATGTTCAGAAGCAATTTCCTCAACATATAAATAAGCTCATCCTGGAAAAAAAAAATCAAGATATATCCTAGGTCATACATTCCAGCCATCTAAACACATCCATCAGCAACCACAGAGAGTGCATACTACAAACCAGGTTCACAGCAACAACAACCTTATTATGTGGGCTGCAGCTAAAGGGACTAGGACAGTGACGCACTAGGACAGTGTGGCACGTGCGCATGTAATAAATAGCATGTGCACTCAGTGCCCAGCGGCCTATTTAAACTGATGTTGTAGTAGTAGAAGTTGCTGGTCTTCAGCTTTTTCCCATGTGCCTGAGATCTGATCTGCTGTATTTGCCTACCAGTGAATGATTGGGCTACTCCTTGGACTTCATCACTGCTTTCTACCTTAAAACCTGCACATCTGGCTCCTTTTGACCTTGGCCTGATTATTGGACTGTCCTTTGCCTGCTGTTACCGACGTTGGCTTACTTCCTGGACGTAGTCTGCCTGCCGACTTGGTCCCACACTGTCTAGCTGTTGCTGACTTCTGCCTGCTTCATAGCTTCCACCACTACCTCCTGCTCTGGTGCCAAGCTGCTTTTGCAGCCTTCCCTGAGGACTATGACTGTCCACCTACTTACAGTGGGGACACCATCAGCCAGCTACCCCAGCACTCATGCCACACCTTCACACTCTCTGTCTTCAGGAGTAATAGGCAGTAGGTGCAAAAGAAGGTCCCCACAATGTTCCAGTCTCCACCAGGTACATGATACCTACTTTCCACTTTCACCTTTGTGCCTTTGCCTTCTCTTCCTTTATTCCTGTCTTTTCACCCCTTTCTTGCCTATCTCTTTCTACTGGCATTTTCTCCTCCTTGGTCATAACACCAATGTTAAAAAAAAAAATCTTTCCACCATTTAGCTCTTTCTAGCTATGGCTGGAAGCAATATAAACATTTCTGCCCAGTAACTAGTTGTTAAGTAACACTAAACTCACATTTTTTATAAAATAAAATAAATGCAATATGTTTAAATATACCTTCTCTCCCTCTTTTCCTTTGTTTTATCTCTCAAATGCAAGGTATTTTTTTCTATTCTCAGACTTTCTGTTCTAGGCTTACTTCTATGGTGGATGTTTGTTCTACATTCCCCCTTGTGTATGTGATTGTAGCCACCCTTTCCTGCTCGCCACTGAGATGGAATACACATCTACGTGCAGACGCATTCAGTGTTGCTGAAGAGGGGTTAATGCATATCGAGTGGGTTGTGTCAATATAACCCCTTTTTAGGGGTGGGCTCTTTGTACTTTGGGCATATCTTGTACCATTATATATTAACTGCTGTGTGGGGGTTTTGGTTAGCTCTGATGAAGAAGGCACAGCCCTTGAAACGCATAACCAATGCCCCATTGGATGGATGAGATTACAGCATTGGGACCGGACTGGACTATGATATATGCTCTTATTTCTGTACATTTGTGAGCACATTGGAATCTGTTTTTCCAATAAAAGGTCTTATGATAATCTAGGGCCACTATTTGGACTTACGGCATTGACAATACTTCCATCTGTAGCTCTGACAAGATTGTTTTGATTTGGTCTGTGAGAACTGTAGTATGAATAGGGCAGAGCATGTGACCAGAAATAACAGCACTGCTTGTTCTACAGTCACGTGCATCCGTGGAGGATAAGGAGGATACACAGGACAAAAAAGAAGCTTGAAAACAACGGTAAGAGACTTTGTAAAAAAACAAACAAAACAAACAAACAAAAAACAAAACAGATCCATGACATACATGATATTTTAAAACAATTGATGAGAAAAACATTAAGGCCACTTTCACACGGGGCGGATCAGTAATGATCCGCCCCGTAAACCTCCGCTTGCTCAGCGGGGATCGCTCCGCTGATCCCCGCTGAGCCAGCGGATGACAGGGCGGTCCCTGCACACTGTGCAGGGACTGCCCTGTTTTTTCTCCGCTCTCCCCTATGGGGGGATTGGATGAACACGGACCGCAAACGGAAGGAAAAATAGGGTTTTCTTCTGTCTGCAGAATCGGATAATTGCGGAGGCGGGCGAGATCGGGTGTCAGTGGATGTTCATCCGCTGACATCCGCGATCTCATAGGGACCAATGTATGTCCCTTTTTCATCCGCAAACGGATGGATGAAAAAGCGGACATACGGTCCGCAGGTGTGAAAGGGGCCTTAAGTTCAGTGCCACTTTAAACTGTCAATCCATAAGGAGAGTTACTGGTTAGAAGATATACAGTATATGTAGCACCCTCTTGTGTGTGCTAGAAGTAGATTAGGCAAACCATATCCTGACTCATGCTATAAAATTTGTGAGTCTATAATTGGGCTGGGCTTATTGGAGTTCAGGGCTGGATGACTCATCTTGGCAGTTATCTGGTGCCTCCTCCTGATGTCTGGAAGGTTGGAGAAACGTTCTAGAATTAGAGGGTGGGGGTTAGGAGGAGCTGCCATACATATTATTGAGGCCTCAGCCAATCCCCAGTGGTGGGCTGGTAGGGGACTGAGATAACCTCATAAATAGACATGAGCCATGCCAGCAGGACAGTTGGGTGGAAGGTGGGGATACAGTGTTGAGGAGGTTGTTGATGGCCCTGAGGGTACCCCCTCGTCTGGGGGGGTGACCTGTGTTGGGCCTGGGGCTTGGGTGCTAAAATTATCCTGCCAAAGACACAAGGGAGGAAACTTTCCTGAAGGCATAAGAGCAAAGAGAGGACAGAGTGGGTAAATCGACAGTGGTGGGGACTACAATGGGGGGAGACTGCCACATGTAGACTGTCTCCCTTTAAGACAGCAGTGGGATTAAGTCTTATACTTTCCTCTGAGAGATCTCCAGAGAGTCAGCCGGGTGGGCTGGTGAAGAATCACCCAGGAGGGCGAGTGGAAGAGGCAGCTGCAGCCGGGTGGGCTACCATTGACTGAAGAAGTAGCGCTTGGATCAGTGGCCACAGAGAAAGCAGAAGGAAAGGTTATACACTGTTTTACTTTACATGTGCTATTTTAAGGGACTGTGAGTTCCTGCCTGTAGGGGGCTGTTGCTGAGCTTACAAGAAGTCTGTCAGTTCCATCAGGAGTGGATCAGCATTAGTGTGTGTGTAGGAGGAAAGCTGAAGAGGAGTCTGTATATAGGAAGTTGTCCCTGAAGTTGGGCATCCCATAAACTTCCTATTCCCATCCAAGATGTTAACCCCCTAATAAACAACAAAAACAAAGCTACAGACTATTTTCTGACTTTGTGTGCCTGTGAAGATTCAGTGAGTCCGGCTGTGCAGGAGTGAGGGATCCCTGTTTATCTGCAGCTCCTACATGGAGTTTGCTACATATATTTATACTGAAGTCGCTGTTTTCTCTGAATACATTCAAGTTTTATCCTGTGCTGAGCCCTGAAAAAAGTGAAATGGTGTTGCCCCACGTTAACTGTTTTATATGACTTATTTACCAACAATAAATTGATCTTGGACTCTTTTAGTTTTGGTCTGGCTCTCCTTCCTGTCCTAGGGATAATTGATTATGTTCTGTTAGCTAATCTTTGCATTAACACACTTTTATCACCTTCAGTGAAAACCATCCTTGCAACTGACCTACAGTGCATGGGTAATTGTATTCTCATGCTATTGGGTTATTTAACATTGTGCACTTAATTTGCAACATATTGAAATCCATCTGCTATCAAAGAGGTGGATGAAAATCACTCACAACAATTTTAATTAATTATAGTAGGAGACATGCTTCAGTACCCTAAAAAGTAAAAAATGTATGCTTCTCTTGTCTGAGTTATTGGTTTCAGTTAAATGTATTATTGAGGTCAGAAACAATCTCCTACTGCTTCACAGAAGATGTTCTATTGAACGAAACATACGTCAGGCAAGGCAAGAAATAGCCAGTGACGTCTTGGACTTGTGGAGAGTGTCTGACTGATGCTTTTTCCGATATGCCTGTGTAAATTATCTTTGCTGTAAGTAGATTTTATATTAAACTCTAGTGCTTTTAATTTAACACTGTTTGTTTCCGCTTCCTTCTGGTTTACTGCATGATCGGGTCTGAGGCTCCTATGAGATCGCTATATGCATCACTGTCATCCCTTAACAGGTTAAATAGTTCAGCTGGCCTACACCTGAAGTGAGAGGTAAATACTCACAAATGCGTGTGTATAGGCCTTGAAAGGTCTTATTATCTGGTAAGAAGATATTTTTGTCTTATTTATCCCTTGGGGAGTACGAGGTGATACACCTGTCGTTAATTGGAAGGACACCACCATTTTTTTTACCTAAGGATTACCTGGTGTTTGGACGCTTTCATCACTTTAAACATATAGGGCCAGATTCACAAAGAGTTACGCTGGCGTATCAGTAGATACGCCGACGTAACTCCGAATCTAAGCCCGTCGTATGTCTAAATGTATTCTCAAACTGAGATACACTTAAACATGCCTAAGATACAACGGCCTGCGCCGTCGTATCTTAGGGTGCAATATTTACGTTAGCCGCTAGGTGGCACGTCCATTGAGGTCGGCGTAGAATATGCTAATGAGTAGTTACGCCGATTCACGAACGTACGCTTGCCCGTCGCAGTAAAGATACGCCGTTTCCGTAAGCGATACGCGGCGTAAAGATAAACATGCCCCCTAGGTGGCGTATCCTATGTTAAGTATGACCGTCGTTCCCGCGTCGAAATTTTGAAATTTAACGTCGTTTGCGTAACTCGTCCGTGAATAGGGCTGGACGTCAATTACGTTCAGGTCGAAACCAATGACGTCCTTGCGACGTCATTTAGCGCAATGCACGTCGGGAAATTTTAGGGACGGCGCATGCGCATTAGGTTCGGCGCGGGAACGCGCCTAATTTAAATGCTCTATGCCCCCTACCCGGCTGATTTGAATTACGCGGGCTTGCGCCGGGGGATTTACGCTACGCCGCCGCAACTTTACAGGCAAGTGCTTTGTGAATCAATCACTTGCCCGTAAAACTTGCGGCGGCGTAACGTAAATGCGATGCGTTACACCGCCGCAGATCTACGTGAATCTGGCCCATAATGTGTTGTGGATTATGTGAAGGACTATAATGGAATGGAATAAACCCCAATCGCTTGTCCTGAAAAATTGTATGTTAGTGCAAAAAAAAAAGTATCACAGACAGTACTCAATTGGTTCTGTTGCAAGTGCACTAATATGGCTACCATCACCTCAAGCATGGTTTATCTGAGGACAGATTTGATTGTATTCCACTGCAACTCAGCAACAGTGTGCATAATAGAAAGCAGAGAGTATTTTTTTAAGGTTGACTAGGCTTGGAAAGGGAAGCTCTTCACAAACTAAATATAAAAAAAACTGAGCAGGTAACAACCCTACATAAAGGCAGCTGATGAGATACTGTAAGCAGGTAGAGGAGAATATCACATGTCAAATGGCAGTATGTCTAGACAATTGTAATGATTTTTATCATAAACAAGCCACAAACAGAAAACACAGTACAGTGGCAAACAAAGGGAATGACAAGTTCAGTTTCCTATATACACATGTAAAAGGCATTAGGTACATCTGCCTCTGCCCTAGCTAACAGTTT
Source organism: Rana temporaria (assembly GCF_905171775.1). Taxonomy (NCBI): domain Eukaryota; kingdom Metazoa; phylum Chordata; class Amphibia; order Anura; family Ranidae; genus Rana; species Rana temporaria. Next base: position 137,871,671 of record NC_053494.1, on the reverse strand, counting down.
GACCTGTCCATTATGTATCTACTCATCATTTGTTGAAACATCTTAACCCTACAGGCTCTCCCATTTAATAATTCAGAAGAACAAGGTCTAAAATGTTGTGTTTTGTTTGTTGACAGTCAAACCTGGTTTGTAATGTAAGTGAATGTTACCTGTCGGTTGCTGATGGTGAGTTTCTCTAAGAAGTGTCTTAGGACAGTGGATGGGTCCTCAATCAAACAGTTCCAGAGCACTTGTTGGGCTACTGCACTCACTACAGGAAAGCAGAAAACAATCAACATGAAATATGGAAGGGAAACATTAGTCCAGTGCCAACAATACATAACAAATAATACTTATGGTGTAAGCTCTAATAGACCAGACTTCTAAAAGCCCTGTTGGATATGTTTTCAATATATACAGTAGGGGAATATTTATAAACCATTGAATCTGCAAACATTCTCTGTAGGAAGATCTTCCAGGTCCATGTGTTATAATAACAGTGATACATTTTCCAGCAGAGAACCTCCTATGTGGTATATATTAAAAAATATAAATTGCTGTGCGGCTAATGGAAAGAAACCCCAACAACAATGGTGTAATGAAAGTTGACATGTGATGTCACGGGTCTGTAAATTCAAGCCTGTTGTTGAGCCACTCGTTGACACAGTTACCAGGGTTTAGTGATCATATAACTGCACTGAAGGAGATAAAAAAATAAAATAAAAAGGAATTTACGATGAGAGATTTTTCAAAAAGTGGGCAGTCTGTGTATGAGCAGGAGGAGGCAAAGTTTTAAACCTGGCTTATATTAACCTTAAAGCGGGGGTTCACCCTGTTAATAAATTTTTTTTTTCTTCTAGCATAAAATGAGGCATATTAGCGCGAGCTACAGTATGCCTGTCTTTATTTTTTTTAGTCCCGTACTCACAGTGCAATCGTAGAGACAAGATTCCGACCCCCCTCGGGGAATGGGCGTTCCTATGGAGAGGGAGCATGATTGGCGGCCGGCTATGGCACGTCACGCTTCTCCGGAAATACCCGAAATAGGACTTGGCGCTTCACGGCGCCTGCGCATAGTCTGTGCGCAGGCGCCGTATAGCGCTGTGAAGAGCCGAGACCTGTTCCGGCTGTCTTCGGGGAGCGTGACGTGCCAGAGCCGGCCGTCAATCACCTTCCCTCTCCATAGGAACGCCCATTCCCCGCGGGGAGTCGGAATCTTGTCTATACGATTACACTGTGAGTACGGGACTAAAAAAATAAAGACAGGCATACTGTAGCTCGCGCTACTATGTCTCATTTTATGCTAAAAAGATGTTAATAAGGGTGAACCACCGCTTTAACTTCTACTTTAAGCATTTGCACAGCCATCACAAATAATTACTGTATTGTGTATAGTGTTTATTTCTTATGATCATCAGATCCATCTACTGGCCATAATACGGTATTATATTATACACAAAATTATTTGTGACTGCTGTGAGAAGGTTTAAGGTATTTGCTCAGAATTTTTTTTTATATAAATAGACCACTAAGTGTTAAGTTGCCAACATTTATATCACTATCCAAAGAAGCACTGGGTTCTGTCGCCAAATGTGATCTGTAGAAATTGTAGAACATATACAAAATGTATTTAGGATATGTATCTTTTTTGGAATATATATATATATATATATATATATATATATATATATATATATATATATATATACACATATATACTCTTCACTTGCATCTATACAAGAACGCTGTCCTAAATAACATAAGAGTCTTGTTCCGTTTTGACGGAGGTCTGCTTTTACTGGGAACTGCCTCAATGAACCAATCTTTGTGAAGACTTCCTACATTATAATGTTTAAATAAGCATAGGAATTCCAGAAGCTCTCAAACAATTTTCTTCTAGACTGAAAAGTGGAGACACATCCGCTGCTGTCTCAGAGACAGCAGGATTCTTTTTTATAATGTCTCCATCCCTGTGAAGCAGAGTGAGCAGGAGGAAGAGGAATAAAAGGAGGAGGAGGAGGGTTGGGGTGATAGCAGCGAAGAGCAGGAGTAGGAAACTGGGCAGGCATCAAGGGGAATGTTTCACCACTCCCAAACTCTAGGAGTTGTATGTGGGTGGGGTGAGTTTTCTGAGAACAATTTTTCTGAGTTGACTAAGGCTCCTTTGCTGCAGCAAGTCTGCGAGGAACATGGCCTTTATTATTAAAATGGTAAAATAGCTAATCTACTGTCACCACCCCAGAAGGAGATGAAAATACCATAAATTGAGAAGGTTCTGCATAAGAAACTCTTTGCTGCATTTTCTGATGGTGGGAGGATGCTCCGTGGTGACCAACATTCTTCCAATCATCTGATCCCTAAAAGGAAGGGCACCAATAGCAGCTACCTCAGGACACTTTTAAACTAGGCTCGGCTGCAAGCAGCAATCACAAGCAGTGTCTGGACCATGTGTTGATCCCATGGGCTGTTGTGTGTCCAGACTGAATCACTGGCTGGAGATTGCAAAGTATGCACTGTAGCTTCAGGCTTGTTCTACAGCCAGTTTGAGAAGGCCTTCAGTGTAGCATCAATTTTTGTTACAGAGAGGGGAATCTGCCTATCCCCTGACAGTGTGGACCAGCTTTAAAAAAAAAATCTTACACTGTGCATTGAAGTTTGTGACCTATTCCAGTGCTCTGGGACTCAATTTTTTTATGGCTATTGTCTTTGAGGTAATACACTCTAATGTTTATTTCAAGATAAAACTTGCCTCATTTCTCCCTCTCATAGTGTGACTGAACCAATATGCTTACATACTGTCCAGCCACTGTAAAATATTTGTGGATATTGTATCTCAGATAATACATTAATACACAATTTTTATTGCAAGAAACAACCTGGATATTCTACTTCTATTTTCTGCATATTCAAGTGCTTGCATACTGTCCTGGGACTAGCCAATCTTTACCAAGCACATGCACGTCTATATTTTGAGTATTTTGTAAATAATTAATGATATGGGGGTTCAGGGAATGTTGGGTTGTGGTTTTGAAGTGTTTTGTGCACCATGTTTTGACATTTTAATAAACTTTTACAACACAAGACAATGCAGCTGAGTGCTACAAAAAAGAAGCTCACAAACTGTACTAATAAAATGTTATGCCACTAGCCAATTTGTATGAATCTGAGAGCTTAAAATTTATTTTTCTATACCTTTTTAAAAATCAGATTTCACAGCTAAAATTACCTAAAAAATCTTTTTTTCAAGTTGAAATGAACCAGAGTTCTGCTGTTGTATTTAAACCAAACTAAATGTAAAAGTGTAAAATTCAATAACACATTCAAAATATATGATTCCAGAATATGGTACTTCTGACACTGTATATGAAGTTTGTACTATTCCACAACACCACATACAGTTTAAAGGCAACTCCCAAGCATATCATTTTTAAGGATTAGTGTTTTTCTTTTGTCATCAAAGGCACATTAAAAAAAACCTCTCCCTGCTGTATGATAGTTTGAAATTTTTTTTGCATTCCTAAATGTCCCCCATGGCAGTGACCATCTCCCCATGGCCATTTTTTACAACAGCTTGCCTATCAGCCTTGAAAAGGGCCAGAATTGAATTTCAAGATTCGCCGTCCATTAATGGGCTAAGTTTGTGTTTCGCAGATTTCAAGAAAGGTGTGGCTAATTCAACAGCAAATTGAAGCAAGGCGGACACATTCATCCCTGCTAGAGAAACCAAAGGGACCCAATATTAATTATTAAAGTAAAGTCCCAGGCAAATATTGAACTCCTTTTTGGATATATATTTTTTTTCTTCATACCCTTTTGGTATGTTTTCTTCGGGGCTTCCGCTGTTTTTTTTTTTTGTGCCCTCCTCCTTCCCCCATCACCTTCTGGGACCTCTGTTTGTCCCAAAAGATGGACGAACCATTCAGAAAGCACTGCATGCATGTGCAGTAGGAGACGGGCTGTGAACCTTAGTAAGAATTAGTAAGAATTCCGGTGCCTGCACCCGGGGGCCGAGAGGTCGACTTCAGGTGCAACAATGCATGCTCCCTGGACAGGTAAGTGTGCTTATATTAAAAGTCAGAAGCTACAGTATTTGTAGCTGCTGACTTCATTTTTTTCACCCAGGCTGGAACTCCGATTTAAGTGTGGAAGTTTAGGAGAATTTTTGATGGTTTTCTAAAGAAGTCTCAATCTAGGGTATGCATTAGTGCTTTGAATAGACAAAAAACTCTAGTTACATTTAGTATGTTAGAGGAATAAATAAATACACCAGATAAAACTTTTACCTGCCACACCATCTTCACGAACATCTCCGTCCTCCATGAGGTGAACAATCGGAAGGACAGCAGCACAGATGCACGCTGGGAACACAGGTTGTGGTGGCTGAGACACATGATGATTTGCGTTATGCTCTGTACCATGTTCCTCATCTAATTAAAGTAGAAAAAGCATTTCTGCGCTTTGCTCTCATTATACCTCTGGAAATGTATGAATGATGGTGCTAGGAATGGCTGAGACTGACCTTCAGCGCTGACTGCAGAGCGCATTGACCACACAGAGCCACGGCGGAAAGAGTAGTTACGGTGAGACGTGCTTGAGGTGCAGGATGGACTCACTGAGAGGCGACGGGAATTCAGGTTGGTGGCTTCTTCTACTGGCAATCAAAATTGGAGAGGTGAAACCTGCCCTATTTGACCAGTGAATTGTAAATAGTACACAATAATGGCCTCTGTCAACAGTTAGTCTTTCAGTGTGATAGCCTTGAACCAACATGCATATTTAATATGTAGACAGTAACTAAATATAGAGGCAAGATAGTGTTAAATAAAGTGTAAATCCAGTCAAAAAGTTTTTCAATTTTGGATAGAATTTGTGAGATTTTCATATGCTTACTATCTCTAGCAACACAACAGAAAGTATGTAGCAAGCGCCCCAAAATGAGGGAAAATCCCATATCTGACAGTTGTTGCTGGAACATGTGTCCTCATTTGAAGATATCCCCTCTACCTCTAATCTAGTGACAACCATAAGAACCATAAGACTCTCCTCATCATCATTTTTCCAGTGACAATGGTCCCTAGGACAAATACTAAGGTTATAATACCCCTTGGAGAACAAACCATAATAAAAAATTTCACAGAGGTTCTAATCCTACCTGAATCTATCCAAAGTTAGAAAAAACTATTTGGCTGAAGCTGGATTATAAACTAGCTTTAAGGGAAACAGTAGCTATATTTGCTTCTGACGATTCATTGAATTTGAGATGCAGGTGCCCTTTCAAATTCCAACTTCATTCTTCCTTTTACATGAAGAGGATAATTTAGAGCCCTCACATATACTGCATATAGTTAGAAGATATAGAGTGGATCAGTTTTTTTGTTTTGATAGATAATATATACATGCAATTCTTCTTAGTTTCACATAAAGCTTTTTGCCCAGTTGACAAAGATAAAACTTTATGTGGTAGTAATGGTATTTGTATTTACATATTTTACAGTGTGTATATGTTTGTATATCATTATTGCAGGCTACATGCACCAAGCACACCTTCCTCCTCCTGTTCTGAGCTAGGAGAACATGTTGGTTCATAGCAAGCCTCCTGTGTGACCGGTATTGCAGTGATCAGACTAGCCTCCCTCCCCAACCTCTTCTTCTCTTCTTCTTGTTGTAGGTTCTTGAGAATATGTTCAGCCCTCTGGTGGGATCGGGACACAGCACGAGCAGAGAATGATTTCTAGAGTTAAAATATTGTAAGAGCACATTCCATTATACAAGCTTAAAATATTAGCAATAAACTAAGAATTTCTCAGGAAGAGAATGAGACACTGTCTATACAAAAGAGAGTCCTCTGTTGTATAATTCAACCACCACCACATGACTTATATATAGTAGATAACCGTGTGATAGTCAATTACTTACAGACTGGTCCTCACTAATTGGGTCCTGTACGCTTCCACTACTCTGTGGAACCCAGGGCGGATCAAACATTGGTACTGATGGCATACCCAAGATGGGAGAGGGTAAAGTAAAGTTTATGCTGGGAGGAGGGATCTGTAAATTTAGATTAATGATAATCATCATTTGAATGATGCCATATGATCACATTATTTCATCTTAGTCAAACAGCGTGATATTTTGAACCTTATAGATCTGTTGGGCTCCCTCTTCCATTCTTGGCCAGACTTGATATCTGAACCTCCAGAGTGTGTGGAACTTTAGAATAGCATTCAGCCTCTGCCCTGTTTCTGGGTGCTGGAATTCTGATGTTAACATCTCAGAGACTGCATCTGGTACCTTGACAGCACAAAGTAAGAACATGGCAGCTGCAAGAAAGCAAGGCATATTTAATATACCATGTACATTGGCAACAATGAATGCTTTATTATAGAATTTCCTAGTTTAAGATTATTAAACCCAGTGTCACAGACATTTAAAAATTAACGGTTATGGAAGGTGATATCCAAATGGCATTCTTCTGACTGTCTCTCTGTAGAAAGAAAGGAGAAAGATTGTGGAAGGAGGTGTTGATTCTTTTTCACACAGAAAGGAAAAGAGGGTCTACAGGCATAAAATAGTTAACATTTGTGTATTATATTAACCCCAGTCCCAATTTTTTTTATTTGTGTTGTTTTTTTTTTTGGGGGGGGGGGGGGGGATAAATAAGAGAATAGTTTTACAGTTGTAAAGGTTTTTTTCTCTGTCTGTGACTCTGTTAGGGAGATCTTCCCTTGTTTCCTGTGCTAGTGAAGAGTGTACTAGAAATGAAAAGGGGGAGGTTAATGGGACAGGTGTTAATGCTAATGCCCCTGATCCTATATCCTCTTGCACCTATTTAGCTTTACATCTTCAATCAGTATACTCCCGTCTACCTGTTGGCTCTTCCTTTCAGTGCTCACTTGCCCTTAGTGCTCCTGTTCGCTATAAGATGAACTGAAAGCTTCCTGCACCAGTAAACTTTACACTCTTTACACTGGCTTTCCTCTCCAGTGTCGCAGTTCTCCCCCATATAATTTCTATAGCAGTGTTACAGCATAGAAAATTAAATTATATGACTAATAAAAAGACTGAAATGATTAATAAACCACATTTGTTCTGAAAAATAAAAAATATATACAAGTTAGGATCCGAAGAAGACACTAGATTTGTTTTCTCAATTTCATTGACTCTAAGAATACATGTTAAGTGGAACTGGCAAATCATACATCACAGTTATGCATCACACAACAATATTTACAAAACTTCTTTCTTCCTGCATTTAGCATGTAATGGTGTAATGTATTCCTACAGTTGAACATAGCCTTTAATATAATGGGGGCATTTACACTGGCCACCGCCATCCCCAACCACCCACCTGGTGCCACCTGTGGATAATGCTAATGCACATGGGGTGATTAGGGTGTGCCCAGGCACACCCGGCACACCTTGTGCGCACACCTATGCAGATAGCATCCAGTCACACTTAGTTAACACACGAAAATTCAAATTTTCTTCATTGTGCTGGGACTCTGATGTCTCCATAAAGAGAACCTGTAAATACAAGAATACATATAGAATAGCTAAAGGGTGTCCACGTTTCACTGCTTTCTCCCTATGTCCTCCACATCCTTTCTGTACAATGTGTACACTTTCATAGCATTCTCTCCCCACAATCTCTGTCAAACATTGTGTACAATGTCATACCCTCTGCACTCCCCTTCTGCACATCATTAAGCCATATGCACTCCTCTCCTGCATATGCTATTCACAGTCATTTTCTCTACAATTATTTGCCATACGTTATGCCCACTGTCATACCTTCACCATCCTAACCTTCTCTGCACATATTGCCCAAGGCCATACCCTCAGGACTTTACTCCCACACATGCTGCCTGCTGTCATATCCTTCACACTGCTCTCTTGCACACTGTCATACTTTTCACACTTCTCTTTTTCACAGCTAGTGCCAGCTCATATGATATTTCCAACATTGCTTTTCTGGAATAACCACACATTTTTTGCCAGAATAAATTCTGTATAGAATTTGTTAGTTATAACAAGAAAGGCAACAAAGCAACAATGGACACCCCAGCAACAATAGATCAACCCCAGCAACAATGGACTCCCAACAGCCAGCATCAATAGACCCTCCAGCAGCCAGCAGATCCCTCCCAGCAAAGATTGACCCCCTGCAACATAAGACCCACCCCCAGCAACAATAGACCCACCTGTAAAATAGATCCCCTCCAGCAACAATAAATTCCCCAGTAACCATCATCAATAGATCCTCCAGCAGCCAGCAAAAAGACCCCTCCCTTAACAGTACATCCCTCCTAGCAATAACTGACCTCCCCCTGGCAACAGTATATTCCCCACGAGCAACAAAAGAACTCCCCAGCAACTGAGACCCCCTTCCTTTGCAAATTTGATCCTCCAGCAGCCATTATCAATAGACTCTCCAGCATACCCCAGAACTTCTTTCCATTACATACATTCAGTACAGGAGGTCCCGGAACTGCGTTCCCCCGCGTTCCCGCTGAAAAAAAGCCCTGAAATCATATTTTTATTGGATATACATCCATGTTATTAATTTAATAAATTCTTAACTTATTGTACCTCCGCATTTTAATTGATTCATTCAAAGTCCCAAATTTCCCTTCTTTATTAATGTCATATCTTAGCTGCCTGGCATCCTAAAAACCTTCCTTTACAGTGCAAAATTTCACATTTATTTCACATTTAGAGCAGAATAATTCCTTTAATCCTTTTCATAAGTACAAAAAAAAAATGCTGCTTCCCTACCAGTACTGTCCTAGCCAAGATCAGTGCTATTTTGTCGAGTCCTAAGGCATATTTCCTCCAAATCAATCTAAATTGTTACTTATCCGCAAGCTGTGTTTTTTTTTGTTGTTTTACTATGTACAATGGTATTGAACACCACTGGATTGTGATTTACAATCCCTTATGTACTTAACTGTTATTACTTCTTGGCTTGGTAAATTATTGGAAATACTTATGTATGAGGGAGGTTATTGGATTTTTACATTGGATTCGCACCAGTTTAAATGCTGAGTGAAATATTCCTTATTTACCACTAGATGTCCCCACTGTTCAACTATGTCCCTAAATAGAGAGAGCAAAGTTTGGAGCGTTATTTTTTTTTAAACATTTTGGCATTACAGGATTTACATTTTAATAGGTGTACAGTATGCCAAGCCAAAAACATTGTCTGTTACACATGTTAGACCTCATGCACACTGCTGCTCCTTAATTTTGGGGCTTATGGCATTTTTTGCCAAAGCACCTGAACACAACTCAGTAAAAGCCTAAATATCCATGCCCACATAGGTTTTTAGAGGTTTTTAGAGGAGTTCAGGAGCAGCAGAGGCAGCAGAAGCTCCTTCTCCTGAATGCAGTAGAATTACGTTCAGGAGAGGAGTTTGGAGCATCGAAAATGCCAAGCGTTTCTAAACGCGCTGATGCACTAGGCGTGTTTAGCACTTCAGCATTTATTAATTTCAATGGCCAGAATAAATGAAAATTAAATAAATAAATTGGCCAAAACCAAATGCTGCTAACCTTGCCTAAACTGGCTTGAAAAAATGCAGCTATGGGGAGTTTTGATGTTCTTCTGCCAGGAGAAACAACATATACAAATAGCAGTATGCATGAGGCCTTAGAATCGAACTGTGCATTCTCCTTTAGATCTGCCAAGAAATATGTAGTACACGGGCATGTCTAGATACAAATTTAATGGATAGTTAAGACCCCTTTTACACTGAGGCACTTTGCAGGCGCTATAACGTTAAAAACAGCAACTCCAAAACGCACTGAAAGAGTGGCTCCATTCACTCCAGTGTGAAAGCCCAAGGGCTTTCACACTGGAGCGGTGCACTGGCAGGACGGTAAAAAAAAGTCCCGCTAGCCGCATCTTTGAGGCGCTGTAGGAGCGTGATTTAACCCAATTTGATTTAAATCAAATTCACCATAATTAGTTTGCATTGTTAGTTTAATGTGATCAGGTTCTACCTGATCTTCTGTGCTATATATTCTGTGTGGATTTTTGAATAAAGAAAGTTCCAGTTTCTAGTTTTCAGCTAGTGTCGCCTAGTTTTGGGTGCACAGCTATAATACTCGATTCCTGGGACCAGACTGGAGGAAGCAATATCTTCACAGAGGCACCCAAGCTGGATGCTGGATGGTTCCCTCACAGTTATAAAGCCTAAATATGTTTTACCTTAATCCATTCCTTGCATTAAAGCAGACTTCCACCCAAAAGTGGAATCAGCCTCCTTCCCCCCTCCGGTGCCACATTTGGCACCTTTTGGGGGGGGGGAGATCACTCGGAAATGCAGCGCCCTCCTCCTTCCCTCATTGCCAGGCGCAATGCGCATGTCCAGTAGAGAACCGGCTGTGAAGCCAAAAGGTACCACTGCTGGGTTCTCTCTGTAAACAGCAGGGTTCTCTCTAGGGTGCCGACATTGCTGGATTCCAGGACAGGTAAGTGTCCTATAATTAAAAGTCAGCAGCTACAGTATGTGTACAGCTACAGTATGTGTAGATGCTGACTTTGAATTATTTGCTGGGGGGTGGGCAGAACTCCGCTTTAAGGTAAAACATGTTTAGGTATCAGCATCCCCCCTCAACCCCCCCTTTGCTTACCTAAACCCTCATTCGATACAGTGATGTGCACATCTGCAGCTCCTCTCTCCCCTCACTTCCTGGTCTCACAGGCTTTGCTGAAGCAGCAAATTGGCTCCCACTGCTGTCAATAAAAGCCAGTGACGAAGTAGCAGGGGGTGGGGCTGAGCCCCGCTGTCTGTATCTATAAAAGCAGACAGTGAGGCTCAGGTGCGAGCCTGCATTAATGCCCCTATAGAAAGCAAGAGCCAGAAGCGCCGGTGGGGGACACGAGAAGAGGAGGTTGGGGGCCTATTTGTGCAATTCCATTGTATATACCGGTTTTGTTATAAAAATAAAATAAAAAATTACAATCACTTTAAGTCACAGTGGATCTTTCTGTCCTAGAGTCCAGTGATGTCGGCACCGTAGCTGTTGTTTCCATCAGCTTTCGGGTGCTGCCACCGCCATTGCGGGTAAGGGTACCTGGCAGTGTAGCCTTACGGCTTCACGCTGGGAACCCTACTGTACTTGCGCAAGGCCCCCTTCCTCTCTCCTACTGGCCCGCGACAGGGAGAGGAGGAGGGAGCCTTGAAGTGTGAACTTCCCGGAAGTGGGGACAGGATACCAGGATACCTGTCAAAGGTATTCTGTCCCCCCGAAAGGTGCCAATTGTGGCACTGGGGGGGGGGGGGGGAGATGAGATGAATGAGCGGCAACTCCACTTTAATTAACCTTTTTTTGGTTAATTCTCCATTAAGGGTCTGGCAAGGGGTGTGTCCTATGTCTACATACATTTGCTAGTAGGTGTCCCTCATTCCTATATCAAAATGTTGGGAGGTATGCTCTTTTTAAAAAAAAATTGGAAGCCCTGACTTCCTATGACATCCAGAAAATGTCATTTCCCATCATGCCATGCCATGCCATGCCATGCTTTGCTGCATCATAATATAGGGTGGGCCTGACCTCTCTGGATCACACCTCCCTTGTTAATATATCTTCTTTTTTTTTCTTACCACCCACTGGTACCCAACTTCTTACCTTATTACCTTATTATGCAAGCACATAGGGGGATGAGACACCCAGCTGTGAGTTTTCTTGTGGTTAAGTTCAGGGTGAAGAGTGAAGGTGTACACAAAATGATTACTGCAAAACCATCCAACTCAGAAAAATCAGAGCAGCAAACATGTTTCTGTACTTTGTGCATTTATTCAGTTATTCAGTATGGTGAGGTAAATATATTTGAATGAAACCAGTAATATATATATAAAAAATTGCCTGTAATTATGATACTGGTAGTATTTATGGTAACAGCTATGCTTTCACGGTACTATAGAATTAAATATATTAAAAAAAGAACACGTGTAGTTACCTATAATAACAAATCTGACATTTTATTTGCTTTTATACAAACATTTATAACAAAAATAAAAAAATTCCAGGGGCAAATGCACTAGTCTTGGATAATTCCATTATTTAAATACTCTCTCTCTCTCTCTCTCTCTCGGTATGCGCCATCTCTTTGTATGCTCTCTCTCTCTCTGTATGCTCTCTATCTGTATGCTCTTGCTCTCTGTATGCTCTTGCTCTCTGTATGTACTCTCTCTCTGTATGCTCCCTCTATCTGTATGCTTTCTCTGTATTCTCTCTCTCTCTGTATGCTCCCTCTCTCTGCATGCATTCTCTGTATTCTCCCTCTCTGTATGTGTGCTCTCTCTCTCTGTATGCTCCCTCTCTCTGTATGCTTTCTCTGTATTCTCTCTCTCTGTATGCGTGCTCTTTCTCTCTGTATGCTCCCTCTCTCTGCATGCTTTCTCTGTATTCTCCCTCTCTGTATGTGTGCTCTCTCTCTCTCTGTATGCTCCCTCTCTCTGTATGCTTTCTCTGTATGCGTGCTCTCTCTCTCTGTATGCTCCCTCTCGCTGCATGCTTTCTCTGTATTCTCCCTCTCTGTATGTGTGCTCTCTCTCTGTATGCTCCCTCTCTCTGTATGCTTTCTCTGTATTCTCTCTCTCTGTATGCGTGCTCTTTCTCTCTGTATGCTCCCTCTCTCTGCATGCTTTCTCTGTATTCTCCCTCTCTGTATGTGTGCTCTCTCTCTCTCTGTATGCTCCCTCTCTCTGTATGCTTTCTCTGTATTCTCTCTCTCTGTATGCGTGCTCTCTCTCTCTGTATGCTCCCTCTCTCTGCATGCTTTCTCTGTATTCTCCCTCTCTGTATGCGTGCTCTCTCTCTCTGTATGCTCCCTCTCTCTGCATGCTTTCTCTGTATTCTCCCTCTCTGTATGCGTGCTCTCTCCCTGTATGCTTTCTCTGTATTCTCTCTCTCTCTGTATGCTCCCTCTCTCTGCATGCTTTCTCTGTATTCTGCCTCTCTGTATGCGTGCTCTCTCTGTATGCTTTCTCTGTATTCTCGCTCTCTGTATGCTCCCTCTCTCTGCATGCATTCTCTGTATTCTCCCCCTCTGTATGTGTGCTCTCTCTCTCTGTATGCTTTCTCTATATTCTCTCTCTCTGTATGTTCCCTCTCTCTGCATGCTTTCTCTGTATGATATAGTAATCATACAGAGTATGCGCTCTCTCTCTGTGCGCTCTCTCTCTCTATGCTCCCTCTCTCTGTATGCTTTCTCTCTGTATAGATAGAAAGCCTAAAAAGGAAGATGAATGCAGCCACCACAACTTATTATTGGTAAGGTGCGATATATTACATTTGGTTTTGGGTTCAATATTGATTTAAAAAAAATATCTCTGTGTTAATGTTGGAGATTTTTCCAATTAGAAAAAATGTGCGAATTTCAGGTGAACATTGTATATATCTTGTGTGAAAACATTAATATATAGAGCCTTTTAATTATAAGTGAATTACTATATATTTTCACTAAACTGTTTGTGTGGCTCCCACAGCTCTGGTTTGGATCTAAACTAAATATACTGAGTAAATCATTTAATATATGGCTATATTTAGATTATTAATGCTTGTGATCCTGACTTGTTACTGTATTCTGTTTTTTGTATCCCAGGTTTTGTGGTCAGTGGACAACCAGGGCCAGATCCACGTAGAACGGCGTAATTTTAAGCAGGCCGTAGCGTATCGTAGTTACGCTACGCCGCCGCTACTTTGACAGGCAAGTGCAGTATTCTCAAAGCAAAGTTGCGGTGGCGTAGCTTAAATAGGCCTGCGTAAGCCCGTCTAATTCAAATATGGAACATGTGGGCGTGTTTGTGACCCTACGTAAATGACGCTTTTTACGAACGGCGCATGCGCCATCTGTGAAAGTATCCCAGTGCGCATGCTCCAAATTAACCCGCAAAAAGCCAATGCTTTCGACGTGAACGTAAATGACGCACAGCCCTTACGCAAACGACGTAATCGACGGAAAATTTGACGCTGGCCCGACGTCCATACTTAACATTGGCTGCGCCTCATATAGCAGGGGTAACTTTACGCTGGAAAAAGCCTAACGTAAACGGCGTATCTGTACAGCGTCGGCCGGGCATACGTTTGTGAATTGGCGTATCTAGCTGATTTACATATTCTAGGCGTAAATCAGCGTACACGCCCCTAGCGGCCAGCGTAAATATGCAGTTAAGATACGACGGCGTAGGCGACTTACGCTGGTCGTATCTTAGCAAAATTCTGACGTATCTGATTCTTTGAATCAGGCGCCAAGATACGACGCCTCAGACTCAAAAATACGATGGCGTATCTGAAGATACGCCATCGTATCTCCTACGTGGATCTGGCCCCCTGTCTTTTTCAGACTTTCCTCTAATAGCTCCTAGAAGCAGCTGAAACACATTTTTCAAAATATTTGTTTTCACTTCCATTTAGTTTTTTAACAAAGAGACCCTGTCACCACATACAATTTCCACAGTTCGACAATTAAGTACATAAAATAGTTACATGTATTTCCATTGTTTTGAAATTACACTGTGAAATCATTTGGATAGATACCCTGCAGATCTCACATGAATCCAACAGTTCCAGGAGTGTAGTCTCTCTTCTGTTTTTACTTTATAATGAATATGGTGGTGAATATAGGTACCACATTAACAAATGTACAATAAAAAAAAATTCAGACTTTTGAGGCACCACTCACACTATTTTTTTACAAAACGTTTTAAAAAGCACACCTGTAGCACAATATAACTGGATTTACAATATTCAATCTCCATGTGTAACACCTCAGATTCCACTGGCCAGCCATCCCTATGTAAGACAATAAAGTAAAACCTTGGATTGTGAGCATAATTCGTTCCGGAAGCATGCGTGTAATCCAAAGCACTTGTATATCAAAGCGAATTTTCCCATAAGAAATAATGGAAACTCAAATGATTCATTCCACAACTATTTATTCATAAGTCCTTCAGTTTATAGTCCATATAAAAAGATTACAGCAATGTGATAAGTTGTGTAACCATAAAATGTCCATCCACAAATGGAAGCCTCCACAAGGGGATTAGAAGCAAAATCCAGCAGGAGCTACAGAGTATAAAAGAGAAGAGAGGCACCTCATGTAGCAATTTGGTTACTTTTAATGAAGGTACAACATTTGGTTGATGATTAAAAGAGGCACATCTAAGTATGCAGGCATCCGGGGTAAATCGATCCACATAGACCATCCTCCTCACCGCCGGCTCTTACCAATATCAGTCTGCAATCGTGACCGGGAAGACTAACCTGCTGTAGAGCGATCTGAAAGCGAGGCTTGAAGCGCTCGTGGAAGGGATGACATTAATGGCGGTGAGGAGGATGGTCTATGTCAGGGGTCTTCAAACTGCGGCCCGAGGGCCAAATGTGGCCCTTTGCCAGCCTTTATCAGGCCCTCGGGGGACTATTCCTCCCACTCATAAAAGAGGCACTATTCCTTCCACTGACACCAACAATGGGGTACTATTCCTCCTACTAATAGGAGCACTACTCCTCAATTTATGTTTACCACCAACTCTGAGGCCATATTTATTTTCACTAATGCTGGGCCCTCCTAAAGTCTGAAGGACAATAAACTGGCCCTTGGTTTCAAAAGTTTGGAGACCCCTGGTCTATATGGCAGCTTTACCCTGGATGCCTGCATACTTAGATGTGCCTGTTTTAATCATCAGCCATGTGAGTTTCTAAATGTTGTACCTTCATTAAATGTAACCATATTTCTACACTTAGAGGCTCCTCTCTTCTTTTTTATACTCAGCTGTGATAAGACGCTACTCTTATATCAAGACATCGCTTGTATATCAAAGGTCAAAGGTTATTACAAAATTTAGCTTGTCTTGCAAAACGCTCTCAAACCAAGTTACTCTCAAACCAAGGTTTTACTGTATAAGTTCTGTCTGCCTTCTTTCCACATCTTAGCATTGGTTCTTCTGTTGGATGGGAGCAACTGAATGCAAACTATTTGACAAGAGCTTTACAATGGATGGCATTGCAACATAAATTTGATTAGTTTATGTTGCTATTGGTTCTTCCCATGAAGGGATTTAGTATCAGACTACTATGGCTTCATATTGTACATGGACTTTGCTTAGGGATGGGATGAATGTGTTTCTGCTCTTTACATCTAGAGTAGCCTTTCTCAACCTTTTCGAAACAGAGGAACCCTTGAAATAACTTTACTGTCTCAGGGAACCCTTGCTAAAAATGACTATATCTATAACTCATAAAACATTAGTTAGTGGAAAGAATGCTCCTTACACTTGTGGTCATTGGGAAGAATCACCCCCTTACAGAACACTAATAAGATGAATGGTGTCAGTGGAAAAGTCAGACATTGGTCATTGCTTAAGGAACCCCTAACAACCTCTGGAGGAATCCTAGGGTTCCATGGAACCGTGGTCTACATTGAGCCAAGTGGAGTATGCCAAGAATGGTAATTAGCTATTTTAGAAAAATGACATTCCAGACTAGGTCCTTTTGGTGGATAGCTGTTTAGTCTATGACTAATTCCCCTTTTACTCCCTTATGTAACACATTCCTATTAGTTGGTATTCACCATTGCATATAGACTTTTATGATACTGTAGATCTTAAACAATGATGGTTGCTGGTAAAAACTAGTAATAAGATACATATCTTTTAATTCAAAGAGGAATGTCTCTTACCCGCTGCTCCAGCCATGTGTTCATCCACACTTAGAAGCAGCTCCCAAGCCGCTGGTTGGATGTCCCCATACATTTCCTCTGTTAAGATTGGAGCTGCTTTAATCAGCAATGATAGGGGAGCTGGGGACAAACTCATAACCTAATTTGTACACAAAGAAGACATGTATGATTTGGAAAGTGCTAAACAGATTTCAATACTAAATGAGCTCTTAAACATCTGGTATCAAAAAACACGAGCATACTGTTTAGGCTTGCCATGGACCATCATATGTCCCCCAAAACAGATTTACAGCCTTTTGTTTTGGCATTACCTGCTGATTAAATTGGCATACATGTAATAACCATCATCCTTTCCTGGCTGGTTAAATCCCATGAAGATTTTTAAAAAAGATGGAAAATGTTGCTTTGCAGTAATGAGGGCCTCAGATATTGTAAGTGTAATTGTCCAATCCTCAATAGATAATCACATCACATCAGGCCATCTGATTGGCCAGGGTGGGGCCATTCTTTGGCCAACATCAACACCAAAGTTCAGAACAGGAACTGAATTATTTTCTAGAGTAGCAGGCCCATAAAAATGATTGCATTATGGACTTGTGTCCAAGAATACAAGTAAATCAAGTAAAAGAAGTCAGGTAATCTCTCATCGCTAAGGCTGTAGTATTATAGCAATTCAAGAATGGGTATTCAGATTATTATCACAGATACTCATTGGTGTTTGACTCCAATAGGTTCTGTTTAAGCTGAACTAGACCTACTTTACCACAACCACAATCAGCATAAGACCTGTCTTAAAACTCTGAATTTGAATGGACCTTGGGAAATAACTACAGTTCTAACTAAGAACATTAATGCATGAGATCCGAAAGTAAGATGACACCGAATTTTCATCTTTCTGCTCATTATCAAATGAGTTCAACATCTTATGGAAACCTTTACCTGGTGCCTTATAAACTTCAGCATAGCGCTGTCCTTCTTTCCTTCTAGGTTGGCTTCGGTAACTCTCTTCTTCAGTGATGGGGTTCGCAGGGAAGATTTATCTGAGCACTATGGGCATAAAAACACACTACTGTCACTTCTTGCATCAATAAAACATTTCTATTAATCTGAAAGAGCCAAGTCAACAGTTAACTTCAAAAAAGTGTTGGAGCTTTGCCTGCCAGAATGGCCCAGCATTTGGGTGAAGCAGGAAGTACTAAACGTTATTTGTTTTCACACTCACTTCTTTGGGTTTGATACTTGTGGTGGTAGATTAAAAAAATGGTAGACAGGGGCCTGAAAATGTTCTGAGACCTTAGACTTTTACACAGCATTGGTGAACAAGGGACAGAGAGGAGGTAAATATGTAGCGCTAAAAGTGATAAAACAATGAAGTGTAAATAAATGAACTAACACTATGAACCCAATGGGGTAAAGCAAACTGTGAAAAAGCACACACATGAATGGATGAATTAGAAAACTGAGTCCACAAACAAGAACCAATAGGTAGCAATGTCCGTCATAAATCTCATGAAGAAGGTATCACTGGGGTTAAATGCCGTCTCAGGAAATATATCTTCAAACTAATTTACTAATCTTACTTGAGCCGTTGGATCTGACTGTCGGTGACAACGGATCAATCAGACATGTGTAGACCAGATATGCAAGAAATCCAATGGAACTCAGGGTACTCCTGCAAGGGATCCAGATGGAAATAATCATGACTGGAATCGCTGGACCGAGTTGTTCACAGCTAATGCTTCATCAGGCATGGATATTCCAATTCAGTAGGAGAACCAAATGATCCAAGAGAATACAAAAGTATTCAGAGGATACCAAATACTAATAACCCCAACTGGGGTAGCGATGGCAAAATGGAAGGCCCACAAGAAAAACTCACGTCCACAGAACATGGAAGAAAGAAAAAAGGGGGGGGGTTCAAAATGTTGCAGGTCAAAAAATATAGGTTTTATTTGATAAAAACCAACATACAAATAAAAGTGATCACTGTAGAATAAAAGCAATATGGGGAGCGATACACCTTGCCCGACGCGTTTTGTCCTACTTGGACTTCTACTGGGGCCCTCATTTGTATGTTGGTTTTTATCAAATAAAACCTATATTTTTTGACCTGCATCATTTGGAGCCCCCCTTTTTTCTTTCTTCCAAGTTCTGTGGACGTGTGTTTTTTTGTGGGCCTTCCATTTTGCCATCGCTACCCCAGTTGGGGTTATTAGTATTTGGTATCCTCTGAATACTTTTGGATTATCTTGGATCATTTGGTTCTCCTACTGAATTGGAATATCCATGCCTGATGGAGCATTAGCCGTGAACAACGCGGTCCAGGGATTCCAGTCATGATTATTTCCATCTGGATCCCTTCCAGGAATACCCTGAGTTCCATTGGATTCTTTGGATATCTGGTCTACCCATGTCTGATTGATCCGTTGTCACCGACAGTCAGATCTAACGGCTCCGGTAAGAGTGTTTAAGACACACCATTAGTTTGAAAATATATTTCCTGTGATGGTGTTTAGCCCCAGTGATACCTTCTTAATAAGATTTATGACGGACATTGCCAGCTATTGGTTCTTGTTTGTGGACTCAGTTTTTCGAAATCATCCATTCATGTGTGTGCTTTTTCACAGTTTGCTTTACCCCATTGGGTTCATTTACTTACACTTCATTGTTTTATCACTTTTAGTGCTACAAATATACCTCCACTTGTTTTGAATTTTTGTCACATTCTTGTGTAGCTGCTTTCCTTTTTTTTTTGTTTTTTGTTTTGGGATAGCGCAATAATCACTTCCATTCACAAGGGACAACGAGGTAAATACAATTTACTTACTAACACCTACTGCTAAACCAATCAATATGGTTTTACATTGAGTTTCCCCTTTACAAATGAATAACTAAAAAAATACGCTTCACCCGTTGTTTACAAATTGATCCCACAAACATGCAGAGATGTGCCATACATGTTTTACATACACACACACCTCTTTAAATTTTTTGCCTCTAAGACCAGATCCACAGCCCAGATGATCTTCTTTGAGCGAATCTATTGTGTCTCCATAGAGCAACTTGAGAGCTCTGACCAGCCGAGCACATGAGCGACTGTGATGAAGGTAGCAGTGTGGGTGGCAATAGTCCACATGGGTGCAAATGAAGCTTTGTTGGTTGCATAAAAGGATCATAACCTAATAAGCATAGAAACATACATGATTAAAACACACTTGAAAAAAAAAAGGTTACAAAATGTATTTTCTTTATCAGGCAAATAGGAAATATTGCATACAAATATATTGATACTATGCATATATTATAATATGCAATATTATATACAGTATCTCACAAAAGTGAGTACACCCTTCACATTTTTGTAAACATTTTATTAATTCTAAAGAAATTGCACTTTGCTACAATGTAAGTAAGTAGTGAGTGTACAGCTTGTATAACACTGTAAATTTTCTGGCCCCTCAAAATTAAACACACAGCCATTAATGTCTAAACAGCTGGCAACAAAATCTAGTACACCCCTAAGTGAAAATGTTCAAATTGGGCCCAATTAGACATTTTCTCTCCCCGGTGTCATGTGACTCTTTAGTGGTCCCAGGTGTGAATTGGGAGCAGGTTTGTTAAATTTGGTGTTATCGCTCTCACTCTCTCATACTGGTAACTGGAAGTTCAACATGGCACCTCATGGCAAAAAAGGATCTGAAAAAAAGAACTGTTGTTCTACATAAAGATGGCCTAGGCTATAAGATTGCCAAGACCCTGAAACGGAGCTGCAGCATGATGACCAAGACAATACAGCGGTTTAACACTACAGGTTCCACTCAGAACAGGCCTCGCCATGACGCTCAGCGTCATATCCAGAGGTTGTCTTTGGGAAATAGACATATAAGTGCTGCCAGCATTGCTGCAGAGGTTAAATGGGTGGGGGAGATAAGCCTATCAGTGCTCAGACCATACGCCACACACTGCATCAAATTGGTCTGCATGGCTGTCATCCCAGAAGGAAGCCTCTTCTAAAGATGATGCACAAGAAAGCCCGCAAACAGTTTGCTGAAGACAAGCAGACTAAGAACATGGATTACCGGAACCATGTCCTGTGGTCTGATGAGACCAAGATAAACTTATTTGGTTCAGATGGTGGAAATTTCAAAATTTTGTCACGTTACAACCAAAAATTTTAATGTATTTTATTGGGATTTTATGTGATAAACCAACACGAAGTGGAAGGAAAATGATAAATGGTTTTAGCTTTTTTTTTACAAATATGTGAAAACTGTGGCATGCATTTGTATTCAGCCTCCTTTACTCTTATACCCCTAACTAACATCTAACTAAAATCTAGTGGAACCAATTGCCTTCAGAAGTCACCTAATTAGTTAATTGAGTCCACCTGTGTGTAATTTAATCTCAGTATAAATAAACATACAGCTGTTCTATGAAGCCATCAGAGGTGTGTTAGACAACCATAGTGAACAAACAGTATCATGAAGGCCAAGGACCAGACAGGTCAGGGATAACGTTATGGACAAGAAAATATATATACAATAGTACATACAATCACCGCGCTACCTAAATGTTAATATATAAATGGCAGCCAGCACCACAAAATTAGATCAATTTTGCAGACAAACTAAACAAAAAAACTTACGTGCAGCGCTAAAAATATAAGAAAAAAAGTAAGAAAGGACTTCATGAAGGAGTCTTACAATCATGTGGCAACAACACCGAAGGTGCCCAAATAGTCCATAGACAATATATAGTCTGTGTAAAAAAATCTAAATAATATAAGTGACTTAGTGTTGAAACATTGATAGTAGATCCACCACCAGATAGTGTAGATAGGAGGCTTACCGGAGGGATCAGACCCAAGTAAGTTTATGCTTATCAGGTCAAACAGGCTTGTGGGATAACAGTGTCCCAATTCCTAGGCAGCTCAGTTGTTGGGCAGATGAATGGAATCCTTGAGAGCTCTGGTGTATAAGCAATAGGAACCACTCGATGGGAAACCAGCCAATGAAATGTACCTACTAAAACCCGAAAGTGGCGTTTCAACACAAATATAATTAAGGTATGGGGGTTTTTATCTATATATAAGGGTCTTTTACAGCAGTAGGTCAGTGCCCCAGATCACGTTTTATTGAACGAAACACGTCGGGACGATACGCTGACCCTACTGCCTGATTGTTTTTAAACACCTATTTTATCCATCTGAAATGTGAGTGTAAATTCTATTTTTTACTGTCATGTAAAATTTTATCCAGATTTACGCTATGTGCCCCCTCGTTTCTTTTCCTTTTTTGCTCCATACATTCTGAGCTATTGGGATCATTATTATTGGAAGTACCTGTTGTCATCATTGGCTGGTTTGCCATCGAGTGGTTCCTATTGCTTATGCACCAGAGCTCTCAAGGATTCCATTCATCTGCCCAACAACTGAGCTGCCTAGGAATTGGGACACTGTTATTCCACAAGCCTGTTTGACCTGATAAGTATAAACTTACCAGGGATAACGTTATGGAAAAGTTTAAAGCGGGGGTAGGTTATCAAAAAATATCCCGAACATCTCAATCCATCATCCGTAAATGGAAAGAGTATGGCACAACTGCAACCCTACCAAGACATGGCCGTCCACCTAAACTGACAGGCCAGGCAAGAAGAGCATTATTCAGAGAAGCAACAAAGAGGCCCACGGTAACTCTGAATGAACTGCAGAGATCCACAGCTCAGGTGGAAGAATTTGTCCACAGAACAACTATTAGTCGTGCACTCCACAAATCTGTCCTTTATGGAAGAGTGGCAAGAAGAAAGCCGTTGTTGAAAGAAAGCCATAAGAAGTCCCATTTGCAGTTTGCAAGAAACCATGTGGGGGACACAGCAAACATGTGGAAGATGGTGCTCTGGTCAGATGAAATCAAAATGTAACTTTTCGGCCTAAAAGCAAAATGCTATGTGTGGCGGAAAACTAACTCTGTACATCACCCTGAACAAACCATCCCCACCGTGAAACATGGTGGTGGCAGCATTATGTTGTGGGGATACTTTTCTTCAGTAGGGACACCACTGGTCAGAGGTGATGGGAAGATGCATGGAGCCAAATACAGGGCAATCTTAGAATAAAACCTGTTAGAGTCTGCAAAAGACCTTCCAGCAGGACAACGACCCTAAACATACAGCCAGAGCTACAATGGAATGGTTAAGATCAAAGCATATTAATGTGTCAGAATGACCCAGACCTAATTCCAATTGAGAATCTGTGGCAAGACTTGAAAATTGCTGTTCACAGATGCTATCCATCCAATCTGACAGAGCTTGAGCTATTTTGCACAGAAGAATGGGCAAAAATGTCACTCTCTAGTTGTGCAAAGCTGGTAGAGACATCCCCAAAAAGACCTGCAGCTGTAATTGCAGTAAAGGTGGTTCTACAAAGTATTGTCTCAGGGTGGCTGAATACAAATTCACACACAATTTTTCACATATTTAATTGTAAAAATGTTTAAAAAACATTTATAATTTTTCTCCCACTTCAAAATGATGTGCCACTTTGTGTTGGTCTATCACATAAAATCCCAATAAAATACATTTACATTTTTGGTTGTAACATGACAAAATGTGGAAAATTTCAAGGGGTATGGAGATTTCCATTGAGACTTAAGAAAACACAGTGACTGCTATTACAGGGTCAAATATCTGATTTATCTGCTATTAAAGGGCCCAGAAACCTGAGGAAGGCATAAACAAGCTATACTAAATTGAAGTTTGGAAGTTGAGGTTCACTCTGCAACCTGTGTGAGACATTTTTGCTGGTAATCTTTTTGAGTATCCAGCATCTCTAACTCTCTCTCCCAAAGTTGAAGTAAATAATAAAATTACAAAAATGAAAAACGTGACTGGTAAAAGTTTTCTTTTACCCTGCCATAAGCCATGGATTCAACCCTGAGAGTTGCACACAGTCTTTGAGTTTGTTTAAAGGGGTTGTGTACATTCCATCCACTCTGGTCCCAGGTTACACTCAGTTCCCTGCTATGTGTTCTGCAGTGTGTGATCCTTGCCCTCTGCTTGCTAGAGCTCAGAGACACTGTGTAAAATGTGTGCTTTAGGAGGCTGTAGAGAGGAGATGACTGCAGGTAAATAGGTAGAACTTATGCAGGAGAATTTGTTTCATCTCTGCTTATCACCGGAGGCTGGTCACTTTACTAAGTATACAATATGTAAGGGTTTAAAACCACTTTAATCCTCTGCAGCCAGACTTGGCACAGCTATTTACAAGTTTGCAAGTTGTGTACTTTCTAAGCATATGCTATTTATTGTGCTTAGTAACTACTTAATAACGTGCCAATCAGATTCAATCTTCCATGGCAAAACAGCTTGCGGTGGGTGTGTATGGGGATCTCTCCCTCTGCTCACAAAGGAATTACCAGATCAGCAGATTATTGACAAAAGGAATTGCAGTAAATCATTGCACTGCAGAATGTTCGAAATACTGAGCAGTTAGTCTGAGTTCTCTACATTGCAAGGGTTAAATTATATGTGAAGCCAACACTTTTTTTAAGTTATGGATAGATCAGGGATTGTTAAAACAACATACTGCTGTTATATTGGTGAGATTCCTGCTTACTTCCTGGTCGATATGACCAGAAGTGACGGGAATTCTTACAAATGACAAAATGAGGGAACGTCCCTCTTATGCTCCGTACACACGACCTGTTTTCCCTGTCGGAAAAACTGCGATGAGATCTTTTCGTCGGAAATCCCGACCGTGTGTATGCTCCATCTGAGTTTTTCCCACAGGAAAACTGCCGGAGATAAAAAGAGAGCAGGATGCTCGGAAACATTTTGACGCATGCTTGGAAGCATAGAACTTAATTTTGTCGGCTCGTCGTAGTCTTTTGCCTCGTACACGAGACCGGGTTTCCCGGCAGACTTTTTACAGCTGGGAAACCCGAGAATCGGCTCGGTCAGTCTTTCACCCGTACACACGAGAGGTTTTCCCAACAGGAATGTTTATGAGCCATGTGTATGCTCCATCGCTATTTTTCCCATAGGAAAACTGCCAAAAACCGCCGGGCAAAAGTCTGCCTGTTTTCCCGGTGGGAAAAAAGAGAACTGGTTCTCTTTTTTTGTCTGGCGTTTTTTGGGCAGTTTACCCGTCGGGAAAACCGGACGTGTGAACAAGGCTTTTTACGTCACCGTGTTCTTGGCAGTCAAAAGTTCACCGGACTTGTGTGACCGTGTGTATGCAAGGCAGGCTTGAGAGGAATTTAGTCTGGAAAACCATCAGTTTTTTTTCCGAAGGGAAAACTGCTCGCGTGTACATGGCATTAGACCATTGTCACTGGAAGTCCTTATTTCCCCTTTATTTCTGTATTCAATATTTTATATAATATTTTTTTCTTTCAATCTCATCATTATCATTATCCCTTCCCAACTCGTTCTAACTCAAATCAAAACTTAAAGCCTAGCTTTAGATAGACCTTAAAGTATAAGACAGTGCTTCGCAACTTTTTTTTTAGTCGCGGCACCCTTTTAATATTCTACACAATCTCGAGGCACCCCATTCTAAAATGTAAAAAACTAAACTTATAGTTTTACATAATGAAGCAACATTCACTCAGTTTCTCTCCCTCGTTTAGCTAATGTGACTCCAGTGCTTATGGAGAGGGGCAGGGGAGCCGCCAGCGTTATTGGTTCAGTGAGGTAATCAACATTGTGTATGGTCTAGTTTTCTTATACATTCATGTTTTTCTTTTTTAGACCTGTGCTTTACTTTTCACTACTTACGTGCAACCAAGACATGTTACGATGATAACTTTCTTCACTGCCAATGTTGCCTCCATCTGGTTCAATACTGGGTTCACTAGTGCTCCAAGGGCTCCCTTCTTCTCAGAAACAAACATTAAATATGCCAAAAGTTTATAAAACCCAAATATATCACTGGGGTACAGATGAATCAGCTCAGCCATGCACAGGTGATTTCACAACAAAGCAACACAGCACATCTACCCAACTCCCTCCCCCTCTATTCACTAGTTGGGGTGGCAAAGACAAGCACATCTATTGGCACATCCCCTTTTTTCAAAGGGATGGGACAAAAAGTGGAGAACGAATTCCCTGCATCTTGGAGATGCTGCAGACCACACAATTAGTCTGCAAAGAATACTGTTGCCAAGAATACTTTGTTAAGTATTATAGTATTATAAAAAATACTCTGCTGCAATGAAAAGACACTGTTGCCTATATATTATTTTATGTTACTACGTATATGTGAGGCATTTGTGTCCAATAAAAAATATTTATTTGATTTTATCATGTGCTGTGTTATATGGACTTGTATAGATAAAATGTTGAATAACATCACTTATAATGGAGGTAAATAAAACGATTATTTGTTGGGTGCAATCTCAAATAGTGATTTTTATATCGTGGTTCTTATAGTGGTTCTTATACATCTATTTTTTTATGCCAAATTTTTTAATATTCCTTGGTCTTGATACAATGGTACCACAAGGGAAAGTTGCAGCATTTTCTATTACTTTGATCATTCAAGGAACTTTATTTACCTTAATTTGTTTTTTTAAAGCTACCTATGTGTAGTCCTGTCTACCATACCTCCCCTTAGAAAGCTTTACCTATGTCAGTTACAGTGTCCCTGCTCTGTGACAGCTGGATGTCCTCATTCTCGGACCCTGAGTCCTGCCGTGTAAGTTTGGTGCTCTTTAGGCTGCCGGCCCGGCGAATGCTGGACAGGGAGCCCCCTTTCTTCACCCGGAAACTGCGGGTTCCTTTTATCTGGAGCAGGCGGGAGCCTCCTATCCTGATCTTCCTGCTGGTAACTGCATTGAAAGAACACAAGAGGAATTGTTCCCTCTTCTCTGATTGTTTGTGAACACATCTTACTAGATTGCTTTCTTTTACACAAATTCATAGTAGTCCTTTATTCAAACTCAGAACTAATGACAGCCAGCAGGAAAAGCTTAAAGTGGATGTAAACCCAATTCATGAAATTTGAGCTGGGCACATACAGTATATCTGCAGTAGTTTGTTATCTTTCTTCAGAGAGCTAAGTCCCGTAGCTCTGTCTTGAACCTCTGTTATCAGCCTGATAACTCCTGACGAATTCTCGGACACATCAAATAAAAGTAGCCTGACATTTCTGTCAGGGGAGGTTGCTAAAATAGATTAGCAGGGAGCTGGCCCTGTTATAAGACACCTCTGAGAGTCTCTGCCTAGGATGAGAGGGTGTGTGTGCCTTTCCTCCAATCAGCAATGTTAGCTATCTTGGCTGTATGCCCAGACAACACTCTCTGTGTTAACCAGGAAGAGAAAATTTCCTAACACGATCTGAACATTCTAAACAGTATATACATGTGAAGACAGCAGATATACATGTAAAACCTATGTAGGGAGATTTGGTTCATCCCTGTGTATCATCTGAGGCTGTTCACTTCACTGGGTGTATGGAGGGTTTACATCCACTTTAATTAAATTATTCCTTTAAATATGTTTACCAGGTTTTAATTAGTAATATAAAAATATAAATTGAGAACCTTGCACAATACATTTGTATGAAATTTTGTATAACTAACAGTGTATGATTGGATTCAAAGCCACAAGCACAATCTATCATTGAATTCCTTAAAGTGTACGTATAGGCAAAGCTTTTTTAGTTTTGGATTGAGTGAACAATGCTCAAAACCACTGTCAGATTATTCTTTGCTGTCTATGTGTCACTGTAAAGATTTATTTTCATTTCCTGTCCCAGAGACACAACAAGAAGTAAGAGGAAATCTCCTTAAAGTGAGGGGAATTCTCTTCTTATACAAAATGGAGGAATTTGGCCTATACATGCCACATCCCTAGTATATTGAAAGACTCAAAACCTATTTGACATGATGGGACTTTCAAGGCACAACAAGACTTACAATTAAAATTAAATAAAGTTTATTTATACAACACAAATCTCTTAAAACCAATTTCCAATTTCATGCAAGATAAAATCAGACTAGAATAGATTAGAATAGAAACAAGGGGAGAAAAAAACAGAGGCCCAAGCAGGGGAGGCCAAATCAGAGGGCAGGAGCCCACCCAAATTATCACACGTACAAGAAAGCCCCACACAGGTCAGTAGGTCATAACTGGATCGCACTGGTGGGTATAAGATGCCTTCTGATTTGGTCTCCCCTGCTTGGGCCTCTAGTCGTTTCTCCCCTTGTTTGATTCATATTCTGGTAACTACAAATGCTGTGTGATTTGCACAAAAGTACTGTTATAAATGATATACCATATGAACATGCTGTAATTTTATGTACTTTTATACCTAGAGTTGTTTATCTATTCCATTTATAGCTCCTGAATAAGTGGCTATATTCCAGGAAACGCGTCAAGCTTTGAAAAACAATATCTGAACATGTCAGTCGGTATATACACTATATTACCAAAATTATTGGGACACGTGCCTTTACACTCACATGAACTTTAATGGCATCCCAGTCCATATGGTTCAATATTGAGTTGGCCCACCCTTTGCAGCTATAACAGCTTCAACTTAACTGGTAAGGCTGTCCACAAGGGATAGAAACTCTACCTTCAGGGGTGTCTGTTATGGAGCCTGACATCACAAATGCGCTTCTGGAAGAATGGTTAACATTCCCATAGACACACTCCTAAACCTTGTGGACAGCCTTCCCAGAAGAGTTGAAGCTGTTATAGGGTGGGCCAACTAAATATTGAACCCTATGGACTAAGACTGGGATGCCATTAAAGTTCCTGTGCATATAAAGGCAGATGTCCAATACTTTTGGTAATATAGTGTATTTAACAAGTAATTACGCGTATTTAATACACCATGGAGATAAATAATCAAGAAATGACCTATTCTAATAAGATTGTATCTTATGCCTCGTACACACGACCATTTACTCGGCAGGAAAAAAAACGAAGTTTTTCCCGACGTGATTCCTCTCCAGCATGACTTGCATACACACATTCATGGCAAAAAGTTTGACCAAAGCGCGCTGACGTACCACACGTACGACGGGACTATAAAGGGGAAGTTCCTTTCAAATGGTGCCACCCTTTGGGCTGCTTTTGGGCTGCATACTTGATTCTGAGCATGCATGTTGCATGCGTGTTTTTTCCCCTTGGAAAAGAATACACACAACCGTTTTTCATGATGAGAAAAAGACTGACAGGAAACACGACGAGAAAAAAGAGAGCTGGTTTCAATTTTTTTGCGGGCAGTGAGATGAGAAAACTGCTAGGGAGCATACACACGACCAGTTTTCACGACCAATATAAAAAATGGCAGTTTTCTCATTGTGAAAACCGGTCGTGTGTACAAGGCATTACATGTAATTGGAAATTGATTTTAAGAGATTCTTGTTGCTAGGTTTTGAGTCTTTCAAATTCTCTTCTTATACAGTTGTCACCAGAACAGGTGTTTCCATTGGAAGATTAGCCCTCATTTCTTGATCTGATAACATTTCCTATCTCGGTGACAAAGAAAATTAGAACAAATAGGGAGGTGAATCTACCTAATAGGGACAAAGACAACAATAAAAACTTGACAATGGGACTAACTGTTCCATACTTCATCCAGAAATTTAGAAATTAAGAAAAAATTATAAAGAAAATCAGAATGAGAGTCAAAGCATAAAGAAAGGTAAAAAAGTATTTATCACAAAAAACATAAAAAAGATACAAAAGACATTATAGGGGTCTAACCCCTAAAAGCATGAGTGAGTGTTCCCACACATGATGTCAAAACCATAACAGACACCCCTAAAGGTAGAGTTTCTATCCCGCATGTAATATTGTATATGTATAGCAAATAGTCATGTAAATTTAAGATCCAATGAGAGTTACAGCAGGGGATGAAAACTTGTCCCCTGCCAACACGTTTCGCCTGTATTGGCAAAGGGTTGAGCACTTATAATTTACTGTCTTTATTATGAACTAACTCCCAATTTATATGAGAACAAAACATCTAGCAATATCGAGAGAGATGCATGTACTCCCCACTCCGATGTCAGTCAAAAATGTGCAGATGCAAACAGGTAGGCGAGACTGAAAATGGCCTCAACCCCCGACTGCAGACAACCCCAAAAAGTAGGCAGCAGACACCAGGAAATGTAGACTCGGTTGGTAGAAAGCCCCAAATTTTTGCTAATGAAACAAAGTTGCCGCCGATTTTTGGTCTCGCCCATCTGTTTGCAACTGAACATTTTTGACCGGCATCGGAGTGGGGAGTACATGCAACTCTCTATCTAGATGTTTTGTTCTCATATAAATTGTCAGTTAGTGAATAATAAAGAAAGTAAATTATAAGTGCTCAACATTCATGGTATTCTATATTATGTATATATTTTATTTTTTTCAGTTTTTCCAAACCACACATATCCACTGAACCCTATGAAGAAGCCAAAACAGACGAAACACATCGGTACGGGATGAGTTTTCACCACCTGCTGTAACTCTCATTGGATCTTGAATTTACATCACTATTTGATATACATATACGATACTAAATGCAGGATAGAAACTCTACCTTCAAGGGTGTCTGTTATGGTTTTGACATCATGTATTGGAATCATCACTCTTTTGTATCTTTTTTATCTTTTTTGTAATACATACCTTTTTACCTTTCATTCTTTTCATTTACATTTCATTCATGCTTTCACACTTATTCGGAGGGGGTTTCTAGTACCTTTAAAGTCCCCATCTTGTATAGTGTATTGGTGTAAATTTAAAAAAAATATTATCTTTCCATTCACTTGAATGAGGTGGGGGCCTGTGTTCTGGGGCTTTTGTTCCATTCAAGTTGGGTTGCAGTCTCACACAAGTCTATAGGAATGCAAAACCCACTTGAAAATCAGTCAAATGCACCTGTTAGTCATTCTGAATGTCCATCAACACAGGTCCTTGTTATAAGAATACAACGTATAATGCAATTCAAGGCAACAGAACTGACACTGCCCAGTTCATAAATTACTACTGGATGGCTGCCAGTAATTTGTAAAAGGAGGGCATAACCTGATTAAAATTTTCTTCACCCAAAAGATTTTACGTAGTAGCTATTTGCAACTTCAATTTTAAGCAAAGCTGATAGAAAATGTGGTAAAGATACAATGTTATGTATACCTTTGGCTTTGCTGAAAACGTAATTTTGTCTGCAAGCTGTGGAAGTAAGCCGATAAAGAAAATCTGATCATAGTGCTTTACAGCAATTTCCTATTGTCTGAAAATTAGTGGGTTTAATGTTCAGAAATAGAACGCCTGGGACGTTCTCTGTCTAGCCACAAAAATTCAATACTTCAGATAGTAAATTTCATATTACACTGTAAAATAAATCCATACACTGAGAGATTAAAGGTTGTCTCTAGCCATACATTTTTTAAGCTTTCAATAGGGCAGGAAGCAGGTAAAACCCCAGTCAGCTTTATATTTTATTTATTTATTTCCTAGCTTTATGCTTTTGGAAAAATAAAAACTCGAGTTCCTCGCTCCTGATAATATTGTTGCTGTAAAGACAGGCACTCTATAAAAAAAAAAAGATGTAATACTTACCTTGAGTAAAATTTTTGCTCTTTTTAGGAGCTCCAGCTGCCCATGGTATTTGATACTTCTAGGTGTGTCAGATACTTGGTCCTCTAATAAGCACTGTGGTTTCTTCCGCTGGCCGCTACATCACTACAGACTCAGAAGCGGCCAGCAGGAATAAGCACAGAGCTTGGCCAGGGTTACACTATCCAACACACACCCTTTATGAGAGGAAAGGCTTTACTCACCGCCCACTAGAAAGGTAGCCCAACCATCCAGAGAGCTGGTTGCAGTTGTCTAAGCCTGTGTTTCTCAACTCCAGTCCTCAAGGCACCCCAACAGGTCATGTTTTCAGGATTTCCCTCAAATGAAACAGCTGTGGTAGTTACTAAGGCAGTGAAACTGATCAAATCACCTGTGCAAAATAATGACATGTTGGGCCCTGGAGGACTGGAATTGAGAAACACTGGTCTATGAGTGTCTGTGACACTTTTTTTCACACTGACCAGAGCCCACACAGTTCCCCCCTGCATGGATGGGAAAGGAGAGACAGTTCAATCTGTTCCCCCTTCTCCTGTCTCTAACCCTCTGTGTCTGTCTTCAAATGTCTGTTTTCTGAGGAACAACACACCATGGATTGGGGTGTGGGTGGGAAATTTGAAGCCCAGCAGCCAGCAAATACATCATGGATGAAAGGTGCTGATGCCTGAGCCTCCACCCTCGGGCAAGTGAGCTTACCATTCACTATCTTTAATGGAAATCCCCCACCTCCCTTCCTCCCCTTTCTCTCTTTCCTCCAAGCAAGTGAGTACACTAAGGCAAGGGGAACTGAGATGCAAGGGGTGCTCTGCAGGCTTTGCTGTAAGGGGGCTTTGGGAACCCTGATTTAAGGGAGGATGCTGGGAACTCTGATGTAAGCGCCGGCTTAGGTGAGCAAAAATCCCCTTTACATCAGAGTCCACGGCATTCCCCCTTAAAAAAAAAAATATTGCTATGCACAGCTAAAGTGTTTTGGTTTTGCGTGACGAAAAGGTGGTAAAACCTAGTAGGCGGTCATACACCTACAGCTGGTAATTTTGTTAATTTGCTTTGGCCACAGGTTTGCTTTAAAAGATTATTTCTAATGTGTGTAGAGTGATGGAACATACATCCAGGTATATAAAATATAAGACATATTCTAATACCTAAATTTTTTGCTTATTAAACAATTGAAAACATATTTTCTGGTGGTCTTAGTAACTGACTAGAGTTCTTTAAGATGATAGATTGCATTATTATATAAAAGCATAGGTTTTTGTGTTAGTGTGAGGTCATCAAATAAAGCATTTGAATTGGTTCTCCTTCTTAATAAATAAAAACAAACACACGCACAGTACATCACATTGCCATTTATACAATTGTTTTCCTTCCACCAAACTGTGACTGGATAACATGGGCATTTATTGGGAAATATTATCTGCACAGCACAAACCTTTCATATAAACTGTAATCATTTTATTCAACCACAACTCATATATTAATTGTAATAAATAGTTGAATAAATACAAAATATTTTATGTGAACCAGACTTTGATATAATTGTTTTTAGTCATTTAAACCTCAGAAATTAAGATATGTGAAATAATCTATCTTCCAGTTTTACTGTTAACAATGGAATCTGCCAAGATAAAGACATGAAAGCATCTGTTAAGGTTTTGGAGGTGGTAAGCTCTGGTTACAGAGGAAGCTTATATGACTGTTATGTGAGACAGATACCTTTTACAAAAACATCAGGGAATTACACCTCTAATACGTCTACAAAATCCTGATCTGCTGCTTACCTGGAAGCTGCTGCTACAATACTGAACCCAGAAGTGCTCAGAGTTGATTGCTTCCAGGTTCAGCCCAAACAAATAATATCACTTACAGCAGTTTAGGATGCTCTGCTGACTGCTGATTGGCTATTACTTCTGAAAATAGAAAAGTCAGCTGAGTTTGTTTAGAAATGTACCAGCGTTTCTATATCAATTCTACCTGTGGGCCATAACTTAATAAATAAAAAGTATGAAACTATAGATTCAATATGATAGTATTTCCCTCATGACCAGTTTTACAAGCATAATTCAAGCCAGAATTGATATTTCGTTGTTCTAAAAGCATATACTCATCTTTTCCTCCCTCCCTGTAAAAACCCTGATAATTCCAGGTATGCCCTCTTCATCGGGGCACATTTGACCGGAAATGTACGACTGCGGCGTCGTACAGTTTAGCTGCATTCGACTGACACCATAAGCTTTCAATGACAGATTCGACCTTAATTCGGATTTTCGGACGAATGCCTTTTTTAACTAAACAAAATAAATAAAGAACAAATTTCGGGAGTAACTAAATATATACATTTTTCGGACAAAAACGAAATTCCGAAACTAAATATTTCAGTGTGCACATGTCTAGCAGATAGCAGAGTGAGGAAAGAGCAGGTAGGAAACACAGTAAGTGCTTTGGATTGAGACTTGTACACACTATAGAGGGATATGCTTTGTTTATTTTTTTATTTAAGAGAGAGTGTGTTTGGCCCCCGAACATTGAATTAATTATGCTTTGAATCAATTTTATAATTAATTTACCTTGGACTCTTGGACTTTTGTTTGGTGCTCTCATTGGATTGTATGTATGTGGAGTTACAACTGTGGGTTTCCATATTGTGGAGTGCTGCCAAACCAGAGCCAGTGTACCCAGTGCCAATTTCAGTGACTCTTAAAAAATCTGAATCCAGCACACTATTTGTTCTTGTGTTCAGAGCTGACACAAGATTGTCTTCACTCTTGGTGTCTGAACAGACCAGCCAGTATGAGGGAAACATAGTGAAGGATGGCATTACCATTAACAAATAAATCTATAACAGGCCTTCATAGAAAGGAGCACGTGGAAGGCAAAACCAGAGAAAATTCCCAGCTCAACTCACCAACTCTCCTTAAAGGCACATGGACACACTGGACACCCAGCACAGTGGTGAGTGGACACACTGGACACCTTTGCTGCCATTGTGTTATGCGCTGGGTGTTTAGTGTGCCCCTGTGCCTTTAAGGAGGACCTGGCTACCTCCAGGCCCACCTGCCCTCTATCTATCCATTAGAATGCATGTGCTCCCACTGTTGAAGACTCTCATAAATATAAAAGGATTAGGACTGCAGGTAATACAGGGTGCCTTGAAGGGGCACTGCAAATTATGCATGCGTTTGCAAATGTGTGCTAACTAAACCCCTGTGTTTAACGCATAATGTTAGACAGGTAAATTCGGTTGGTAAGCAGACTGGTTGGTAAATTGAGCTGGGAATTTTCTCTGGTTTTGTCTTGCAAGGATGGCATTACCATTACCTGCATGGGCAAAGCACACATTCACTTCAAAGGAAACGTGTACTGAGTATATAAAGAGTCTGCAACTACTAGCTTATCCAAAATTCTAGTTCACTGACTAGTCCAATGGCTTCAGTACATTCTGCGTTATTTGGGAGCAAGTATGTGATTTAAGACTTTTGACTTCACTCTCACTTTTTCAATCTGCATGCTTGTTCCAGGTCAGTGTCTTGGAAAACATTGAGGCCAGAGACAGTAAAGCCCCATACACACTATCAGTTTTCCTGCAGGTTTTTCTCTTCAGGTTTACCAAAACCATCTAATATGAGGTCAAACCTTAATGCCACGTACACACGACTGTTTTTCGGGTTCTAAAAAATGACGTTTTTTTTTGTCATTAAAACCGATCGTGTGTGGGCTTCAGAGCATTTTTTCGGGTTCTAAAAAATGGGCAATTTTTTTTTTTCGAACATTGCCATGGCCGTTTTAATGATCGGGTTGAAAAAAACTTTGTTTTTTCTAGACCCTTAAAAACGTCATTTTTTAGAACCCGAAAAATGGTCGTGTGTACGTGGCATAAGAGTTTCAATTTGTATGCAATCAGGTAGGCCCTTGCACTACATGGTTTTGGTAAACCCGAAGAGAAAAACCTGCAGGAAAACTGATAGTGTGTATGGGGCTTAGGACAACAATTATTTTTAGCTAAAGATCAAGCAATGACAAATCATATTATGCCCTCAGCACAAGTTTACTTCTTTAAGGTTGGTGTATTTTGGGACAGCAGCTACACAATTGCTACAGTACTGATATAATAATTACACAGCACAGGGTACATGGCATGAAAAAAAGGTTGTTTTTTTTTTATTGCAAAACTCCTTCTGAAAGCACTACTTTCCTACTTGTCATGCTGACCCTGAATGCTTTCCTAGTCAATGACATGCCAAGAGTATGCATATTAGATCTGAGTCACCTTGTTGCATTAATTCTCCAGGTCTGAGATTAAGAAAATATTTCCAGGCAGCCAGTATTTTCCGAAATGTTGGATATTATATGGGAGCCCTGAACCCAGGGGTCAAGTCCTGGGAAAAAAAGTGTGGGAACTCCCACCCAAGATCCACTCCCCCACCAAAAAAAAGAAAAAATGATACGCTCATATGCATAATTACTAAACCACATGTTTTTTCTAAAGCAAGTTCTTTCTAAATCCTGCGATAACTCGCGGCAGACCTCCGCAATGTCTCCTGGGAACAATGACAAAAGCTCCCAGGAGACATTGCGGCATCGAGGAAGTGACTGAATACCGG
This sequence comes from Rana temporaria, assembly GCF_905171775.1. Taxonomy (NCBI): domain Eukaryota; kingdom Metazoa; phylum Chordata; class Amphibia; order Anura; family Ranidae; genus Rana; species Rana temporaria. The sequence goes on along the minus strand of NC_053494.1, from coordinate 137,835,833 downwards.
CACACTACCTGATGAATCCATATACAGGAAGCGGCCAGTAACATAAAGGATGACTAAGGTTCGCCTGCCCCTGACAGTGACTTGAGCTGGGCATCGCCGCTTAGTGAAGGATTGGCTCGGGCGGCTCGGCTGCTCTCGGCTGCTCTAGTCCTGCAAAGGGAACTGTGTTCCTGCTGTGAAAAAAGTGCAGGAACTCCATTCCCACGCGTTCCCGCAGGACTTGAGCCCTGCCTGAACCTAATGTCCCACTATACCTGCACACACACACACAAAGGCCAATAAAATTATCAGGATATTTTGGATTGTGATGGGAAACACAAGCAGAAAAGGTAGGATTAAATCTCAGGCAAGAAGAATAAGCAGTTAGCCACTATGAAAGGTCCCTGATTGAAAAAAATAAAGAACTGCCATTCTTTTTTTTTACTATCCTTATATAAAATGTCAAATATCTTAATTTCTGTTAAAGTCTGTAAATAGTTAGAAACATCTTTGAATGTTAGAGTAAGCCCTTACAAGTGCATTAATCCATCGTAATGCTGGGCCAACTTAAATGTGATATGACTCAATAAAGGCATACAGGTTATAACATTTAAAAATTAATTGCGTGAAGGAATTTGATGAAAGGAAGCCAAGTTGTGTTGTATAAACATTGCATGTAATTGTCAGCTGCTTAGTAAATGGTTACATTTTTCATTAGTGAAGGGATAATGAAGGCTTATCATTCTAAAAATTACCTACTAATTTTTCACTTTTTTAGGCATTTTTTAAGCCTCCAAAATCCATTCCTCCACAAAAGCAGTAAAGTATAAATAGTTTACAAAGCCAGCCTCCATCACATGTTCTGCAATATGATATACAAACTTTAAAAAGAAAGAAAATTCAAAAATGGGGCTTGATTAAAGACAGCACCACAGGAGAAAAAATAAAATGACACCACTCACCTAAAATTCACAAAAAGTGGCACAAAAACATACTTATATATAATTTTTACGTACTCTGACCTCCACTGTTAAACATTTCTGGCATGATTCATTCGTAGCATTTAAATTCATTAATAATATTGAGTTAGATGGGTTGTTTTAAGTAGAAAGAGAAGACTTAAGATAATTGATATAACTAGATTAAATTTGGAGGCCAGAGAGGTTGAAAATTAAGTCAATCAATTTTACAAGCAATGGAGTTTGTGAGAAGCCTTTTGGCATAGCAGTAAGCATTATATCATTTTAAAACATTAAACTGTCCAATCTTGTAAATGTTATTCCCCTTGAACATATACAGTGAGATAGGTAGTTTGAGCTTAAATAACTGCAAATAATGCTAAATAGCAGCTGAAAATGATCATTAGCACAGTTTTGTATCAATATCAATCCCTGCCATTAGCACTTAATACCCTCAAATGATATCGATGGCATTATAAGCTGTACATCTGTGTAGCTTATTCAGGGATCTGTCAAATCCAATGTTAGCCCTTGTTCACACTGGGGCGATTTGTCATGTGATTTCACAGTTACAAATTGCATGACAAATCGCACCACATCATCGGTAATGGAACCATTCAAATTGTCGCAACTCATGTCCCTGCACTACTTTTTTTTCTCGATTTCAAGACTTCTGTTAAACAAAGTCACAAGCTGCAATGAAAGCGTAGGTGAAAATTGCACTAATCTGAAGCTTTTGAAATTGTGCTGAGGTAGCGCAACTTCAAAGCCGGACTGGTGTGAATGAGGGCTCATAGACAATTGCACTTAAACCACTCTTTTAAGTGGTGACACTTAAACCCCTGTAACCAATATTAGTAATAAAACCCAAATAATACATTACTTTTTCTGTTTACAACCCTTGCAAATTTAGTGGAACTAAACCCTCATTCCCTTTACAACTAAGGAAGCTACCATCTTACCTTCTGTTTGACCTGCAGTTGCCATGGTACTGCACTTGTGATTGGTTATGATTGGTTATGGCACCATTTGATGGTTTGACAATTAAGTTGAGAGCACATCTAATGTGACAGTTATGATTCACAGCATGCCTTGAATGTTAACCTTTGGGAGACACTTAAATCAATAGGTTTAGTACTGCTTTAAAAGAATAGACCCTCTCCAGAGCTTTCAGAGCTGCATGATATGGGTATAACTAATCATGCGGAGCTCCCTTATATGTTACATGAAAAAATGTATACGGTCTGTATATATTTGGACTCAGGCACAATTTTTTTTTTAACATCTCAGGCACAATTTTAGATTTTGTTCAGGTATATACCAAAACCCATTAAAGCTATAGTTATATAACACATATGGTCTGAAAGTGCACACTCACAGGTTTAATTTGAAGGTATGTACATTAAAATCGTGGGAACTGGGAAGGGTTTAGGAATTACAGGTCTAAAGAATAGCCAGCCACCCCCCCCCCCTTTTCAAGGGACCAAAAGTAAATGGACAACTGAATTTAAAAGCTGTTTCATGGCTAGGTGTTGGTCACTTCATTATTTCTTCATCAATTAAGCAAGTAAAAGGTCTGTAGTTTATTCTAATTGTGTTATTTGCATTTGGAATCTATTACTGTGAACCTATATCATGCATTCAAAGGAGCTGTCCATACAAGTTAAACAGGTCATTGTAAGGCTTTAAAAATGAAACAAATCCTTTGATCAACCCCTCGAATTAAAGCTGAAAGTCTGCACTTTTAATTTTAATTTTTATTCTGGTGGCATACAAAAGTATGAAAATTGTGCCTGTGTCTAAATATATATGGACCTAACTGTATACATCACTTATACCAAAAAATAATAATGTATATATATATTTTCATATAACATATAAGGGAGTGCCGCATAATTAGTTAGAACCATTGCATTTACGTGCGGAAACGTAAATGTATGTGAGCAACACCCAATAATTTGAACTTAGAGACAATTGGTAGTGTTAGCGCAGAGGTATTAATAATTATTATCTTTTCACAGAGCTATATGATAGAAAACGTTCCTTACAGTTATGAGCAAATGGCTCGTACACACGATAAAAAATCAGACGACAGATCCTCCGTTTTTTTTATTGCGAGCTAGTCACATATCGAAAATGAAAAGGTTAGTAAAGTTACGAAAACTCTCGTACGACAGAATAAAAAATCGGAAGTGATGTCATGTGTTGTAATGTATTTGTATTGTACTTTCAGACGACAACTGTACTGATTAAACTAAAATCGACGATTTAGTATCATACGAGAAAAAATTTCATGCTTGTTTGATCAGATGATATCGGATGAACTCTCGAAAGCTCGGTACTAAAAATCCAATTATCGTACAATCACTTCGAAAGCGGGATTTTTGTCCGATTTTTGGATCGTGTGTACGGGCCACAAGTAATGTTTTTTTTAACATGAAGTTCTGACAGCAAAGGGCAGTTGTTTCATAACTTTCAGGGCTGCATTGTGACAAAACTTTCCTTACTATTAACTATGTGCAAATGGCTCTCGCTATCAGTTTTAGTGGGGAGCTTTGCATGAAGTGGTAATGTAGTGTAGAGAAAACTGGCAGTTAGGATTCGACACTCCCAAACTGTCCAATTCCTATTTAAGCGGAACTAAACTCACTGATCTAACTGTTTACTTAAGCCTTGCGGTGAAAGATAACTGTCACAGCTGCTAGAGCTCCCAACCAAGCCAATCCAATTTAAGCCATCAAATAGCTAGTGTCATAACTGATCATATGTGCACCACCATCACAACTGCACACCAAACAGTAAGATGCCAGCTTTCTTATCTGTAAAGGACAGGAGGGTTTAGTGCCGCTTTACTTTTCTAATGGTTGTAAATTAAATAAAGTAATACTTTATTTGGACACATTGATGACCTGGTCATGTATCTCCAAAAAAGACCTGGTGACAAAGTTACTTTAAGTTTCACGTTGCATGAAATAGTTCCTGGTTTAATACATTACTGTTTCCTTGGCTCTAATAGCTGCTATTTTTCATAGTACAGTAAAACCTTGGATTGCGAGCATAATTCGTTCCAGAAACATGCTTATAATCTAAAGCACTTGTATATCAAAGCATTTTTTTTACATTTTTTTTCCCACTGTTTATTGCATATGGTATATTTATATGAGACAAATTAGGAAGTAAGTTTTTTTAATTACCCATAATTGACCCATGCTATTGTTTTGTTTCACATAATTAAAAGTACTTAAAATTAGTCGACTTTGTATTTTTTGTAATTTACACAGCATGTTCATGGCCCAGAATAAGAGGGTGGTTAGAGACATTAGGATAGATTTAGTAAAACTGGTACACCCAGAATCTGGTACAGCTGTGCATAGTAACCAATCATAATCTAGGTTTTATTGTCAACGCTATTGTCAGGTTGAGGGAGAAAAAAATAATCTATACGGGAGTACTTTTGAAACGGGGCTGAGTAAAAAGTGTAGTCTTTGGTCGAGGGAAACGGAGTGCGCCATGTATCATGTAGTGTAAGAGACTGAAGTTGTAACTTGGTTTGATGCAGAGCTCGGTAGGGCAACGCGGTGGTACCTGAAGAGGTGTCCACCTCCGGATTCAGTGGGACATTAAAGTCTCCTCCTAGAAGGACCACACCATCCTTAAATCACAGCTGCACCAGATTCTGTATGTACCACTTTTAGTAAATCCCCCTACTGTTTACTAAATGCAAATGGATTGTTTACTTTGCAATGGAATGTTCCCTTAGCTTAGTAAATGTGGTGAAAATATACCTAATTCACATGCAAGGAAAATTGAAAGAAACTGTATATTTGTTTACACATGGCTGGATGATAAAAGTCAGCAGAGCTTCACCTCATTCTCCAAGCTAAGGTGAAATTCCCTTGCAAAGTGAACAGCCTATTTGCCTTTAGTAAATCAGCCTAATAGCTAAATAGTAATAAAGTCCTGACATTTAGGTAAATACAATAAAGGATAAGTCCAGCCTGAGCTCATTTGGCTGGTTTTCTCCTCTGGGTCACAGGAGTGCAATTATTTTTGCACTCCTGTGACCTGTTTTCAGCAGAGAGTGGTCTGCTCTCCGTTGACGTCACTGGAATCAGTCCAGGCACCGCATCATCCCGAATTTTGAAGTCTGGATCCGCCAGGTGCCTGGACTGATGGCAGCCTCAGCCTCTGAGAGGCTGAAAAGTCTGCCCCTCCACTGCTCAGCGCTCCAGTGAGCGTGAAATAGCAGAGCAGGAGAGATGCTTATTGACAGTCAGCAGCTCTCGTCTCTGGGAGGTGAGAGAACTGAGCCATCGGAGATGTTCGGTGGCTCGGTTCTCAGTGAAGAGGTGGTGGGGGACAGATGCAACCTCGGTCCAATGTGCATCCACCAAGGTAAGTATAATTGGCCAATAAAAAAAAAACATACTTCTCTTTTAAATAAAGCCCAATTTAACACTTATGGCATTTGGCAGTCTCTTCCTGCTTTGTCAGATTTGCAAGGTCTTTAAATTATACCATTGACAAAAAAAATCATACTGACGAAAGACAATAAACATTGTGTACTTATAATTGTATTTAATGAGTTGCTTATATCCCATACCTTTCTTTTCTTCATATCCTGTGTCTGACTTCAGGGTGTGGCTGCTACTGTGTAGAGAGTCTTTAGAATCTTCGTTTTCATCAAGGATTCCAGCAAAACTTATTTTCCTTTCATATCTGTGCCGGTCCATCTCTGGATCCAGGCGAAGTCGACAAGTCTCCAGATCCTTATGCAGGGTCATAAACAGTGTTATAAGTCTGCCTTTGTTTAGCTTTATTAGTGAATGAATTTTTTCAAAGCTGTGGCTACTAAGGGTGAATATTACAAATTTTATTTGGGATATTGTGTCTAATAATCCAACCATTCGGAGATCTTTCTTTAACACACAAATGCACATTTGTGCTATCACACAAGAAGACCTTTAGTTGTGCACACAATGTAGGGACAGGCCTGCTAAAATAACTATGAAATTGTAAAATCTACATGCTGGAGAAGTTCTGGATGTCATTCTGACTTGTCATAGTCAGGCAACAGGAACAATGCTATATATCCTGAATTCAAAAATCACTTTTTAACATCAAAAGGCAACAAAGGACTTATGTAAGGGGTAATTAACAATTTTCAATTACTAATTTTCCCCATTACAACAATAACTGAATGATCATTATAACTGAAGGACCTCTTTTTCCAAAGTTTACGTGAACTTTCACTTCCACCTTCCACCCAAAGGGGTTTCTTAAAGCTCTTCTGTATCACACAGTAAATAGAATTTGGACAAAAAGCTGAAAACATAGTTTTATTTATGTAAAATCTCTGCCAAAGAAAGTGTATCTCTGTTCATACAGTATCGTGTTTCACAAACCCCTGCTATGCTGCATGTTGAGGTGGCTGCCATGATTTCTCATTGCAGGTTTGGAGCTTCCTGTATCACTTACCCTGTGTCACCTACCTGCTCACTGCACTACGTATTACCAATGTGATGACTGATAAAAAATGTGGACTAGCTGTGTAAATCACAATGCCAGCTGAACAGAATTAAAGGAGAAATACAAGCAAAGCTCATTTGGTTTCTTTCTGTTAAAAAAAAAAAAAAAAGCTCATTTGGCTGTACTCCTCTTATGGATCACAGGAGTGCAGTTCATTCTGCACTCCTGTGACTCCGTTTTTAGCAGACAGCAGGCTGAAGTCCACTGTCTGCTGATGTCATAGAGCCGGTCCAGGCTCTGGCAAGATCATGACAATGGAGTCAGGATCTGCACACATGCCTTGACTGGCACCTGGCTCAGCCTCTCATCGAGCCGCTGTCACAAAGCGGGTTCTGACACCATTTCCCAATTGGCCAAAAGGAGAAGTGATCCTTTTGGCCTAGGAAGAGGAGAGAGGAGGAGGGTGGGAGACGCACGGCTGCCATTATGTTGAGGTCTTTAGAATCTTCGTTTTCATCAAGGATTCCAGCAAAACTTATTTTCCTTTCATATCTGTGCCGGTCCATCTCTGGATCCAGGCGAAGTCGACAAGTCTCCAGATCCTTATGCAGGGTCATAAACAGTGTTATAAGTCTGCCTTTGTTTAGCTTTATTAGTGAATGAATTTTTTCAAAGCTGTGGCTACTAAGGGTGAATATTACAAATTTTATTTGGGATATTGTGTCTAATAATCCAACCATTCGGAGATCTTTCTTTAACACACAAATGCACATTTGTGCTATCACACAAGAAGACCTTTAGTTGTGCACACAATGTAGGGACAGGCCTGCTAAAATAACTATGAAATTGTAAAATCTACATGCTGGAGAAGTTCTGGATGTCATTCTGACTTGTCATAGTCAGGCAACAGGAACAATGCTATATATCCTGAATTCAAAAATCACTTTTTAACATCAAAAGGCAACAAAGGACTTATGTAAGGGGTAATTAACAATTTTCAATTACTAATTTTCCCCATTACAACAATAACTGAATGATCATTATAACTGAAGGACCTCTTTTTCCAAAGTTTACGTGAACTTTCACTTCCACCTTCCACCCAAAGGGGTTTCTTAAAGCTCTTCTGTATCACACAGTAAATAGAATTTGGACAAAAAGCTGAAAACATAGTTTTATTTATGTAAAATCTCTGCCAAAGAAAGTGTATCTCTGTTCATACAGTATCGTGTTTCACAAACCCCTGCTATGCTGCATGTTGAGGTGGCTGCCATGATTTCTCATTGCAGGTTTGGAGCTTCCTGTATCACTTACCCTGTGTCACCTACCTGCTCACTGCACTACGTATTACCAATGTGATGACTGATAAAAAATGTGGACTAGCTGTGTAAATCACAATGCCAGCTGAACAGAATTAAAGGAGAAATACAAGCAAAGCTCATTTGGTTTCTTTCTGTTAAAAAAAAAAAAAAAAGCTCATTTGGCTGTACTCCTCTTATGGATCACAGGAGTGCAGTTCATTCTGCACTCCTGTGACTCCGTTTTTAGCAGACAGCAGGCTGAAGTCCACTGTCTGCTGATGTCATAGAGCCGGTCCAGGCTCTGGCAAGATCATGACAATGGAGTCAGGATCTGCACACATGCCTTGACTGGCACCTGGCTCAGCCTCTCATCGAGCCGCTGTCACAAAGCGGGTTCTGACACCATTTCCCAATTGGCCAAAAGGAGAAGTGATCCTTTTGGCCTAGGAAGAGGAGAGAGGAGGAGGGTGGGAGACGCACGGCTGCCATTATGTTGAGGACTGACCGACTGACTGACCAGGGTAATCCTGCTTCAGCAGCAGCTGTTGTCTCCATGGCTGGCCAGGATCTGGAGAAAAGCAACACATCTCTTCTACCCGCCGACCTCATCAAGCTGACATCCCTGGGCTTGATCGCCTGCATCAGCTTGCTTGGCAATCTAGTGTTTGCCTTCATCATCCTGCGAGACTGGAGCCCCCTATTATCTCCTGCTGGTTCATCTGGAGATAGGAGCACAGGGTAAGTGAGTCGGCGAAGGGGGGATGTATGGTGTGTGGTGGTGGGCTGCAGTGATGGATTGGGGGGGTTCTCAGTGTAAGAGCCGGTGAGGTAGATGCAGCTTTGGACCAATGTTGCATCCACTTTGGTAAGTATGATTGTGGAGTAAAAAAATATCTCATACATCTCTTTTAAAATCTTTCTGCAGGTAAACAATTCATACATATGTATTTTAAGTCTGCATTTATCTGAAGTTTTATGTATGTTAAATGATGTTAAATAAACATTTAATTTCAAATCATAGAATATATATAGATATGACTCTTATTGTTGTTCCCTTTATTATGTATCAATAACTGATCCAAAAGATGTTTTTTGTATCAGTTACTTAACAACAGTTCTTAAATTACATTATTTCTAGATCATATTTAATCTCTATAATATGAAACATAAAAAACTTTCTATGCTTAATTTAACAAAATGGTATTCTATTAGACATTACATTGAACACTTGAATTTGATCTATTTCTAATGGTCTTCCTCTACTGTTGTTATAAAGTTTCTGAAAAAAAAAATCAAATTATAATATGTTGTTGCATTTGACATACCACAAGAGGCTCAGCCCTAGGCCTGGGCAAGCATGGGAATGTTTCCCTTAAGAAAGTGGTGATCTCCAGGAGTAGCTGACATGCAGACATCTTCAGAGCAAAAGGACAGCCGCACTTTGTAGGGTTTACGGAACCTATAAATTGATATTTTTGGTAAGGGGAGCAGTGGATGCCTAAAAAATGTACCATCATGAGACCGACATAACCAGACATCCAACACCAGAGATCAGTCATCATGGGTCAGAAAGAAGAACATATATTAGGCTTCGGATCCAGGGTTGCCAGTCCCAAATTTTGTAACTTTTTACTGAAGTTAGGGTAAATGTTTATCTATTTCTCATTTTATTATGTATTGCTAATGTTTATATTTTTTTTCAATCAACTTGACTTAACATGGTTTTCTAATTTAGTACCTAAGTAAATGGTGATTAAAATCATATTTTTGTTTTATAAATAGGTAGGCCAAATACGCAGCAGGATATCAGCAAAATCTCCAATGAAAGGGCTAAAGTAGTGAAGGACCTGTGTTGTGGTTAGCTTTCACTATAGTAATGTGTCAAGATAAATGTTCATGGAAATTGTCTTGCCTGATTCAAAAAAGGCACACAGTAGTGCAGTCAGACACAGTTTATAGTGAACATTTAATCCCGTAGGCATCACATAATGCTTACTGACGAACAATATGCAGTACAAGTTGATAAAAAGAGCATGTTAGAAGGTTCAGCTAACCCTATAAGCAATGGGCCAGATTCACAAAAGAGATACGACGGCGTATCTCCTGATACGCCGTCGTATGTCTGTGATCCGCCCGTCCTAACTATGCGGCTGATTCATATAATCAGTTACGCATAGATAGCCCCAAGATACGACAGGTGTAATTGACTTACACCGTCGGATCTTAGGATGCAATTCTAGGCTGGCGTCTAGGTGGCGATTCCATTGCGGTCGGCGTAGAATATGCAAATTACTAGTTACGCCGATCCACGAAGGTATGCACGTTCGTTGCAATCTCTTACGTCGTCGCTAGTCGGTTTTTCCCGTCGCAAAGTTAGGCCTGCTTTATCATGGCTTATCTTTAGAACAGCCATGTTAAAGTATGGCCGTCATTCCCGCGTTGAATTTCTTTTTTTTTTTTTCGTAAGACGTCCGGGAATACGAAACGACGTAACGCACGTCGCCGTTCAAGAAAAACATCGGGGCACCGTAATTTCGCGCAAAGCACGTTGGGAAATTTCCTAACGGAGCATGCGCAGAACCTTCGGCGCGGGAACGCGTCTAATTTAAATGGTGCCCGCCCCATTTGAATTAGGCGGGCTTGCGCCGAGCGGATTTACGTTACACCGCTGCAAGTTTACAGGTAAGAGCTTTGTGAATCAGGCACTTATGCTGTGAACCTGCGGTGGTGTAACGTAAATGGGATACGTTACCCCGCCGCGTATAGACTACCTAAACTGGATTAAACTGAACTTAAAAGAAATTATAATCTTTCAAAAGTAAAAGACTTAAAGTGATATTAAATTCTCTTTAAAAAAGAAAAAAAATCAAACCTGTTATACTTACCTACTCTGTGTAGCGGTTTTGCACAGAGAAGCCCCAATACTCCTCTTATTGGGTCCCTCACCAGCCCTCCTGGCCCCTTCCTCCTGCTAATTGCACCCAGAGCAAGCAGCTTGCAATTGGGGCACCCGAGCAGGCTCGCTCCCATTCGGCCATTCACACACACAGAGCCATGGCTCGGCCCTGGCTCAGTGGCTGTGGTTGAGCCAATGGCTCCTTATTGACACAAGCTCAAACATTTTTCAACCTTATCTACAACAAAGTGCTATTATTGCTCCTTTCTGGAACCAATTTCAATTATTATTTAGTGATTGGTATTCAAGGCTGAACTCTGGGATAAGTGAATATTGCCTATGTGCTAGAAGCCTGTGCATTCTTACTTGAATCTTGGTGTGCTCAATGTATTTCTTCCAGATCTGTGCAGTAATCCAGGGTGAAACTTTGCCTTTGTGCAGGAGCTCCCTGTAATAAAGACCACTAATAAAGTCACTGCCGCTCTCTCTCCTTGTGTAGGTTGGCTAGACCATGGTGGGTAGGGCCTGTTGGGTACCTTCCACTGCTCCTCACAGGCTATGTGCAGGACAGTCATGATATCACTGATACTTTTACAAAATAATAACTGGATTTGCAAAGACATTTGATGCACAAAGTGTTTCTATTTATTTTGTGGTTATGAAAGCATATATATAAATGAGATTTTGTGCCTGACATTCAGCTTTAAACTTGCTATATAAAGACACTTTTGGAACACAATATAGAACATGACCTGAATGATGAATGATTTCTGGTAGGTTGAAATGTCTGCTCTGTCATCCCTTCCTAACCATTATATTAGATGTCAGTTACTAAATGTACGGATTTGATTTAATGCCTCCACATGACCTTAGAATTTCAGCTACATGGAGGATTAAATCAGCATCTGCTTTCTTGCTTTATGATTCACAGGGGTCGCTCACTGGGTTGACCGCTGTGCTATAGCTACACATCAGACTTTTGTCCGAGTGCAGTTTTTCACTGTGAAACTATGAGGAGGCAAAGATGTAAAGGATGCAGGTATGAGAAATAAAAAATGAACAAAAAAAACAACCTGAAAGAATAAAAAAAATAAAGTCAAGGGTGGAATTTAGAATAGATGACAAATAATGAGGGAAGAGTATGGCATTGCAGACATTGAACATTTACGAATATATTTACATTATATAGTGTGCATCAAGACAATATCTGCGCAATTATGGGTATTTTTTTTTCTCAAATGTAAAAAAATTGATGCTCATAAGGATCCATAATTGAACAGTCTGTCAGATATGTCCTGAAAATTTAAAACATGTTGAGAAACTGCCTTACTTATAAGACAAAGACGTAATGATAACATTGTCCTATGGTTGATTCTTGAATTAAACATCTGAAATCCAACCTTCTTATGATAAGGCCTTCCAGAGTTTGTAAATTTGCATTTTCTTGGCATGATCATAAATGCTAGGCACCACATGGGGTTGTTTTTGGCTTGCTATATGAGAAAGAGCCATAATGCTCTTCAGATATCCCCCTTACAAGACCACTTATAAAAATAAAAAAAAACTAATAGTGCTGTCACCTATGGCATTGTGTTAGGTTCCTTAATTAAAGTAGATGTAAACCTCATTCATGAAATCTGACCTGGACACATATATTTGTAGTGTTTACTTATCTATCTCCAAGGCCCTAAGTCATGTGTCTTTCTGCTGCTCTGTTCCTTTGTTATCAGCATGATAACTTCAGACAAGCTCTCTGACACAGGAGATAAAAGCAGCTGGAAATTAGTGTTGAGGTGGAAACTTAGAGACAGATAAGCAGAGAGCTTGTCTATTCACAGCACAGCTCTGCATGTTTCTTTGTTCCTCTGCCTATGTGGGGGGTGCCTTTCCCCCAATCAGCTCTCATACAGTGTATGCCCAGACTCCCCTCTCATTCCTGAAACAGGAACAACATTTTCTAACAGGATGTGCTTTCTAAAGAGTCTAGAAAACAGATATACATGTAAAACTTATGTTTTGAGATGTGTTTTAATCTCTGTGTATCATCTGAGGCTGGGTATATCTGAGGGTTTACATTCACTTTAAATCTATGCTGTAAAAAAGATGCCTGCTGGGTCAACATCTTGGGTTTCAACAATTTGTTAACCTGTAGGGTTTGAATGTATGACAGCAATAAACAAGGACTGGTAACTTGGTGCTAAGTTAAGGAGGTTGCTGCCAAATTGGACAGCTCCTAAATGGGGGTGATGTAGCACTGGTTACCTTTATCCTAACTTCATCTGTGCCCAACCCCGGAAATAACACCTTTCCCTTAACACTTCTAACACTAAAATGCACGGTTTACAATCAGAAAGAGAACTGGAAAACATTAAAGTATTACCAACAAGGCAAAAACTTTTTGTTTTGTTTTGGATAGAATGGTGAGGGATTAGAACAACCTTTGATGTTGTTATTGCTGTCTGTGATCCCTTTGTCGGGCCCTTTATTATGGTCCTGCAGTAGGACCCTTTCACGTGGGCCCCCTTCCCTGCATAGTTGTCAACCTTTCCAAAGTAGTGGAGCATTTAAAATAGGCATAGCTCTACAAAGTCACATAATGCAATACCCCTTTGCACATCTCTACACCCCCGGAATGCTTCTGTACCCCTCAGCACTCTTCCATACCCCCACACATCTCTACCTCCCAAATAACCCCTGTACCCCTAGCACACCTCTGTACTCATCACTGAACCTCCTACACACACCTCTGCACCTCCCAGCATCCTATATTACCCCCGCCCCCCCAAGCACACCTCTGCACCCCTCAACCACCTCTGCACCTTCTAGAATCCTCTTTATCTCCTAGTATACCTCCATACACCCGGCAAGCCTTTGTAATTTGCACTCTGCCACACATCTCTGCACTCCCCACACCTCCGTAACCGCCCCACACACCTCTGCATCTACCAGCATCCTCTGTGTCCCTCTAGCACACCATTGTACACAACAGCAAGCCTTTGTAACCACCAGCATGCTTCAGTAACCACTAGCACCTCTATTTATGCGACTGCACATCTTTGCACCCCCCACACCCCTAACATTTCTCTGTATCCACTTGCACATCTCTGTAGCTCTAACCCCCCGCCCCCTATCACATATTCAACCCCAGCAAATCTCTGTACCCTACCACCCTCCAAACACACATAACAGTGTACATTCAGTATCCTGGTCACCCAATGGCTACTCTACCTGCACATATTGATCGCACTGAAGCCAATACCTGCCCGGGTCAGAGGCCCCTCCCCTCTCCACTGTATAGAGTGACCTGCTAGACGGAGGGGCAGGGGAAGATGCCGTGGGCACCACAGAGCTGCTAATCACCCCCCCCCCCACTGCATAGTGAACTGCTAACCTGGGGTGCAGGGGGAGGTGCCAAATCTTGCCCCCCCCAGTGGTGGAATGCCAGGGTCCTGTCAGAAGTGTGACCTTTGAGACCCTGGTAGTTTCCACACTGTCTAAGGCTACTAAATCCTAATAATAGTCACTGCCATTCTTATTAATGCATATCAATGCCCAGCTTTTGTTTTTCCATCTCTGTTGTGGGTAGAACCTCTTCCAGTACCTCTACCGGGTTTTAATACAGTTAAGATGGCCATAGATGGAGCGACAGTCAGTGTTGATGGGGAATCCCTCCTATGGAGCCATTGTATTGGGAGGCGGGGGAAGCCTGGAGAACACAGTGATTGCTGCTAGTGGCTATAATAGCTACTAGCAATAATTGCATGTAAAAATACGTCAGACTGATTGTACCCAAGTCGATAGATCAATCCACTTGGGTACAGTCAGTCCTATACATGGTTTGAATCTCGGCTGGTCCCTGCTGAACCGGTCGAGATTCAAACCCTCTATGACCGGCTTTGATTTTCCCATTGGGAAGGTTTGCCCTCACTTCCTGTCCCAGTGACAGCTTGTGACACCTTAAAACATAGGCTGCCACCAGGACAGGAAGTGACCTGACAGTAGAGTGTCACACTCCACGCTACTAAAAAGAGCTGGAGTTATTTTTTTTTGTGCCTTAACTTGTTAGTCATCGCCTCACTACTTGTACTGATGACATGACAAAAGGAGAGAGAAAAATATCCCCAACAGGGGCAGAAACAGCTTCAAAATCTAACAGATGTTCTAGCCCCTTATCTACTCTATGGCTGGTGTTTGGCTCTTGCCTAGTACATAAGTAAAGTGCAATGGCCCAAATGTTGTGTCTTAATGATCTGCCTTCTTTCTCTATATGATGCATGTAACAATTATTTATATATGTATTTTATATAATATACTATATTGTGAATATTCTAACAATTCTGCAGTATGCCCTTAAAAAATACTTTTAGATATTTTACTATTAGGAACTATTAAAATAGGCAGAATTCTCAACATGTTTCAATAGGATGCATGCAAAGACCATATAATAATCAGCATGTAAGATGCATGCAATATACTATAGCTAGAAAAGAAAGCAATGTTAATCAGTCAGAAAGGTGCAACCAGTGTATAAAACAAGGCAAGATGATTTATTCATCAGGTTGCCCATATTTAACAGTCCAAATTATTTCTCTAGAAAAAAAAACATATAAAATGCATAATTTGCAAAATATACTATAACATGGTGATTCAAATTTATAATAATCAATTGCATTTTTTTAAATGACTATACTATTTTTTTTCATATTTTTGATCCGGTTGCACATCTGATAATACAAATATTCCCACATACACATGATTAAAAAACATAAAAAGCCATTACATGGACAACATAACCGCCATAAAATGGTCACTTTAACTTGAACAAAATTGCATCATTTTTGTCACAAACGTGCAACATTCTCTTTTAGTTCTTTATGTATGATCCAGATGTTTTGGTTCTTCTAAGAGTAACAACGTTTGTAACAGTTTATTTCTCCATCCAGGTGATATAAGTATTGATTTGTAGAAAAATTAACTCAGACCTACACAGGTGACTATTTATGGATTTCAAATGAGGTGGTTGGAAGTAAGTAATTAAAACTGAACTCCAAGCACACAGCTAAATACAATATTCAAATAATAACTATTATCTATTTTACCTGCAAAAATATTTGAAATGCTGTTCAGACAATCTTTTCATGCAGGCTTTCCTACCAGACAACCAAGTCAGATCCTAGAAACCACTGCAGATAACTCTGCAATTAGGAAATATAGCCTTGTCCAGAACCCACACCATCCTGCGATTGGACAATAAATGAATAGTATTACACTGAAAAAATCATTCTTCTTGCCCTTCTATCCCTCTATCCACCTCTTCCTTTATTCTGAATGCATGTATCGGTCTAACAGTGTTAACCCTCCCTCCCCCAGTCTAAGTTCTGTGAAGAGGTTTACAGGAGGCTGATATTAAGACAGATGCAGATACTTAGGTTAGTTCTACATAAATGTGCCTATAATACATTTTTAATTCATCTGTCACTGGATTAAACTGTGCTTTATTATTCTTGTAGTTCAGATTAAAAGTGTTTGTTAACCTAAAAAAATGCATCCTGTTCCCTTTAAGCGTGTTATACAGCACAGTTCTTCTGCTGTGTCATTTAGCCCCCTGTATCACCTGAAATACCTGGCTGATCCTGCCAGTTTTTACCCTCCCCCTGTAAACTGATGACAATATATCAGGGCTGCTGAGCCCTGATACCGTGGTCAGTGTACATGCCTCCGTCATACGTTGCTATCTGCAGCTCTCCTGTGTCGTCCTCTGTCCTCCTCCCCACTCTCCTCCCTGCCTGTCAGCTCTCCCTAGTGTCGCTCTGCTCCTCTCCCTGCTGCTTCAAAACAAACTGATCATTATATCATCCCCTGTGTCACATACAAATCTGTGTCCTAGTGCCTGTGCTTTATAAAAGAAAAGCAGACTTCTACCTGTTTTAACAGTGTTTTCCAGCGATCACATGATTCAAGGCTCTCTGCTCCTCTCCTTCCCACCTCCCTGGCTGACGTCAGCAGGGTAATCTCGGCCCCACCCACTGGAGATATCAGACGGGGAGAGTTGAGAGCCTGGAGTCACGTGATCGCTGGAAGCCACTGTTAAAACAGGTAGAAATCGGCTTATTTTCTATAAAGCACAGGCACTAGGACACAGCTTTTTATGTGACAGAGGGGATGATAAAATGATCAGTTAGTGGCTTAACAACCACTTTATTTAACCACTTATTAAACTGTGTTCAAGAAAAGTGAATGCTATTCAGTGGTGAAATGTATTTTGTTTATTTTTAATATTGGTACTGCATGGCCACTTGGCTTAAAAAAGACAAAAATGCATTTAAATTGTATTTAAAGATCTTTCTATTTGTCCTGGCAACCACTGTCACTGGGGTATAAAGTAAGGGGAGTTTTTATTAGAGCAAAAAGTAAGGGTAAATCCTCTATGGGGAAGCCTTGTTCTTAAGTCAACTCTCTAATATAGGAATTATTTTACCCTTTGAGAGACTTTCTACTAAAGAAACCCACTTGAAACTAGCGCTCTAATGTTAAGTTAAGAAACTGGCCTAAGAGACCTTCAGCTAAATTTATCGAAGCTGAATTTGAATTTGAAAAGTTATGTATAGCAACCAATCAGCTTCTATCTTTCATTTTCAAATCTTAACTAAACAAGCTGAAGATGAAAGCTGATTGGTTGCCATGCACAGCTGCTCAAGATTCTGTCTGCTCTAGTTTTAAAATCCCACCCACTGTAAGATTGTTGGCTGATCCATATATGTCAAAAAGTTATGTAACATAATAGCCAGCTTAACTGTTAACATGAATGTAATATTTTTTAAATGTATGAGCTTTGTAGACAAATAACCCAGAAGTACATTTTACTATTCATCCAGCTTAACTGGATAAACAGTGAAATGTCTTTCAACATTACAAAACAAGTACAGTAAGTTAATTGTGACTAACTAGTAGCTGAAATGATTTCTATTTTTTTTAAAGCCAAAATGTAATCTATATTAGTATTTTTTAAAGTAAAAAAGACTCCAAAATGTGAATCACCCATTGCACTGTATTTTATATTTCTTTACTAATAAAGTGTTTTTCAAACCTTGAATGAAAAAACAAAAAAACATCTGATTCATACAAAGTGACTTTATCATTTTATCTGCTGTTTTAGTTTAATAGCATAAGGTTAGTTGCCAGTTAAAGTAAGCACAACCCTTAGGTTTTAACATTGCAAAAGCTGTATAATAATTTTATCTAGAAATCACTGCCAACTAGAAAATGTTTAACATGTTGTCATTTTCTAGTTAGAAGCATTAGAATTTGCACACATATGGCCAAGGCATTATTTGTAGATATGCTTCAGTGGTGAGGCATTTAAATAGAACCAATGTAAAGTAATAAGACAATACAATTTATTTTATTTTGTCATTTTTATGTTTTTGCTTAAATTTGTGGTTTAGGGGAGAATAACCTGACTGTGAATTTTTTATTTTAGTTTATATAATTTAAATTATAATGCCTTGGAAATATATGGAGACAGACTGCACAGAAAGAGCCTTAAAGACAAATAACATAGTATTTTCCACAGAGCAATAAGGCACATGGTATAGACCCATCTGGACACAAACAGATGCTGCACTTTAGGTTAGGGGATGCAGAAGCTATGAATAATTTACATTGTAATCTTTATTCCATTTCAGCTAAAGAAATAAAGATCACAGAGACATCATAGAGCAATGCTATGTAGTTCTCCAATAGAATTACTGGGCATATTCATCTTTAAAACCAATGCTAATTTTCATTTTCTTTTGTCTAGAGATTGTTGGGTATGCTTAAAATGTGTCGGAATACATAGATACAATAATTATATTTCTTCAATATGTATTTTACTGTGCTATTATTGTGATGACACAGACATTGATCCCAACTGGTGTGGTCAAACTAAAAAAACAAGTTTTGCCTGTTTCCGAGGCCAATCTAATTTGTTTTGTTGCTGTTGTTACTTTTGTCATGTACTGCTAAAAACCCAACAATTTCCAGTTTTACCATAATATACTTGAAGATCAGCATAGATAGATAAGAGAGTTTAGAAAACTTTACCTCAGTCTGATATCCAAGGAGTAACTTTGGGGGCCTCTATTACTCTGTCTACCAAAGGCACGTGCAAAGAGTTCTGTGCATACAGCCTCGGTGTAGGATTGCCACCTGCATCTTGGTCACTCAGGATGATCCAGCCATAGCAAGCTCTTTACACAAGGTCAGGACTTGGCAATTTGAAGTATAAAGGATGAGTGTTATCCTTTAAACTTCCTGACTTGGTATAAAAAACACTGTTGGCCGATCTGATATGAGAAACAAGGAACAGGTGATAAACCTGTCTGAAATATCCAAGCAAGAATTATCAAGAGAAAAAAAGAAATAGAGTGCTCCTAAAGCAGAGTTCCTTACAAGCAGGGTTTCTTGTAGTAAAGGGATTCTCCTTACTGTCATCTAAAAAGTCTTCTTCCTCATCCTCTTTTCTCAGCCTTCTCTTGGTTTCTTCATCATAGATAAGACCTAGCAGATTGGCTGGACTTTCACTTTCGCTGTGACAAACCTCATTAAGACGGGCACCTATTACCTGAAATAACATTAATATTATGTATGTAGTAATTTGAAGGCCATGAGCCTACTATTTAGAAAACATTTTCACCTTCTTTTGATTAACTGCACTGCCATCCATCGCCTGAAAATAAACAGCATTTACTGGCTGCCACATAGGTTTAATTTATGCTCTTTGCTAGACATGTGCACACTGAAATATTTAGTTTCGGATTGTAGTTTTCGTCCGAATAATACATTTATTTAGTTACTCCCGAAATTCTTTTATTTATTTAGTTTTTCGTTGGAAATTGTATTCGTCTGAAAATCCAAACGAATTAAGGTTGAATCTGTCATTGAAGGCTTATGGTGTCTGACTGTCTGTCGAATTTTTCAAAGAAGATTCGACGGAGCAGCGAAACTGTACGACGCCGCAATCATACTTTTCCGGTCGAATGTTCCGCCTACAAGCAATAGTAGAATTCTAATGTTGTATGACTAGTAATAATTATATTTATTAATTATTATTACTAGTCAACCAACAATAGAATTTTTCTATAGCCTATGGGCCGAGCATTTGACCGGAAACGTATGATTGCAGCGTCGTACAGTTTAGCTGCTCCGTCGAATCTTCTTAGAACTATCAACAGACACCAAAAGCCTTCAATGACAGATTCAACATTTTTCGATGCTTTGTCGAATCTTCGTCGTTCATGTTGAATTGACAAGTTAGTTCTAGCTATTTTACTGCTCCTCCTCTTTGGTTACAATCAGCCAATAACATTCATCATCATCATTATTTTTATTTTACTTCCCCCACCCAATTCCAGCAGCGATCTTTTCTCTCTATAATGTCAAATCTTTTCTCTCTATAATGTCAACTCTTTTCTCTCTATAATGTCAAATCTTTTCTCTCTATAATGTCGAATCATTCCTCTCTATAATGTCGAATCTTTTCTCTCTATAATGTCGAATCTTTTCTCTCTATGTAGAATAATTTTGGACTAATAGAGTTAAGGTTAGGCACATTCGACCAACAAAAACGAAAATAAAGCATTAATTTATGTTGTATCTTTCGGTTTTTGTATTCTGTGGATTCAGTTTCGTTTTGTTAAGATGATAACGAAAATACCTGAAATTCGGACGAAAATACGTTCGGACAAAAACGAATGCACATGTCTACTCTTTGCATCCTGAAATAAAAAAGAAAGCATGGCACGGGTTGCCCTTTCCTCTTCACCATCACATGGCGCACATGTAATGCCATCAGCTAGATGACATCATAAAATGATTATACCATCATGTATAATGTTCTATAGGCGGTTACTAATATTTAGTCATTATTTTCCTCATTGACCATGAAGCAATTGAGTCTACCAGGGCCTTGTTGTTTGTGCTAACCTTGGAACTTCTTTTTCTGGGTAACTGAAACCTCATATTCCAGTTCTATACTCATTGATGAGCTTATGAATTCCATCATGGGTGATTTTGTAAAATGACTACATAATACCAGCTCTAGGAGTCTGCAGAGCTCAACCATGAAGTCAACTTACATCTCCCCACTGGTAGAAGAGCTTGGCTGCATTCCATTGCAGCTTCTGATTGCGTTTGTTTCCCACTATAGGAGAGCGACCACGAGAAAGGCCTTTTTTGGCAATGTTAACATGATGTCCTTTCATCCATTCTGGCCAGTTTCCACGATTACACCGATGCACAAATCGTGCACACTCCAGGAACAGAGCAGCTCTTGCCACCACAGGAGCCTCCTACCATACAGAAAGAGAAAAAACATAATATACAAATATGTAAACAATAGGAAAGGTTGTAGAATTAAAAAAAAAATTATAGAATTAGAATTTTAGAATTTATTACATGATTTATGGAGCTGTAATGCTTAAAGTGATTGTAAAACAAACATTTTATAATTAACTCCTCTGTGCAAGGGTTTTGCACAGAGTGACCCCGATTCTCCTTTTCTTATGGTGCATCTGGCTCCTCCTCTTCTCGAGTGCCCCTACAGAGAGTCGATTTCCTTGGGGGCACTCGTGTGGGTGCGCTCCCGAGTCCTGATGCTGCGGTTATTGACACAGACAGCAGGATTTGCATCCACAGCCTGGCTCCCATGTCACTGGATTTGATTGACAGCAACAGGAGCCAATGGCTCCTGCTGATATCAATCTATCCAATAGGGACCCGAGACAATGCATTAAAGTGAAAAACCATGAGGGTTTACAAACCCTTTAAAATTGAGTAAGTTAAAACGCAAGACCTTTAGATTTAGTTCTCTAAAAACAGACATGCTTGTAAACTGTATAACCCTCTTTGAATTAATTTGACCTTTGTTGTTGAATAGCCTGATGCTTTGGCAAAGAAGAATTAAGTAAGCTTTTTCAAAGGTTAACCTTGGTTAGGGGCTGGTAAAGTAAAGGGATTGGGTTAGACTCAGGCCCCGTACACACGGCCGAGGAACTCGACGTGCCAAACACATCGAGTTCCTCGGCGTGTTCAGTCCTGGAGCCGCCGAGGAGCTCGGCGGGCCGAGTTCTCCCATAGAACAACGAGGAAATAGAGAACATGTTCTCTATTTCCTCGCCGAGGTCCTCGTCGGCTTCCTCGGCCGAAAGTGTACACACGGCCGGGTTTCTCGGCAGAATTCAGCTCTGAACCGAGTTTCTGGCTGAATTCTGCCGAGAAACTCGGTCGTGTGTACGGGGCCTCAGGAGTTTGGAATTTGCATGATTTCCTCATCAACAAAGACAGTGCTGACAGAGGAATACCTCCTGCTGAGCAATTGTTTTCTACTGGTGGGGGGGGGGGCGGAGACGTCCTCGCCGGGAGAAGAAAATTATTATTGCTAACAGCTATATCGACAATTCTTTGTGTTTGTTATATAATTTTGCAAATAAGTAATTTTTCTCCTTCACTGATGGGCAATGATGAGGCTGCACTAACGGGCATTGATAAGGCGGCACTAATGGTCACTGGTGAGGTGGCACTGATGGGTACTGATGATGAGGCACTAATATGCAGCACTGATGGGCACTGATAGGTGGCACTGATGGGTGGCACTGATAGATGGCTCTGATAGGCAGCACTGATGTGGAGGCACTGGCAGGCTTTACTGCTGGGCACTGTTTAGTATCTAGAATGGGCACTGACTGGCACCTTTATCTGTCAGACACGAGTGGAGGAAAAGCTGATAAACGGCTCTTCTTGTTTATTGGACACAGCTGCTCACGTGGTAAAGAGTCTCTGTCGGAGGCTATTTATCCAGATTGGAGATGCAGTGTGTTATAGTGACACAGCACATAACCCACGCAGGCACGCGTGGGTTATCCTGATTACATCATATGGCGTCCGGTCAGGATAGCAGAATGTCATATTGCTATATGGCAGGCGGGAAGTGGTTAAGCAAGTTTTACTCATACAAAGCTAATATTCAAACAATGAAAACATTTAAATATTCATTGGTTTGAAAATAACTTATATGTTTTATAAAGCAGGTATGGGTGTTGAATGAATTGATTACAGTCACCATAACTGCAATACAGTATATTTACAATAAAGTATGTAGCACTCATGCAACCCCTTGAATTATAAGTCTTACCTGCCATTTGTAGAAGAGGCAATACAAATATGAGGCTATGAGGAGAGAATGGATAGAGATGGAATCACAGGACACAGACACAAATCACAAATGGAGAGGAATGAACCAGACGATGGAAAGCTGAAAATAACCACAAATTGCTATAATCAACAATGAAAACAAGCTGGATAGCATGAAATCCTCAGCATAAAATGGTCCATTTATCACTTTACCTAGTCAAACAAGCAAGGATGTTTAGTTAAAGCTTGCTTCTGTGCTGGATTCTATATTTGTACCAGCTACCTAAAATAATCACTTCTGGGCCTAAACTTTACAGTAGAATGTCAGAACTAATTACTTGGCTCTTTTTCTGTACAATTGAAATAGCAAAAGGTCAAAAACAAGGTTTACTACACTACAAATAACAGGAAAATGTTAATAAAAATATGCTAAGATGTTTGTTTTTATCTGCCTGGAGTTTAGTTTTAAACATCAGGGTGTATTCTATAGGCATTGTAACTACAGCTATTATTTTTTTTATTAGTACATTACATTATTTTTACACTTTCTTTTTGTTTTCTTGCAAGGTCATAATCAAGAATCATGGGGCCCCAAAGCAAAATTTTGATGGTGGAACAGCTAACTTTCTCTGTAGCAGGTGACAGTATCACGCGTCCTGCTTGAATGCCCCCCAAACCTGTGTCAGTCGGATCAGCATGTAAAAAGACTGGCCCAAGACAGACAGAATCAGCTTGTCAGGCTCCAGTAGACTTCAACAAAATGGTGGCAGTCTTTACACAGACACTGACTCCCTGTTGCATAAATGTGAATGAGATGTGTAAAAGATGGTTTCAGCGCCTGTTCTCCACCTATAACAATTCCTCAGATGCGTTTTGCCCTTTTTAGGGCTGATGCCCTGTACACACAATCGGTCCATCCGATGAAAACGGTCTGATGGATTTTTACATCAGTTATCCGATGAAGCTGACTGATGATCAGTCGTGCCTACACACCATCAGTTAAAAAAACGATCGTGTCAGAACGCAGTGACGTAAAACACAACAACGTGCTGAAAAAAATGAAGTTCAATGCTTTCAAGCATGCGTCGACTTGATTCTGAGCATGCGTGGATTTTTAACCGATGGACGTACCTACAGACGATCGTTTTTTTCTATAGGTTTTTTATCCATCAGATAATTTTAAAACAAGTTCCTAATTTTTTAACCGATGGATAAATAACCGATGGGGCCCACACACGATCGGTTTAGTCTGATGAAAACGGTCCATCAGACCGTTTTCATCAGACAAACTGATCGTGTGTACGTGGCATTAATCATAGAGGCCAAATGTTTACCTAAATCATAGACTATAAGGGGCCAGTGCTGTAGATAAAAGTTATAGTTGTAGTAACAATAATAATACTCATAACCAAATTACCCTAATAAAACCATCTTTCAACTCTAGGTTTTTCAACCC
Organism: Rana temporaria; assembly: GCF_905171775.1. Taxonomy (NCBI): domain Eukaryota; kingdom Metazoa; phylum Chordata; class Amphibia; order Anura; family Ranidae; genus Rana; species Rana temporaria. The sequence goes on along the minus strand of NC_053494.1, from coordinate 137,811,605 downwards.
TTTTGTGGAACTACAAACCAAGCGGGTCTAGCTTTTAGCTGAGGATAAACTGAGATTTTTGACAGCATTAGGAATACAGGGCTAATTTTAGGCTGTAGCAGAAGTTCTGAATGCAATATGTCTACACTGCTAAGACAGATACTCAAATGCATCTTGCTGTACAACACTGTATCTGTAGCTACTGACAACCCTGGTCTGACCTTAACCCTTCTATACTGAAAACTTCACAGTTTAGTTTTCCTCAAAAGCCTCTCTAATGGAGCCCCCTTCAACCCCAAGCCCCATAACAGCTATGGCCACTGTTTCCTTGCTATTAATCATTCAACTGACTTCATGTCTGTCCTACCAAAAGGAGTCACTTGGATGGTAGCATTGGGTTTGAGGCAGAAACCACACAGAAGGCACAAAGGTGAAATCTTTAAGGTCACAGAGTTATAAATCTCATCAAAATCGCTTCACTCATCTTTACACTTTAAGTGAAGCACAACTTTCTGGAATAGACATCCAAAGGAAAAAAATTATTACTGCTGTCTGATTAAAAAATAAAAAGGTTGCATGAAGTTTTGAATATGCAGGGCATGCAATCAGCCTTTGGCAATTTGGTTGTTGTTGTCCACATAACTGCCATTTTTGATCCTGGCTGGAACTCTTTTTCCTTTGATAAATAAAATCCTGAATTGACCACTTACCAAATCTAAAGCGGCAGCCAGAATGGAGGCATCAGGAATAGTCCCTGGTTCACAGCAGTTGAGGAGGAACTGGAATCGCTTCATGCCTTGCCTTATGGCTCCCAGATTCACCACATTTTTACTTTTCCCAGCCTCCTGATTAGCTGTGCCATGGTCATCATAGTTGTGACATCCTGAAGAATGCAAAGGTGGGAGGAAAAAAGGGGGAAGAGCACAAGATCTCACAAATAAAAAAGACAATTTTGAACCCCGAAACACTGGATTTCCCCAGAATTCTAATCTAATGTGTGGTCTGAAGCTAAGCGCACATGGTGGCGTCACCCACAACACCCAGCATATTATGGGGGACATGTACACACAATGATCTTTCAAGGTATTCCACACACCTCTGCATTCACAATTATAACTTTCATATCTACTGGGATCCACACAATCTGGGTGGTTTCTTATAATAGCACATAAATAAAATGTTGTTTACATGTAAATACAATTAAAGCATTGCAGCCAACAGAACACAAGCTGCGTAATCACTTGTGATCAAAGCTAGGGTGTGGAATAGCTTATGCAAATTAATACATTATCCCTAATTCAACTTGGCTTAAACCAGTGTAGAAATAATTTAACTTTTGTTCTCTGTAGTTTGCACATAGGGATTGGGATAACATTGGATAAAACTAATCTGCTTATTAACTCTGCTATTTTAAAGTATTCATCAATCAATTGCTGAATAATGTTCATATTCGTTAAGAGTCTACCATCTGCTGCTTTTTCTTATAGTCTTTAATTAAAGGCGAATCCACATTTCCAAAGTTGTATTAGTTTTGCAATGTTAGACATATCTAATGAGGAGATTCATATATGAAATAAGCAGGACTGTACTGTATATTGAATTAATCAGTAACTGCAGCATTCGCCTACAATATATTTGTTTTGTGAATCAAAGTATCTATCCTGTCTATCAATGAAATGCTAAACAAACCAATTTGATATGTTCTATATTATTGAAAAGCATTTTCTGAGGGTCAGAAATAGTAATATGGTATCAGACAAAAGGGAGGTGCAATTGGTATCCTCACATCTCTACATATTACACATATACTGTATATATTATATAAAATGTATATGATATAAGTCAGTATAGTATGATAATATAGAAGAATTAAGAACAAAGGTGATTGACTCCTTTGAAATAGTATTAGACATGAGGAGCACTTTTGTTTGTAATTAGGGATAACGTTATAAATATCTTAATAGGTCACTTTTTGGCATATTGGAACTGTCCCTGAGTTCCTGGAAAAAAACATGCTTGAAGAGGCAAGAAAAGAGAACTTAAATTATGGATGTTTTCAGATCAAGATTATTTATCTTTATGTTGAGTGAAGAATTCTATGAAAAGCATTTTGGGGTTCTAAAGAGCACCGTTCTTCAGTGTTTCAGATTGTAAAAAGTCAGGACTAAAACTTAATGTGGTATTTCAGAAAAAAATAGTGCTGCGTAATAAGCCAGCTCCTAATCTTTGGTTTGGCAGGCTTTTATCCAGCACATTTTTGGGGAAAAAATTGCAACAGTCCAGATTCTCTACAATCTCAAATCTTGATGAAGGGGGATCCTTAGAACCCCAAAAATGTTTGGATGTTTTTATTAATGGGATATAATGGTAAGTAGATTTGATCTGAACATCAACATTTATCGTTCTATTTTCAAACCTCTCCAAGCAAATTATAACTTCTAAGCACTCCGAATCTTCTATGATCAAAACAGGTTCATTGAGCCTTTTCTACTGTTTCTCAACCTGTTGTATTTAGAAAAGTTGAGAAAAACACATGATAAGAATTACAGGAACAAATGTGAGCAGAATTACAACACTTCACAAAGCACGGCACCACGAGAGCAGAGAGACAGAGATGGAATGCAGCCAAAGGCAGTGTCCTGAGGTCAGCTCCATCACAACCATCATCTGCCGAGAACCCCACTTCAAACAAAAGTCTTCAACTCTGCCCATCTCAGTACAGTGACTCAAAAACATATCAGCATATGCGTACCCCGATATTTGGTATCAATCTGTTTATAAGATATTCCAAATGTCTACATTTAGAGTAAGACTAAGTTAAATACTTCAAATGGGTACACAGTATTAAGGATGAATTGGCAATTAGCCATAAACTTGACAAATAGGTTGTGTTTAGGTTTATCATCACAGCCTCTTATAGCTTGTTTTACTCATTCATTCATCATTTCACTTGTATATTATCAATGTTCCTTTCCTTAATAGTCTTACATTTCTCTTATTCTCTGTGATGAACATCAGTAATGTGCATGGATATAGTTTTCAGCATTATTATAATCGCAATTTTACAGTGCTGATGCAAGAAGGACAGTGTCTTATTTTGGAAATGGTTATGCAGATGCTGGTCATGCAAACACAGAAGAAAAGAGATAATTGAAACAAGGTATCTAGGTGGAATTTTTGTCTTATTAAAATGCTTTGGAGTCATAACAAAAATATATTTGTATAAAATAGACAAATAAAAAAAATTGTATGAATTAGGAGTCCATAATATATGGAACTTATTCTGGAATGTAATTTTTGGGATACTGGGCATCCAAATTTTGATAAATTTGTGCTGGTAAATTAAAGAATGCATGCTGTGAAATGGAGGAAAGATTTTGTGAGGGATGGTTTCTGCAACATGCCATTTGGTAAATTCTAAATTTCATGTGTTGAAAATGCACTATCACCTAGTTATTCAGCAATTGGGGCAAATAAGTACCACAAATGAATTGCCAAGGCTATTAGGATATTTACAATGCCTCCATAGACCTGGTTGTTACTAATAACTTAATAGGCTAAGCATTGACTTGGATCAGATAATTACTCTGTTTCTTTACAGACAGGTAACAGATGCATTTTGAAACACAACTGATTTTTATTTATTTTTTTCATTTAGTGAAGCTATGGTGTTATTTCATGAGAAATAAGAAAAGAAATGGAAATGGAAAAAATAGGATAGATGGGTGGATTGAATAAGTTTTCTGCAGATTCTGTGAAAGGATTATGAGAAATAGGTATTGTTATGGGTCACATTTTGCTAAAGAAGGAGGTTGCAATGAATCTGTTGCAAGTCACTCAGCAGCAAAAGTGTTAAAAATTTTAATGGAAGAAGGTAAAATAATTGCCAAGGAACAGAAAAAACGAGAACCCTGATATCTAACCATCTTTTTCTTCTGTGTGATGAAGCCTGGATGCATTCCTTCTGCTTGAGCGCCATTTACCAAGACGCTTGAAAAAATTTTCTTCTTCATCTCGCCCGCCATCCATTCCTGATCCTGGCCCAGCTTCAGACAGCTTTACAGCACTAGTGAATTTCACCTATACCAAGAAGAAGCATAAGTATACTTATGTGATTAGGACTGATTCAGAAAAAGGTTAAACACAGTAGCCATGACTGTTAACTAAATACGTGTATTTAAAAACCAGCTACTTGCTTTACTAATTTCAGCATTCTATAACCGTGGCTTGGATATTTCATATTAAAGCTGAACTTCAGGCAGAAATAAGGGGGAACAAATGAATGCAGCTCTGTATTCATTAATAAATCATTACATGTATGATTTAAAGGGCAAGTTCACCTTTCGTTACATGTTACATGTTGAACCCATGGGTGTAACATGTAAAATGTTACAAATGGACCAGCCCTCGCACCTTCCCATTTCCCTACCCGCTAGTTGTCACAATTTTTAAAAAGCATGGCTGAGCGTGGGGCTCCGTCACCGCCCGCCCGCGTCACTGATTGACAGGACTATGCATTGAAAACTACAAGGTCTGGCAGCCTTTGCGGCTGTCAACTTGTAGTTTTCAATGAACTACCATGGTGCTCTGGAGTGCTGTGGTAGTTCATTTATGATTCCTGTCAGATTGTATCTGCTTGCCTGCATGGGATGTGCAGGGAAGTAGATGAACTAGCAGATCTGCAGGAGACCTGCATTGCACCAGCGATCTGCAAAAAAATGTGCATTTGTTATTTGTTTTTTAAAACGTGAACTTATCCTTTAAATGCAAGAAGTGTAAGTACCCGAATTTGGTTTGTTATTAGCCTTTTACAATCCAGTGTACAGCAGAATTAAAAAAGACAGAGGGAGGAGCAACACAAGGACACATTCAGTTGTGCTGCAGTGTTGATGACTTATAAGATAAGATGTGCTGATAGAAGAAGAGCATTGAGAAAGAGCCAGTTACTGCTTCTTTCACATGCTGGGGGAGTGACTAGATCTGTAAGTGTTACTTAAAGTGGTTGTAAACCTCTGACATGAAATATGAACAAAGCATGTCCCTCTATAATGTGTACTTGTCTCAATCCAGAGCACTAAGCGCCATTTTGTCTGTTGTCTTATTCCTCTGCTTTCTGCACAAATCACTTCGGAAATGCTTTCCTGACACCCTGAGTTAAACAAGTGACGGGGAGGGAGCTCCAGCACACATTCTGTGATTCACAGCCTCAGCTCTGTTTAGGTGTGGGCTGTGAAAGGAGGAGGGTCATTCCCTTCAATCAGCTCTTAGCTCTTCTCACTGAGAGTTGCAGAGTTTAACTTCAGCTTCCTGCCCCCTGAATCAAGCTGTATAAATTATGACTTTGAATAGCTGCAGAGAAGAGAGGGCTTCCGATAAACAGATACAGCTTATATAGGAGGATTTGCTTCATCTCTGTGTATTATCTGAGATCAGTCACTTCACTGGGTATATGAGAGGGTTTACAACCACTTTAACTTCAACATAAAACTGCTCCTAATTTAATATATACAGTATAAACTTCAAGTGGACCTGTTCTTTGTTCAAAACAGGCAATGTAATACATTTGCTTCACTGCCTAGATCATAAGACACATATACTTTGCTTCCATTCTATCCCTGTACTCTGATCTGTTGTTGACCCACCCAGCATTCTGGTGTAAGTTTTGTTTGCTGTGCACATTCCTTTAAACCCTGTGTGACCGCAGATGGAATGTTTTAGGACATCCAGGACCCAACTGGTAATCGTTGCAGCACCCACCATTTTTATGAGCCATTTTACCAGGAACGTGTGCGATTGGAATGTTTTAGGAGACTGATGCTGCATGCTGTAGAGATCTGGAGCTGAACACATGACCTGCATGCTGCATGTGTTCTGCCAGTGCTCAGTGTGCAGCCTGCTGTGCTGGAGACCTAGATGTAGGTTTGTTGCACAAGATTGTCTATATTAATACAGGAGCTGCTGTTAGTGCTCCTGCATAAATATAAATGAACTAGCAGATTGTTAATTCCTCTCCCAGCCATCTCATGCTTCTCTGTGAAGCCATCTCCTCTCCCCTGTGAAGCTTCTCTCCCTGCCATTGGCCCCTCCCCACTCTGAAGCCACTCCTACCCTGGCCATCTCCTTTCTAGCTATCTCATCTCTCATGTGAAGCCACTTCTCTCCCTTTAATCTTCTAGTAGCTCATAAACCTTCCTTAACACCAGACCTCCACCTACAGGTGTCTGAGGGGTCAAATTGAACATACACAATTTAAAAGCATAGTATTTTGGTTGTTGAGCATTTTGGAGCTTTGAGATTCAAACTTCAAAATGCTTAGGCGTGATGAGGGCTAAAGGGTATACAGCTGCAGCAATGGTATTTTTCTTAAACCTAGCTTTTAAAAAATTATTTTTCCTAGTACTTTCCCCTACAGACTTACTGCTCCAAAGTCAAGCTATTGTGCAGTTTTCCAGACATGTCAGGGCTATACCGGAGGCCCTACTTAGTTACTAAGTTGAACGCCACTGGGGTAGATGCTAGGAATGTCATTTTACCCCATACCTGGAAGTACTGGGTATATTTTGGGAGGGCTGGTGATAGAGTGGTGGGATGTGAGTGGAAAGTAACTATATGTACTTTATACCCCATAAGGTAAAGTAAATCTGCCACTTTGCTCTGTAAGTGCAAATAACAGGTTCACTTTAAAATAACTTTAATTTTGGTGCTTACTAGAAGTTGCCAAAATGCACATATCTTTTTTTTTTTTTTTTTTGGGAGATTCACATTTTTTTTTATTAATATGCTTTTTTAAGCAAAACTCCAGGCAAAAAAGATAAATACACAGTTAAATACATACATGCTTACTGCTTTACCTGCCAATGGATATGTAACTCTGCCAATCTTGTGATATAGATACTGCTATCGGTAAGTACAACCATGTAAGATCACAGCAGGCTACCCTAACTTTATGCAATACAGCCCTATTCGCAATCCATTCCATCTTACTACATGGAAAATGAAGGAGCTGAAGAACACTGATGAGGCCATCAATTTACTGTTCTAAAAGTATGCTCCTTGTATGTTACTGAACCCCTCTCCCTTACAATCCAAGTGCTGTTGTGAAGGAAAGTGAAGATATTGAGTTAGATTCAGATACCTATGCTATTTCTATGTAAATTTTAGAATATTATCTGCCTGGAATTCAGCTTTAAAGTTGTTGTCATTAAATGTGCAATCTGCTTTCAAATTAATTAAAATGCTTTCTAAAGCTTATAAAAAATACTGCAACACATGGACATTAAACACATGCTAAAATTCAGCGAGTACATCAAAGAAAATATGAGATAATCACATTCAACTCACTTGTTCTGTAATGTTAAGAAATTCTGAAACATACCAGTAATTTGGAACCAATAAAAATAACAATAAATAAATATGATACAGTTGCTTATGAAATTACAATTGGATACTGCCTTTTTTTATTGGTTTATAAATAGTAGTAAGTAGTTACATTTATGTAGATAGTCATCAGCTATCATATGTCTAATTAATAATGGTTTTTTTTTCTAACCATAAACCTCTCATCGATTACATCTCAAGCTATTCAAGTGACCCATCAATAAAGAAAGAAATGACTCCTTAAAGTAAGTAAGTTTACATTTGTAAAAAATGTTTTCTAAATTCCAGCTCCCCTATGCATTAATATAGCATTCATGTACTTTTTTTTGCAAAAATATCAACGCTTTCCATTAAATCTACAGTCACTTACTTTATTTAATCCTAATACACATTTCCAGATGTTTCCATTAGTAATATCTTCTTCCTGATCAGACTTTAGGTCAAGACACAGGCTGGGTTCACACTACTACACTACTTTCATCCTACTTTGCTCTGCTACATTGGTCCTACATTTATCTTACATTGGTCCTACATCCATCCTACTTTCATGAACAGGATACTACTTTGGTCCGACTTCAATGATATTCAATGGGCCTGAAGTAGGATCAATGTAGGACCAAAAGTAGTACAGGGAGCATTTTCAAAGTCGGACCGACTTGTGTAGGACGCTACAAGACGCTCTCATAGGGAAACATTGAACACAGAGCAAAGTAGGATGAAAGTAGTGTAGTAGTGTGAACCCAGCCACAGGAAGGATTTGACCAGCTGACCTCATTAGCACACACCCTGGCCTGCATTATCCACCCTCCCATTCCCAGGTGCACGTTTTTTAAATGAAATGCAATCAATCAGTGATCACCCTTTTCACTAAATACAATATACAATCAGAATGCATTATGTTTATACACCTAAAATTACTAGTTGTGCTTTCAGTGCCATTAATTATTAACGGCACACCAAACACAGAAGCAAACACACAGCATACGTGGATTAGGACAAGAAAAGTAAGTGACTGTAGATTTAATGGAAAGCTTTGATATTTTTCTACATGATTGCTATATTGGTGCATAGGGGAGCTGGAATTTAGAACAAAAAAAATGTGAACTTACCCTTTAAGTAAGAAAGGAACACAACCACATAATTACAGCTGTGACGAGGGAGGGCAGGATGCTATTATAACTGCCAAACCTCCATAAATAACTGTTGGTGCATCTCCTTTTCATTTTATAGATCCTGATTGGCACAAGCAAGAAGACCATTATACCAATCCTCTCGCAAAGACCGTTGGCCTCCAGTAAGTCAGGATTTAAAGGAAACAGCTTGGGGGTCTGCCATGGATCCATGTGTGGGGAGAGGCAAATTTATTTACTAGACAACCTTGCATTACAGAACAATTTCAGATGAAGTTGACTAACCTCTATTGACCACTTTTAGCATTTTTATCAGATTAGCATTTACGATAAGATTATATAAAAAACATATAGGAAGCATTGAAAGCTTTACGGCAAGATCACTGCACTTTTGCACACAAGGACTACACTGCACAATGTTTCATTTATCACACTGCTGGATGACTGTGAATTGACATTGCACCCCATTAACTGACCTCAGGTTATTTATTACCAAGTCAGCTTGAATTGCAACATATATTTAGTGAACAACTGCACATTGCATCTCATGAAGCAAGTCAGGCTGACTGTTACTATGGGGTACTATGAAGGCAAATAGACTGTTCACTTGGTAAAGGAATTTTCACTTTGCAAGGTAACTTTCCCCAGAACTTATTGAATATGGTAGTGACTTCCATCATCCAAATATGTCCAGTCAAACATGGTTCTTTTTTTTATCTTCCTTGCATGTGAGTGGGTAATCTTTGTAAAGCGAAATTTCACTATATTTACTAAAGTCTGGGCAAAATGCCCTTGAAAAGTGCAATTCCTTTTACAATGTGGACAGCCTCTTTACTCTTAGTGAATCAACCCCTATTGCCTGGAATCAGTAGGGGACAGAAGCGATTAATACTCAGTACTGTACAGCAGTAGAATAAATTACCTGTACCGTTCCACAATCTTCTCTCTCAATGGTAAACGGCAAAACAAGGAGTTGTGTATATGTTTTATATGCTTACATGCCATGCTAGGTATTTGCACCTTTTAAAGGTATTTACCTTTTTGTCTATCTCCTCCATCTCCTTTGCTGGCAAGCTCTTCCTAATGCCAGTGGCATTCTATGCAAATGAGAAGGAGCAGACAGGTTCAGCTAGTAGTTATTCGATAAAAATAAAATGGGTCATGCCATTTCCCTCTCAAAACAAACTTATACAAATGTAGTAATCATTCAGAGGCAACTTTAATGTATTCTGGTGCTTCTATTTCAAAAGGAGAGTTTTTTTTTTGATATATCACATCCTTTTATCACAGTTGACACAGCTGTTAGTTGATTTTAACCTACAGGTTCAATAACAGTCAGTGATTAGATTTAATTGTCTAAGAAAATCAGTACTGAATTTGGAAATGTTCACTATAAGAATTCTCAAATATGCAACTGTGAACTGTTGTATTTGATAGATAATGGTAGGTGGATCTAGGAATGTAATTAAACGGGTTTCACTGCAGCAGCCAATGAGACATATACTGTAGGAAGCCAGGTAATGATCCAACCCAGTAGGACTGACCCAAAACTGAAATATTGTTTTTTTTTATAAAACTTGCCCTTTTAAAATTTTTAAAGACTTTATGACATTTAACTTGTCATTCTGATACCCAATCAAATCATGTAGCACACAGCTGTCTTATACTAGGCCTCAAAAACAATGATACAAGTGTGTTGTAGCAAAAACTAAATGTCACTTACTTCCATATCACGAGGAATGTACACACTGTGAGCTTAATTTACTAAGGGTGGTTAAATTTTTGCAAAGAAAGTTTCACTTTCAAGGGAATTTTCCCCTTAGCCTAGGGAATGAGGTGACTATTGGCTCATGATCTAATCTGTTTGACTTCCTTCATCCAATCATGTAAAAACAAAGGTACCTTTTTACTTTATTTTGAATCCATGTAATTGGGTATTCTTTGCTAAATGAAAAGTCACCACATTCACTAAAATGAATGCAAATTCTTTGCAAAGTGAACAGCTTATTTGCCTTTAGTAAATCAACCCCAAAGCTGAAAATGTGCGATCAGCCCTCAATGAGTTATGCTGCTGATATGGTGAAAAGTCATGTTTACTGTAGCCAGCCAGATAGCAATCCAGTACAGATTCCCACATGCACCAGAATTCATTGTGAGCCAAGAGGTATAACCAGCAACTAGACTGAGAATACAGAATATATAACAGTCTTAAGATTGCTTGGAAGCAATGAATCATTACCACCATGCTACTACATGAAGAGCTTTTACATTTCCAAATAAGGTCACCTTTAGTTCAAGGTGTTAGAATTCATAGCACCGTTAATTTGCATTAAGCTTCATGCATATTTTAACGTAGAAATTATTTTTTATGCCTTATCAAAATATGAAAGTGCACCTTAGAGCTCTGCCTGATAAACGAAAGCCGATCCACAGAGCTTATGTCCAAAAGATCTTCAACATTGTCAGTCAGCCCAGAAAGCGAGGAGCGCTTCAACCAGTTGCCTAAATATCCAGACATGTGAAAATAATTATAATATGAAAAACACTGCAGTTATAAAAGTCATATGTCCAAGATGTCTACATTTTTCTGCTTTGGTGTACAAAATAACATTAATGGCCTTATTCAGTAAAACAGTGCAAAGAGTAATGCACAAGATGCAGTAACCTAGGGAAGCCAATCAAATTTTACATTATACAGTTAGGTCAGATTATGTTAATTGATATGGGTTATTTAACATTGTCCCTCTTTGACGTTTTGAATAAGCCCACTTATGTAACTAAATGTTTAATATTATCAAAGAGCACTAACCCAGTGGCAACCTCAGTTTTTTGCGGAGGGATATCCTGCGAGACCTGGATCGTGAGCGTCTCTCATTGGTAGTGCCAGAATGAGCTGTAGTGCACTCCGAAGTGTCTGGTTCTGATTGGCTGCTGGTATCACTGGCTGCACTCTGTGATTTGAACATCTTGCGCCAAAAATCCTTGCGTCCCAGCCCCGCCCCCTGCATTTGTTCATCACTGCGAGACAGATCGGGGTGAACATTTAAATTCTCGGCATTGCTGTGAAATAAAGCACAGCGGGAGAGCGTACACTTACTGCAATTGTTAACATTAAAATAGCTATTTTTAATACAACATTTTCCCCAAAATTTCAGAAACGGAAGATCATACGCCTGTCTATATTTTTTCTTTTTTGCATTTTTTATATATCTTGGAAAAGTACAAAAAATATCAGCAAACAATACATTGTATATATTATAGAAGTAATGTCATAAGTTATACTTTACAGTAAAAACCCCAATGGTATACAGATTTTGTAGTATACTGTATAATTAAATACTCTATCTTGTAAGTCAGGATTTCCAAAAATAGGTAAAAGGGAAAGAGGAGATGCCATATGTGGTAAATACTTGATTACATGCATGCTATAGGGGGAGGGTGGGAATGGGGTAATAGTTGCTGAGGCTAAACCCAGAACAAACCAGCCCAATTGAATTGTGGACTATGGTACGTTATTATCTTTATTATAATTTCTTAATTGAGGCCATACACCACTTTTTTACATGCATGCTATGTTGGTGCTAGGTGGGCTGTTTGTGTAAGCCAGCAGTCAGGATCCTTGAGCACCATGAGCATGGTCAATGACAAAGGCAGTGGATATGGTTAGTGCCATTGTGACCTATTGTTTAGTCAAGGTGTTTCTGCCTCAGTCAAGGGCTGCTGCAAGGTGTACTGCCATTTGGTAGAGTTTGATGTCCGGGAATGCCATGCCTCTGGATGTCTTCAGTCTGTGAAGAACAGCATGTTTAATGTGAGCTGGATTAGATGACCAAATTAAATTGTTGGATAGACTGAATTAATTTGAAATATGTCAAGTGGATATGAATTGGGATTGTCTGGAGAAGATAAAGAGTCTGGGGTAGGACAGTTTGTTTAATTTTATTGCATCTCCCCATGCAGGAAAAGCTGCATGTCAATAATTATGTTTAGAAGAAGAGATTAGGGGGAACAAGGTTAGGAGTGTAAAGATTCGTAAGGTTTTTTGGCAACTGGATGACCAAATATTGAATGTGGTATAAGGCCCATTTAAAAGTAAAATTTGTTTTAAGTTGCCACTTGTAGGGTCAAGATCAAATGGAAGTTAGCATGAAAACTGGAGAGACCTGAATCTGTCAATCTTAAGGCTGGGTTCACACCAATGCATATTGGATGCAGGTTTCCCAGCATCCAATTCGCATAGCAGGAGAATGTGACTGACTCTCTATGGAGCCAGTTCACATATCTCTGGGGCAGCTGTGGAGCACAGTGCACAGAAATGTTGTGCGTCTTTGGCTCCTTTTCAGGACCGAATTCAGGCAAAGATTTAGCTCTGATTCGTCCCTGAACCGGAGCACAGGGACGAAGAGCGTTCCTGTGCGATCCACAGCTGGTTCCAGTGTGAACCAAGCCTTAAAGTGAATGTATAGTAAAACCTTCCTTAGGAAGGAGAAGGAGTTAGGACACCTTTCTAGTTTTTTTATGTCTGCGCCCCCATCCACTCCGGAGAATTACTGTCCCTGTTTTACCTGCTGACCCTTGTCACTGAGACAGAAAGTGATATAAAAGTCCAAAATGCCACCTCAACAAGTAGTAAGGCAGGCCTTCCAATAAGGACACTCGTTCTGGTGACAGCAGTCTAATGCCTCGTACACACGACTGGTTTTCCTGTCAGGAAAATAAACTACATTTTTCCCAACGTGATTCCTCTCCAGCCTGCCTTGCATACAGACATTCATGCCAAATCCCGCCCGGCCAAAGCACGTTGACGTACAACACGTACAACGGGACTATAAAGGTGAAGTTCCATTTAACCTCCTTAGCGGTAATCCCGAGTCTGGCTCTGGGTGAATTTTTTATACCAAAAGCGGTATCCCCGAGCCAGACTCGGGATCTCATTGCAGGATACAGGGGGAAGTTACTTACCTTGTCCCTGGATCCTGTGATGTGTCCCTGCTGTGTGTGCGGGCTCCTCTGCTGTGTCTCCTCGCTCGATTCACAGTGCCGCCGAGCTCCATTCCCTGCAACGTTACGACGCTCAGGGACGGAGTTCGGCGCCAAATTCAAAAAGTGAAAAACACAATACACATACAGTATACTGTATGTAAAAAATACACACCCCCTTTGTCCCTAGTGGTCTGTCCAGTGTGCTATATGTACTTTTATATAATAAAAACAGTTCTTTCTGCCAGCAAACTGTAGATTGTCCATAGCAACCAAAAAGTGTCCCTTTACATCAAAAGTGCTTTTAGACCAGCTAGAAAACAGCGATAATAAATTAGAATCACTTGCAGAATTGAGCGATAGTGATTTGTGGGGAAAATCGTCATCAAACAATAAAAATTCTGTAACTGAGCAAATTTCAGTGTTTTTGATTTGATTACATTATTGAATAATTTTTATTATAATTACATTATTATTTGTTATAATTATTTATAGGTATTTATTATATTATAATTATATTATAATTTATGATTTTGTTTTTCAAACTTTATTATACCCGAGATGTCTACTAGACTCTTGTTTGGACAGATTTAAGTGAGTTATTCCTAAGAATTGCAGGCCTACAATATAAAACGCCAAATTTCCATGCAAAAAATTGTACCGCTTTTGGTACAAAATTCCAGACATAATCATACCGCCAGGGAGGTTAAATGGCGCCACCCTTTGCTTTTGCTGATCCTCGTGTTAGTAAAAGTTTAGTGAGAGACGATTTGTGCGTTTCATGCTCGGCATGAAACGATGCAATAATTTACAGTGTGACGAATGTGCTATCTCCATTACGAACACTAGTTTTACCAGAACGAGCACTCCCATCTCATACTTGATTCTGAGCATGCACCTTTTTTTTCCCCTCAGAAAAGCATACACACAAATGGTTTTCGCAATGGGAAAAAGACCGCCGGGAATCAGGACGGGAAAAAAGGGAGATGGTTCTAATTTTTTTGTGGGCAGTTATCTTGTCGGGAAAACTGCTATGAAGCATACACACGGCCGGTTTTCCTGACAAAAAGCAAACATGGCAGTTTTCCCGTCAGGAAAACCGATCGTGTGTACGAGGCATAAGAGGAGATTTTCTGTCAATGCCCTTTGCTTCTTCAGGACAGGAAGTGAATGAAAATTCTTCCAATGGGACACGAACAGCAACAAATAAATATTTCAGGGGGTTTTAACCCTACTTTACACAAAATATAAAAAAGTATATTTTGGCTATATATACAGTACGCTTTACATTTTCTGCAACAATATAACTCCAAAAAAACACAAATATTGTACCGACCTGAAAGCAGGACCATCTACTCTTATACCTTCCTGTACTTCCAAATGCTACACAATTTAATACACAATTAAACTCCGCACACAAAAATGGACAAGGCATTAGACTTTGCAAGTGAAATTAAAGAATTTACAGGATTTAAAAAAAATCTGCTTAATTAAGCGGAATCCTGTTAAAGGTGAGCTGCTCCAATTACTGACTACGTCCTGAAAATGCTAGTTGCTTGGCATTTATTTTGATGCACTGACCAGCAAAAAGAGCTATTTTGAGCTAAGGGAAAGACAAAAAGTCCTGACCTGCATGCTTGTTCCAGATCAGTGTATACAAGCCAGTGGGATCAGCACGACAGCTAGCTGAGTAGCTTTGTTAGACAGAGAAGTCAGCAAATTCTGCACAATGGAGGCACAGACAGCAATAAGAACCAGACATGGGTTCTAATCCTTTTCCTCTCTGTTAAAAAATATTTGATTGCTGTGTATGTCTGCACTTTCTGTACTGGTGACACACATGGATTAAAGGGAAAATCACTGATGGGGGCAGAGACAAAAAATCTTCTTGTGTGTTGCTGTCATATACCAGTAAACACCCCTTCCTTTGAATCTGGATTTCAAACACAAAAAAGGAAAGCAAACATAATTCATCAGGAGGACTCCGCACTAAGGCCCCTTTCACACATGTGCGACTTTTCCTGCGACTTTGGACACCAGGGTCGCATGACAAGTCGTACCCCATGGTTTCCAATGATAACCATTCATATCTGTGTAACTTCAAGTCGCACCGACTTCAAAGTAATCCCTGTACTACTTTGGTCTGACTTTGATGCGAGTTGAGGTACATAGCCCTCAAGTTTACACAGGCATTCCCTGAAATCGTGTCAAAATCGTGGCACAATCGCGTGACTTTCAAGTCACAGTAATGTAAAAGAGGGCCTTAGACAGCTGATAAGAAGCAGAGATTAGATCGGTTGCTGTTACTTCTGCAGCTAAAGGACATGGAGGGAATTGGTCTCTTTACTCAGTCGAAGAAAAAGCTGCTCAGAAAGAGAGATTGTCTTTAGGAGAAGCTTGAGGTGACTGTATTAGTGTACTTCCAACAGAAACAACTGAGTACTGTCCGTGATCCTTTTTTTTATTTGCACTAACATACAGTTTTAATATATATATATTTTTTTTTAATTGTGAATCAGTACTGCTGGGACCTTGAAGAAGGGAATATACCCCAAAAGCTTGTCATAAAAAATGGTATATTAGTGCAAATAAAAATAGTATCATGGACAGTACTTTAGAAGAAGAAGACATAAGTAAGACCATATAAATAAAGTTTAGCGTTATTGGGAAATATACAAATGTATTGATTCTTACTGACTTTTTCTTTCAAATAGTTGGCTTTGTGCAGCCCTTTATTTATTACAATCTCCTTTTTAAATTGACATGATTACTTTAGAAATAGGGAATTATGCAAACTTTTATATGCTTTAAAGGGTAAAAGAATGTGAGAGTAAATGATCCTTTTCCATGTCAAGCTACCCCGACCCTTCTCATAAATTGTACATGATTGAGCAATCTTTGCTATATGAATTTCTGTCCAGAAAGTAGATGTTGACCCTGGATAATGCCTGAAGAAATATAGTACCAAACTTCTAATGGGAAAATCAGAACAAGTGATTGTCAAGGGGAGTAATGTAATCTCTGTGAGAGATAATAAACACCTTCAAGTATTACCATTACACATTACTTAGTATTCACATACTGTATCTGACACTAGGTCTGATTTGAAAACAAACATTTCTTTAAAAAATAGATAAGATTATTTAACACCTACTTTTTTGCAATACTTTTGAGATACATTGAGGTTGCACTACTTCACTTACAAACATTAACGTGCATGTAAACTCTAAAAAATAACTTTGCTCCCTTTTGGTTTATTAAACATGTAGCACCCTCTAGTGTGCTACTAGTGTGAGAGTAGGCAAACTATATCCTGACTCATGTTTAAGCCTGCCAGTCTTTAATTGGGCGGGGGTTCTTGGAGTTCAGGACAGCATTACTCATACAGACAGGTCTCTGGTGCCTTCCCCTGGTTCTGGAATTTTGGAGAATGTTCTGGAAACTGGAGGGTGGAGGTTAGGAGGAATGTTCTGCATATTAAGGTGAGCTTAGCCAATCCCCAGGTGGTGGGACTAAGTGAGCCCTTAAATATGAATGAGTCATGCTGACAGGGGAGTTGGGTGGAAGATGCAGATGCAGTGCTGAGGAGGCTGTCGATGGCCCTTGAGGCAAACCCCCTATTCTGGGGGGGGGGGGGGAGCAGCCAGGTGGGTTGTGTGAAGAGGCAGCTAGGTGGGCTAGCATTTGCCGCAGTGGTAGAGCTGGGACCAGTGTCTACTGGGGAGTTTACTCCAGGATGCAGTTCACAACACATTGTGCTACTTTCTAGGGGACCGAGAGTTCCTAGCCTGTAAGGGAATGTTGCTGATCTAACATAGACTGTTAGTGTGTACAGAAGAATCAGTTTGAGCTGTACAGAAGAATCAATCAGAGTTGTATATAGAGGGAGAAAGTTGTCCCTGGTTATGCCACTATAAAGTTGGGCATGCAAAGAAATTCCTATCCCCATCCAAGTTTTTACCCTCTGATAAAAAAAAAGCACAAAACAAAGCTCAAGGACTGTTCACTGTGCCTGGATGAATGCTGAACATGTTATGTGCAGCAGTAGAGTACCCTGTTACATGCAACTTCTATGGGGGTAGTGCTACAAACATACCATTAGGCACATTTTGTTATATCAGTTTTATAAGTGCAAAAAAAAACATTTGATCCTGACAGAATTTCAACAGTACATCCTGCACTCTCCTCCTCAGCTGCAATTTTATAAATTAACAATGTTATTGGCATCTCTCCACAATTTTATGGAGATGTTGTGTAGCCCTGCCCTAGAATGACAATGCTTCTCCTCCAAAAATACATTAGATTGAATGAATGTTGTCACCCAGTGTGTTACTGATCACCGGGTCAGAAGAGAACAATTCTGGGTCTAAGGACTTGTAAGCTGCAACATACTACACTTTTGGGTTTCCACAAATAATACCGGTATGTCTGCAAAACTGTAATTTAGGCTTGGAAGTAACCGTTTTTCTATCCTAAATTTCACAATAAATAGCAAAAAACAAAATCAACTTACAGTTAGCAATAATAATCTTGTTCACTATTGTTTTAAACAATCATGCTAACATGATTGGTGGATATAAATTACAGTGGTTGTCTTTTTATTTATAAAAAAAAGTAATTTCATGTTTCTGGTTGCATACTAGGGGCAAAAAAGTACCTCTCTTTTTAGACACACGTTTTGCTATAAGGCCCATTGCTTGGTGTAATCATAATTTTATTTTTTTGTCCAAAATATGTAGTAATACCTCTACATACATTAAATGCCGCTAGTAAAGTATGTCTATTTCTTAAACAGAACATAAGTATCTAATTTTGGAAGGTTTGTTGTTGGACACATAAAACCAGGAGGTATGAGATGGGCCTCACAAGGCAGAGAAGCAAAGCATAGGATGGAGATGGATTATAGGGATTGTTTTTTTTTTACTGGGGATAATTTTGTAGTACTTCCAAAAGACTGTTATAGGGCAGAAGGGTGTTTTAGGACTCTTGGTCCAATAAGGAAAAAACATTTGAAATAGCATACACTGTGATTTCAAAAGCTATATATCACGAAAGTCTAATATCAGAACTGAAGCAATGATTCAGCCATGCATTCACCCAGTCACATTGGAAGCTCTCTGTAATACATAAGCTGATATCAATGGACACAGTGAAGACACAATTAGGTCTTTGGAATAATTGCCTTACTTACTGCTCTGGAGTCTGTGGGGGGTGGCTAGAGATGTAACTTCGGCACTCCTCGGGCGCATAGGACACCCGACCCTTTTCAGGAGCGCTCCCTTCTTCTGGTCTAAGGGTGCAACAGGGCCAACCAGAGGAAAGAAAAGTCAACCAATGCCCTGGTCCCTTTGTGCTGACTAGCATAAATTTGTCACCAATGAATACTAAAAAACAAGCTTCAGGTGTTATCCACAACAACACTTCTACATAAGTGCAGTATTGCAGGTCCTCTACTGAGTGAATTTTATTAAGCAGCAGCAAGCAATGAAATGAAACAGCATGAAAGCAAAAGTTCAACGCTGAGATATAGCGAACCGCATAGCTGTATGCTTATTCAATCTATCAGATATTGGGTGTAGCCTATGAAGATGTGCAATATGTGTCATCTAACAAATGAAACAAAAGGCACTTTTTAAGATTTGTTCAACCAGAGCACCATAAAGCAGCTATGGCCAACAGGCTTCAAAATCAATTTAATCATAATCAACTTTAAGCTCAGTAAAATTAAACAAAATGGTTTCCATCTAAAACACATGTTTACCCCCCAAACTGTAAACTCACTTGCACAGATTTCAGCAGGTGTTAAAAGAATTTCAAAATGGATGTACTTTTACACACTAAAGCTGGATCATAATTCATGAGTCACAGAGGTGGCAACTAAGTTCAGGCCAAGGTTCTGGTCTGGAAGCCCTCTGTGTTAAAACATATTGATATATCCAGAATAACAAAGAACATGGGGGCTATGAATTCAATAATACCTAGTGAGAAGGGGATGACCAAGATTAGCGAGTTGGGCAAATGTAAACTACATATTATTGAGTCTTCACTGCAGGGTCCACACATTAAATATGCAAGGCTGTTGCACATAAATTACTATAAATAACTGGGATTCAGAAAAATTATGATATAGGTTATCTAACCCACATACTTTTATTTTAGAAGTAATCCCACCACAACTACAAAGGTTATCAACACTGAACTACACTGTTTACAGATAATTTTGCAGTGCTTGCACTTGACCTACAGTATGTATAGTACACATTAATTATATTTGACATATGTAATAACTGCCTGAACAAATGACTTCACGGACAAAAGGGTAACTTTCACATACTGTATGTTTTTCTCTTTGTACTTGATCACATATGTTGCTGGGCCCATTAGGCTCTGTACACTTAGGTGTCAAAATAGAGCACTTGGAATGCTTTCCTAATGTCCAGTCCCTAATGTCTCATTATGAAACCCAGAAAAAATAAAGCACTCCCTTGGGCAAATGTTCAATGTTCACCCCCCCCCCATTTACTTTATTTCAAAGCTTTAGAACAATCTTAGAGCCGGGCCTATGTTTGCTTCAAACATTGATTCAGAATTTGTATATATTGTAAGTGTATATATGTATTTGAAGTAAATGTTTACTCATGACTCCATATTAAACCACCCCTTAAATCTATTTGTTGATTAGGGAGGACTTGTGATGGATTGTGTAGGGTGGGTGCAGGTACAAACCTAAGTGTGCAAAATAAATGGGTTTCCCTATATGAAAATTTCAGTATATTTCTGAAATGCATTGACCTTTCACTACTATTTCTCTAGCAAATAAAACTGGCCAAACTTGAAAAGATAATGTAGCCTTGGAGACTACTCCATACAATATACTTTCAGTATATTCAGGATGCGGCATTATTTCCCCTAGAAAGACTTTTTGTTTCATATTTACTAAAACTGTAAAACTCTTTTGGCATGTGCAACCAAACTCTTTAAAATTTCCAAATTTCACATCTGCACTAAAACAAGTGTGAGATTTTGTTGTTATCTGAATTTTTTTGAGCTTTCTTCCTTCAGTCACTATTTACTGGGAGCACTATTTTCTGCTCTAATGAATAGTAGTTTTCATAATATGTAGATAATATTTTAGAGATTGTTCATGCAATAGCATACAGGTATGTGGTTTCAACGTGCAATTTGCATATTGCAATGTATTGCAGCTTGTTGGAATGCCCTGCATTGAGGAAAAACACAGTTTTTAGTGCTTTGGATAAACTCTGTTGTTGCCTAATGCAGCCCAACACTAATGGTGTCAACAAGTCCTTAACAAAAAAAAGCATTTGTGTGAACATCTTTTTTTCGGTCTCTTGCTATCTTAACAGCTTCTAAGTATACTATATATAGCTTCTATAAATATACTAGTTGTAGTGATAGATAGTAGCATTGGAAAGAGATATCTAGAAGATGGAAAGTTAGCCTTAGCAGCATAAAGAGCAGGGCCTATGTACAAACATGCACATTATAGTTTAAAAAAAGAGAGTAGTATACCATTCCTTACTGTAATTTTAGTCAGTTTTTCATTAATTTTAGTGTAAGCCAATGGCACCGTAAAAATCACATACATTTATTGCCTCTTTGTACATAAGTCCTACTACACACAAGAGCTGCAAATATGTCACGCTATTCAAACATAATACACAAGGTAAAAGAAAAGAGAAAAATAAAGAAAATGGAATTTAAGAGCTTGAAGCGGCCACAAATCCAGCAGCAGAGCACAGCATGTATACAAAGAGTCTGTAGCAAAGCTATTATGTTTAAAAGGAAAACCTTTTGCTTCTTGAAGGTCTTGGTTCTTGTGAATCATCAGACTTCCTCCCTGGTGTTAGCTTCTCAGCACTGTCCAGCAAGGCGCTGAGGGCCACGCGCCGAAACACATTGCCGTGAGCTTCTTTAATGAATTGTACCAGTTGTCGAATGTCACAGTACAGACCCTGTCGATGTAAAAGCACAGGAGATAGATTTAGTGGCATAACAACTAAGATTGATACTCTGCAAACATACAATATGTCCTACTGCCAACTCAACCAAAACCAAGTTTTGCCTCAAAGGAGTCTTTCTCAATTTTTAAAAATCTTCAAATAATACATGCCTAAGAATGGAACTATTCATGGATTGTTTAGAGCACAGTGACACTACTAAATTGACTGCTAAGCGTAATAATCGATCGTTGCACAGCTGAAACAAATTACTCCCTTTAGTGGTGGTAATTGACCCAGAATGAGTTGCTAAACAGCTTTGACTTAATTTTGACTTCACCTGCTTATTTCAGATCAACCAAACAGAATTTTTTTTAAGCCAGAGACATCCAGGCGAGTGGAAAGTTTAGAAGGTCAGCCCAGTTATTCAATTAACACCAGTCTTAAAAGCCATAATGCTGAAAAATGTTAATAGGTAGGTGCATTTGATGTCATCCCTGGCAGACCATCTGTTCTACAGTTTATATTAGAATGATTACACCTAAAAACTGCAGCTTACTTAGAAAAACACTGAATAAATATTGTTCTCTATTCTGCAGCTCTGGTGGCCATTGTGCTGGAGCATATCACGTGACCACTGAAGCTGGATGTGCTGCAGTCGGGGGGTCCAGAAGTGACACTATTAAGCTGGAACGTACAGTGCAGCCATGCAGGCGTGCTTTACATCATGGGACAGAAAGACTATTATTGGAATGCAATTCAAATCAGCAGCAAATCAAGGGTGAACTGCAAGTTTCTAATGAATGCCAAATTTTCGTAATGATTCAAATTTGGATTGGTCAAAAAATGATCGACTGATTCCAATTCTGTGTGAAGAATAGCTGGTTGTTAAGCTTCCCCACTGACAGCTGAAATATAAACAAAAGAATGCCAGCAATAGACATTCTGCAAAAAAAAAAACAGCATGGGCCGCCCCAATCCATATCAGGCTCTTTAGGTCTGGTATGGATTTTAAGGGGAATACCACGCCATAATTTAAAAAAAGCGGCATGGGGTGCTCCCCAAAATCCATACCAAACCCTTATCCAAGCATGCAGCCCGGCAGCCCTGAACCCTACCAGGCCACATGCCCTCAACATGGTGGGGGGAGGTGCTTTGGGGCAGGGGGGCTTTGCATAATACTCCTATCCATTCACCAAAAAAGTTTTTGACAATTCCTTTATTAAAAGATAAAAACAATGTCCCCCCAATGTAGATCCATTGTCAAAAACGCCACCCGCCGGACCTAAAAAACAAACAAGTTGATTGAAGTTTTCCCGCCGACTGCCTGCTCCTCCTGCTGACATTTCTTAAATAGATAGGGGGCAGAGTCACCCGATGATATCATCGGATAACTCCGCTCCTAAGCTATTTAAAACAATGTCAGAAGGAGGAGCAGGCAGTTGGTGGGAGCCTTCAACGAGACCAGAAGTTTTTTCTTTTTGCGGGTCCAACGGTTTGGCAGATGGCGTGATTAAGGATGGATCTACACCGGGGGGACATTTTTTTTAATAAAGGATTTGTCAAAATCTTGTGTACTATTTTTATTCACTTTTTACACTTTTCTGGTGAATGGGTAGGAGTATTATGCATCCCATACTCATTCAGATGGGGGAGAGAGGTGTGCAGAATATGGGGGCTTCCAAGAAGCCCCTCACCCGCAGATCCCCACAACCACAGCCCAGGGTCGTGGGGAAGAGGCCCTAAACAAATTCTGAAACAAATCAATGAAGCACAATTAGTAACATAACGAATATATCCAAAACAAATTTTTCCGTTCTGCACATGTATAATATATATAATGATCTTACAATAAGACCCTCCATGTGTGTGCATGTGAGACTGGCACATGTGGATTCTGGGGTAGATTTTACATACCTTAAGCCAATTGTATGTAATGGTTCTTATGTTACAACAAATTTTAGATATGCATATGGGTTAATTTATTATGTTAAAATGGATTGAACATGAGGGGGGTTAACTCCCACCCATGGGGCGTGTTAGAGACACCCCTATCCGACAAACGCAATGACCTTCTTTTATTAACAGTCTTGTTGACTCTGAGGATTTCCAATCGTCCTATCATGTGATATGATGTATCATGGACTGGACTTTGCTGTTTTTATATGGCAAGCTTTGATGCATCTGTCAGTTTGTGAGTATAGTACTTACCACCTTTTCATGAAATAAGGATATGATTTAAGGATAATGTACTAGGCCAGTGTGTCCTCTGTTTTGCTTTATGGTTCCAGTGCATATTAGTTTGCCTTACACATGATAACATACTGTATGTTTGTTCAAGGCCAAAGACACTATGTAGTGCAGCAAATAAAAGAATGTCAGCCATGGAGCATGCAATGATTAAAGAAAATAAACAATGGCAGCTCTTATGTTTCTATACCAACATATTTACTTTTTAAATGGCATTTAATATGCAATAATACCATGCACAATGTTTTACTATGATATTATAATTAATTAAAAATAAAAATCATTAAAACAAATGACAAAAGTTAAAAGGAGCAGTATCGCATCAATGCAGTTAGGGGACCGATGAGCAAAACTGAGCAAAGTTAATCTTTAAAACCATAGACGGACTGTATTGAGAAAAAGTAATGTTAAATGGGACATTACATGTCCCCAATACATACATTACATTTTTCACATATTCTTCACAAGCAATTATGAAAGCGTTTTAAACAAGCCATTCCTAACATTCCTAGCTGCTTGTAATGTGAAGTAATTAATTCTCAGAGATCCTCAAAGATAACAACAAAGACTCAAAAGTTCAGTTTCAGTTGGTTTCTGATACCTTTAAATTTCAAGGCTGACATGCTGCCAAAATTTTGCTTTGGTAGAAAGTAATATGAAAAACTAACATTTCTGTTTCTCTGTTGTGCTTTTTAAAGATGAATTTCCACAATGCCTACAGATAAAGAGGTGAATGAGGCATATTTTCAAATGCTTCAACTGCTTGTTCAGAATATGTAGATATATTAGTATGAACAGTCAGGGACAGGTTCACTTTAATACATTCAGAAAGAAAATAAGTATTGCCCCACAGGAACAACATTTTTTTTCAGTATTTTCCATACTCCTTAGCTCTTATCATTGTTATTCAAAAAAATCAAACATTCAGATTAACTTTACTGTTTATTAATGATCTTACCAGATTCTCAGGGCTATGCAGTTCATGCGTTGTAGAAGCACAGCGTGTGATTAGAGACTTAAACATTGAACTCACAATGATACCCTCCACACCCTGAGCTGTAGACTTGTTGTCCATTGTGGCAAAATTATTCCCAAACCCAGCTCTGTCTGAGAAAACACATAAACCATTTTACAAACTCTTACAACTTTATTAATAGAGACATTAAAGAGAAAGACGCTATAACAGACATGCATTTTTGTGTTAATAATGGCCTTTGTAGAAACACGGGCATTGTGAGTACAAGTTTTCTCAGCATTTTCAGTTGCAACGATTTAACCTGTCTACAATATCAGTAGTACTTAAAAAGAGTAACACAATCGGGTGGGCTCTAATCACGTGCTTAAAAAAAACACATTGAAATCCATGAGTCTGGCGCCCTGCACAGAGATTAGGGGCAGGGAGCATGGATTAGGGGGGCGGCGCCCCTGCTTCCCTAATGAGCGGGCCGCCACTGCCCCATAGTATTTCTTGCATTACTGGAAAGGTCAAGAGATTTCAGTTGTCGAACCCACTTTCATCAAGACTGGACTATTGAAGAAGTCAAGACTGACCATTGTCTGCTGTCCACACAGAAATTTCTTGCAATCAAGCAGCTGTTTTGTGAGTGTGCATCAGGATGAAGAGATGGATATAAAGGAGTGGATGTGTGGTAGGCTTACTTTAATAAAAATAATTAATAACAACCTAATTAAGAGTTGTCTGTGTTTTACTGGGCATGGATGCTTCTTATATAAATGTTGTGCATTTTTAAGCATTTCACAGTCTAATGCAGGGTATGGACATGTGAGCATCAGAAGCAGACCACAGAATAATGGAAAAAGGTAGCCTGGATCGAAGAATTTACAAATATTTCGAGAAAACAACAGTTCAAGGTGTTGAATCTAAATTCTTCAGATCTCAATCCCAAACCATTGAGGCCTCATCTTTCATATATATAATTAAATTCTGATTAAGTGAGCACAGTCATAAAAGAAAATAAATGTACGATTATTTAAAGAGTGGTCAAGAGTTAGAACCTTTAGGCCCTATCTTGCAAACATATAATTACATTCCCATCTAGTGATTACAATCTTTGAAAATAAATGCAAGATTATTTAAAAAGTGGCCAAGAGTTAAAACCTCTGTCTGTTTTTTATTGTCTTCAGAGTGCCTACTAGGGAGTACTTCTGGTTCCAGTGACAGTATAAAACACCATGACAAGAGTGTCACTGGGCAATGAACGCTTTCACACTCTACTAAGAACATGTGTTTTTATTAATGTTTTGGGTCTAGATTTCCCTTTCAACTTCCTGTCACAGAGAGTTCTGAGCCTTTCCAATTCTGACCTAAAATAACTAAAACAAATTTCTAGCCCTCGATCATGTACCACTGGACTTGAGAGGTGGCAGTGTTGACGGAACCCTGCTCCAGCTCGAGGCGCTCTGGATTTATGATTTGAGGGCTACACAATATCCTGGATTTAATGAAAATCTTAGTTTTAAACTGTAACGGTTAGGGGTTAACGCAGTTTACGATATTCCATTCCACCAACCCACGACAGCTTATCGACACTCCACAATCCAGCAGACGAACACGACCCATAGGATTCCCCAGAAACGAGACACACACAGCTCTGTTCTCTGGTTCAAAACGAATAGACCCTTTAATGGTAAACTCAGGCTCTTTATATACAGTCAGCAACCAAATATGAACAATGACTCAACTCCACCCACAACATTATACAATGCTTCCTAACGAGCCTCCAATACACATCTTGGGTAGACTTTCTGACACCCGGTCTGACACAATCCACATGAGCTAATTAGCTACAGCTGACAAGTCAGACATCATGACTCCGGCTCTTCTCACCTGCTATACAATACACATTTATCATCAATAGAAATTCATACAATACAGTGTTAATTAGTATCACACAATGAAAGGTCTTTAGAAGCCAGACTTAGGTTAGTTTACATGACAGTAGCAGACTTAATTACCCCCTTAACAGTCTGTGTTCCCACATGAATGAATCACTCGTCTATTGATCTGTTGGGTTCAGAATCAACAACCTGTAATTAGTTCTTGCAGATATTCTTGAATATATTGTGGATTACAGACCCATGTTAAAACAATCCAACATATGTCCCTTATTTCCTGGCTCAATCTGTGTAAGAGCTTCTGGGTCCCACGGCCATCCCGTTACATAAACCCTACCTTTAAGTACATTTGTCTATAAGTTCTAGAGTTTACCGTTCATTCTTTCCCCTCCCTAGGTTTTCTTTCTCAACTTGGGAATAATTTTTTTCGTCCCCATGTGTACCACATAATATGACACCCCCCCCCCCTTTTTTTTCTCTTCTTTGTCCAAGGGACATTGGCCATTATTTGTCTAATGCAGCTTGGACTTAAATTATAGTATGCATGAAATATGCATTGGTTTGTTTATTTACCTATTGTGTGATTTATCATATCATTTTGTTTTGCATAATTATTTGGTTTAAAATTGTATTAAAATGTTTTATTATTTTCTTTATACATTGTTATTGAGTGTTTTGGGGTCTCTTGGCCATACAGCAGGGCTATGGCTGTGTGTGGTCTGTCAGCCATGTCCCCTTTTATCATGCTTCCTCTGCTCTCGCTACTCCCTTTTGTCTGCCTCCACCTTTGGTATGGTTGTGATTCCCCTGTGGAGTGCCCAAACTAGCCACATGGGTGCCCGGGGAGGCTTTTTCAGCCTCCATTAGCCTCCCTTTTTTGGCGCTGTGTGTTGTTCTTTGTTTCCATCGGGTCTCTCTGCTAACCCAGTGGTATGTTATTTTTTCAGCTTTCTCCACCTTTTTGGGTTGTTTTAACCCTCTTTCCATTCTGTGATTGGAGCACTGTGAGAAGAGAAGGGCGTTGCCTTGGTGACCTATGTCATCAGTACAGAGCTCGGCACCCATCCCCTTTCTCTACGCTATGCATCCTGGGTTCTGTAGTTTCAAGACCCGCTGGGACTTACAAGCATGCGCAATTGCACCTATCTGCCTGCCTCGCTCCTGGGGACATCAGATATCGGCAGGACGCTATAAATACCTGCTCTCGCGGCTTCGCCGTGCAGAGAGCAGGGGGACTTGTGCATGACGGTTCATAGCAACCTTTGGGTAAGCTTCCATTGATATGGTCAGGCAGAGTGTGAACTCTGCATCTGTAATCTTCGTTTGAATTCTTTCTGTTATTCTTTCTTTTTATTTTTTTTAAAACACTCTGGATATCATTACTGTATCTGCATAAGCAATCGATATGGTGAGACATTTGTCCGCTATTGTCTCTAATGCTATAGAGACTTATTGGGAATTATTTTCCTGTTTTTTTTTTTTAAATCTAAGGCAGTGAAATTTAGTTAATCTTCTTACCTGATACTATGTTTTCCTCTTTGTCTTGATGTATGCCCCATGGAGAGGAGAGTGGCATATACAAATGCGCTTTTTCTTGTTTATCTATTTATTTCGTGTCCAGATTGACATTCCTGGCTATTGTTGGTGATGAACCATTTTTCACTGTCCTTCCCCGTTATACAGTTTATATTTGCTTTTATGTAAGTACCATCCTGAGTGTTGTCACCAATATTACATTCAGCCTAGCTTGTTGTATTCTTATAATTAGATTCACTCATTCATTTTTCTTTCCCGTTTTTGCCCATTTAGTCCCATTTAAGCGTCCTCCGTGGTGTGTTCGGGTTGCTCCTCCTTTATCGGGGGTTTCACACTCTGATTCTATACCTGATGGTTATTGGACAGTGGGTTCAGTGAGCAGCTTGGGTAAGCGTGTATTTTCTGCTTGGTTTTTATGACACCCCAGCCACTCATTACATTTATCTATGATTATTGTCTGTACAATATTTTGTTATGAATCGGTAATACTAACTGTATGCTGTTTGTTATCTGCACAGTTGTAATAGAATGATCTGCCATCGCATTCCCCTGAAGAAGTGCATTTCGCGAAACATGTTGGGACCTTGCAACGTTTCCATCTTGGCCTAATCACAATCTGCTATATTATGACCATTATATTTTGCTATGTGAACCTATTAGAATCAATGTTTTATTGATCTATATTTAAATACAATTATTTTGTAGATTTTTTTACATTATTGACTAAAGACGAGTTCTCTCTCTTGTTGTATGAATATTTATCGCACCGACAAAATCCCCTTTTTCTCCTTTCCCCTAAATTTTCTAATACCTTTGTCTGGGATGTGGTGCTAAAAATTTTCAGTGTTTTTATCTGTGATTGGACTATTTTAGTATAAAACTAAAATGTTTTGTTTCTGGCTGGGCTTTAGGAGGATTACATACAGTCACGGAGAAGAAGGGCTTAAATGTTACATTATCAGCAATCCACTTTTAAACAATCTTAATGTATAAAGTCATACAAATAATTTACAATATAACACGTTTTAATCTAAATATTCAAATTTAAAGTGGGAGTTCAACGTAAAAAAATGTTTTAACCTTAGATGGATGCTCATTTTGTCTAGGGGAATCGGCTATTTTTTTAAAATCGAACCTGTACTTACCGTTTTAGAGAGCGATCTTCTCCGCCGCTTCCGGGTATGGTCTTCGGGACTGGGCGTTCCTATTTTGATTGACAGTCTTCCGACAGGCCTCCGACGGTCGCATCCATCGCGTCACGAGTAGCCGAAAGAAGCCGAACGTCGGTGTGGCTCTATACGGCGCCTGCGCACCGACGTTCAGCTACTTTTGGAAAATCGTGACGCGATGGATGCGACCGTCGGAAGCCTTTCGGAAGACTGTCAATCAAAATAGGAACGCCCAGTCCCGCAGCCCATACCCGGAAGCGGCGGAGAAGATGCATCTCTAAAACGGTAAGTACAGCTTCGATTTTAAAAAAAATAGCCGATTCCCCTAGACAAAATGAGCATCAATCTAAGGTTAAAAGATGTAATTGCCGGGTGAACCTCCACTTTAACTATGAAGTCACTGTAGCTCAGAGAATTCGATTTATACTTTATGTACATTATGACAAATTCACACACTGTTACTTTCCTAATTGATTTATTTAAACACTTACTGTCAGTAACAGGCTCCATACAGAATCCCAAAAGAGCGTGAAGAAAGTCCACTACATTATTTAATGAGTCTTTGTTTACATAGTCTTTCATTGTTTGCCGAAACTGGACTTTGTCCAATTTATATAGTTTGGTAAGGCAGTTTTGAGCCTGCAAGTGTAAGAAAAAATGCTAGACTTTTTACTTCTAGGTAAAGGTAAAATATACAGAATGCAATTATCATCTGTTGTACTATGTCATCACTTTTATGATGCATCAAAACAAAGTAATACATACAATATTATTATTATACAGGATTTATATAGCGCCAACAGTTTGTGCAGTGGTTTACAAAATGAAGGCAGACATTACAGTTACAATACAATTTAGTACAAGAGGAATCAGAGGGCCCTGCTCGTCTACAATCTAATAGGGAGGGTCAAGTTATATAAAAGGTAATAACTGTGGGAGATGAGCTGATGGAAAAAGTAAAAACACAGTGTATTAGAAGCAGGATAGGCTTCTTTAAAGAGAAGTGTTTTCAGGGATCATCTAAAGATGGATAGATAGAAGACAGTTGGACAGATTGGGGTAGGGAGTTCCAAAAGATGGGAGAAGCTCGGGAGAAGTCCTGTAGGCGAGCAAGGGAGGAGGTGACAAGGGAGCTAGAGATTAGGAGGTCTTGGGAGGACCAAAAAGAGCGGTTTGGTTGATATTTTGAGACTGGGTAAGTTATGTAGCTGGGGGCAGGGTTGTGGATGGCTTTGTAAGTTGTTTGTACTTTGAATTTTATTTGTTGGTAAGGTGAATGAGTCTGCCAGCAGCGTTCATGATGGACTGAACGGGGAATAGCCTATATAAAGGTAATGCAATGAGGAGGGAGTTGCAGTAGGTAGTGAATTATAAGCTTTTTGGTGTCAGTGGTTAAAAAGGGGTATATTCTGGGGATGTTGCGGAAATTGAGGCAGCATGATTTGGACAGGGATTGGATGTGGGCTTGAAAAGACAGTCCAGAGTCCAGGGTTACACCTAGCACCCTGGCATGCGTGGATGGACTGATAGTTGTGCCATTGATCTTGAAAAAGAAGTCAAGGAAAGGGACACGTGGGGGGGGGGGGGGAAATATTATGAGCTTGATTTGTGACATCCAATCAGATATGCCTTTTAGTGATACGTGAGGAAACTGATGTGGTGAGCTGAGGGGTAGAGAGATAGATTTGTGTGTCACCAGCATAGAAACAGTATTGGAAACCATGGGAGGCTATCAGCTGAGCTGAGAATAGGAGAGGTCCAAGGACAGAACCTTCGGGGTAATAGGAAGTAGAGTTGTAAGTGACACTGACGGTGCGGTGAGATAGCTAAGAATCGAACCAAGTGAGAATACAGTCATGGAAACCAAGGAAATAGAGTTTTTTGAGGAGGGGTGGTCAACTGTATCAAAGGCAGCGGAGAAGTTCAAGAGTAAAAGTACAGAATAGTGACCATTGGTTTTAGTTGTTTTACAGTTTCTGTGGAGTATTGCTGGCAAAATCTAGATCGAAGGGAATCAAGAAGGTTAGTCTTAGTTTAAGATTGGTGGGTTTCAGTGAGGCCTAGTGACTAGTATGGGAGTGACTAGTGCATGTTTTAGAGGGTTGGGGAAGATGCCAGTAGAGAGGGAGAGATTGAAGATATGAGTTAAAGAGTGTAGGATAGAGCCAGAGGGTGACTGTAGTATTTGTGAGGAAACAGGGCCCAGGGGGCAGGTGATTAGGTGGGCTTAGTGACTTCCTCTTTAAGAAAGAAGACATGTATATGGCATGATTATAGTAGATGTTCTAGCAAAGCAACTCTGTACTGTACCTGGTTCCTAAGGCGATCTCCAGATAACCCTCGATGTCCCTCACCACAACCATATGCACAGCCCAATGATTTCACCAGTTTGATCAGCATTGTGAGTGCCAACTTGTGAGTAGTGACTGAAATGTCCTCATCCTAATAAAACAGAGAAGAAAGCAAACATTTTCTAGTGGGTCTTTTAAGATGCCTTATTTAATAAACAACCAATATTAATAAAGAGACCCCTTCACCAAACATATTTTTACTTAGCACAGTGTTTTATTTTTTCTGTCTTTCATACTGTCCCTTCTGCACAACAAATTTTGTGACATACTGCAGAGGTACAGGCAGGAGAAAAATGTAAAGAATCCAACACTTTTGGGTGTGTTGGATTCTGTTCATTCTGGTTGCTCTCCTGCTGCTATGCCCCCCTTAACCCCCAGACTGATACATTACAATGTTGGAACTGTGTGTGGAATAGCTGCTCCCAGAAAACAGCTCCAGTGTATGTAAACAAAGAGTACTTGGTTGTGTCCTGCTGGAATGTGAACTTCAGTCCTAGCCTCAAATCACACACAGGGTGGTACAGGTTTTGCTCACAAATATCCCTGTTTTTAGCACCATCTTTTCCTCAACTCCGACCAGTTTTCCAGTCCCGACATTGAACTACAGGCTGTAATGTGACAAAATAGGTAAAAAGCCAATGGGGGAGAAATACTTTTGCAAGGCACTGTCAAAACCTGACAGGTTCCATCCCTTGCCATGTTGAAATTGCCTTCCAGTAGGTGAGAATTATTGAGAAATTTAATCATTTATGTAATGATATCACGTACTGTATATTGTAGTGTTTATGGCATCTAAGCATACATTTCTGTAACTTCCATAAAAAATTCTAAATGTTCTTTCTTGTAACTACTGCAACAGATGTCAGGTTATAGTCATGTCGTCCCAGGAATCTCAGCCCCCAGTCCCTGTCACTGGTTCACAGCCTTTTCCAGAAGTTTGCTCAGACAAAGGGCAAACAGGCAGCCTGCTCTGAGATATGTACACAGGGAGGAATGCCAGGTAGAAATATTTTTGACAGGCACAGCATGATGTCATCACGTACAGAATGATGTTTGGCAGCCATTTTAAAGGTGTGTCAGCACATGGTTTGACTTGTTATGTATTGCCTTTGATGCAGCTGTCGAAACCAGTCAGGCCTATTCTACCAGGTCCTATTATTAACATGGGTTATAAGCTGATAAGTATAAATGAACTTTGCATGTCTTTACTTGAATTTGGCTGCTTTGAGGGCATCGTGAGACAATCTAAAAGAGTGGATGCCTTTGAATCTGGGATTGTTACAGTTTCAAGGATCTTGACTTCAGCGAATGCTTTTTGAAATATTATACTACCTGTGTGAGGGAGTTTGAGTGAGGCTATGGGAAAGTATATGGTCATGCTATTGGATGTGATTTACAATATATGACACACCCCTCATCTCCTCCTCTAGACCACAGGGACTAGATATATGTTTGTCTCAATAATTCTTTAAGCTACAGATATGGACCCTGGAGTGACCCTGGATGTGCGAGAAACATCTTTCCTTAATTTGGCTATTCATTGCTTCAAGCTCGAGAGAGTTTTGAGTGGGGCTATGTGCTAGTATCCACTATTGAAGGATGGATTGTAAATATCTGCTAGCCAATACTCCTCCTCTGGATCACAGCAGTACAGCCACATTGGATTATTACAGCATGTATTTATTTACCTTCATCATCTTTTCATTGCAGTGAGAAGTTATCTTTGATTAACGAAGCACACTCACAATATATTTGTTCCCTTGGCAACCTATGGAACTTTGTTTAATCCCCTTGATTTTGCTTGATATACACATATTTAGTCTACAACACTGTCCTAGATTATGATTAATAACCTGGTACGATAATTTATCTGATGGTATCACCACATTGTGCATGATTATGTCATTACAGTAAAGGCAGAACTTCCAAAATGGTACTGATTTTCACAAGTGCAAGGAAATGGCCTATTCAAATTTCTACACGTCAAAAACATGTAAGGCTCTGCAATAGAAATAACTAAAATTGTTGCAATGTATATAGCTGACCTACAAGAGATTTCTATAAGCAAGTTTTGTAATGCTGCAATGTATGACATTCCATTTCTATACACACAAGAGTTTCTGTGCCTTATAATTACCTTTTCCGTGCTTTTCTCATTCTTTTCAAAATATTGATCACCACTTCCATCATCACCGCCACCGCCTCCTCCACTACCACTACCTCCTCCTCCTCCACTACTTGCTCCACCACTACCAGCTGAAGGGACCCCAAAACCACAGCTAGATCCACGGGCTGACACTTTTTGGAAGTTTCCATCGCTTTGCCTCTTCTCTGCAGCAACTGAGGCTGATCCTGAAACAGTAGATGATTCATTCTCCTTGTTTTCACTCTTCTTCCTCTTTTTTTCCACACACGGCACTACCCCAAGCTGCAGCAGGCAGTCTACAATATTCAGGGCTACATCACAGATACGAGAGCTGATATCATGATTCAAAACAAGGTAAACTGCTTTTAGAACAACCTAGGGTGGAAAGAAAATATCATATGCAGTATGTTGGGAAGTTTTTACATGGTTTATTACATTAAATAAAATTTCAGCAGCAGCAGGTATGCATTAACAATTTATTGATCGATAACATACAGCAATAGTATAATATGTTATGCACCTTTACCAATATAAATCAGTCCCTGTGCTTTAATGAAGTGACTGTACCTTATGTGCACACAGCCAAGAACACAAAATAGTGGTAATTGACATATTAAATATTAAATGCTATATACAATATATGCCAATGAATCAAATAGGGATGGGGGAGGAAAGGGAAGGAAACACAAAGACACAGGGAAAGGGGGA
Organism: Rana temporaria; assembly: GCF_905171775.1. Classification (NCBI taxonomy): domain Eukaryota; kingdom Metazoa; phylum Chordata; class Amphibia; order Anura; family Ranidae; genus Rana; species Rana temporaria. The sequence continues at coordinate 137,777,162 of NC_053494.1, read as the reverse complement.
GGGCAGTGGGCAAGGAAAGGGAAGGGTAGGACAAGATACACAAGGAAAAGCACTCACATTAGCCACATGCGTATATAGTAGAAACAAGGAAAGAACTCAATCACTGGAGTGAATAGAGGTCGGACTTTGAGGCAAGGCGGAAGTATGTATAAAAATTATTATTTATTGCAAAAATAGACATAGAAAAATACAAAAATACATCAATGCTGTATTTTTCTATGTCTATTTTTGTAATAAATAATCATTTTTATACATACTTCCGCCTTGCCTCAAAGTCCGACCTCTATTCACTCCAGTGATTGGGTTCTTTCCTTGTTTATACAATATATGCCCTCAGACATCCTCATGCGGCCACACATAAGGTTCAGTATATGTAATATACTAATATGTAATACAGCAGAATGTCAGAGCTTATGGACAAACCACATGAGATGACCAGAGACTAATGACTTTCTACAGGAATGATTGAACATACAGCGGCCTGCTGTGATTGGCTCCCCACTAACGGGAGAGGAGGAACTTGGATTTCAGGATGATCCTTTCCATATCCAGGCCTGGTGAGCGGACTGCTGGTCCATATGCAATCGCTTTATGCTCGTGTTACATATATAGCTGCCATAGCTCTGTGAACTTGTTGTATTACCCAGCTACTTGCAATCTTGGACTCGCTCTGTATGTTTTGCTGCTACCCTGCTTTTTGCCCTTTTACAACTGGCTTCAACTGTGACCGACCTACCTCATTGATTGCTTTGCACTAACAGCCCTTCATTACAGGATTTATCCATATGTGCGGTTTAAGTAGTGTCCGATGCTATTTACTTAGATGAGCCCTTGCGGACAGCTACTTCCATTTTTACTCTAGTCTATTCCCCTGTAGGGGACCTGGCCAACACACTTGGCTGAGCCACTAGTTTGCAGTGCAACCAACTGAATCCCTTCTCATTCCCAGTTAGTGACCCTGCTATAGTACTACATGCATGCACTTATGTGACGTAGCCGTAGTTTTAATACAGACAACATTGTCTTATTAATTTAAATTTTACTGGGTGTTGGTGATGGCTTTTGAGTGCCTGTTATTTATGTAATTCAATTTTTTCTACTCAATTAATTTCAATTTCTTTATGCGGCTTGGTCCACCCGTGGCTTCTTTATCTGGGGGGTTCTTTTCTCCTCCCCGGGGGGGGGGGTGTTTTTGTACTATATTTTGGCCAACGGAGACCGCATCATTTAAAGGTGAGACCACAATCAATGGGATACTGTGCTAGGATTTATCATTCTGCACAGTATTTGTTATTTAGTGAGCAAGGGACCTATCTTTTTTCTTGAGACTGGGAATATGCTACAAAAGAAAGTCAGAGCTTGGGGACAAGTTACATGAGACTGCTAAAGACCACTTTACAAATGAGTGCTTTTACATTCTTGATTTTCAGGTCTGAGTAAGCACCTTGGCAGAGAAAACACAAATTACTAACTGCTGGAACTTAAGGGCTGCAAAATAGGTACCAATGGGTGGCATGCAACAACGCAGGTTGAGTACTTGGGACCTAAAGACTATTGTGTATGAGGGCGAAGTATTGGTATTGGTATTGGGATAGCTGTTTCATCTCTGAGCAAGAATCTCAGTCCAGGATGTGGATTTCTACCCTAAAGAATGCATGAACAGGGATGATGGCAGTCTGTTGGGAAGAAAAGATGATGACTTTGTCCCCAAGAATAATGTGATCACCTTGAGAGGTAATACATATCAGCATGTATTGCACATTATAGTATGCATATATGCTAGATAAAGTGCATAAAAATCTATTAGGTGCAATTAAAAAAGCAGGATATTGTTTTAAATTGAGATGTTCCTCAAATCACTGATAATAACTATAACAACCACATTTTCAGCATTGCAGATATCTAGTGTTTAAAATCCCCACAAAGTATGTTACTCTGCCCAGTACTGCCAGTACATTATAGTGACTAAAAGAACAGCTCATGTAGCAGCAAAGCAGGAAAGGCTCCAAATGAATCATACAAAATCATTTATTTGTTTTCTGGTGTCATACTTTACCCATCTATGAGGAGACTTATCAACACCAAGGGGATAAAATTGCAGTCAATAGAGCTCTAGGCTAGTTTTCCAAGATATGCTTTTTTTGATTAAAAAAATAAATCTGGTTGTTTACAGAGCTTGATAGCTTAAGTGGACACTTATACATAGAGTTGAAGTATCTAATTTTCCTCCCACCCCATGAATAATAGGAGTGGTTTATTTCCCTTCCTTCCCATCCCTACCTGCATCTTTGAGGAGTTAAGTATTAAATACAGTTGCCCTTTAATTTACCCCTCCTGAACTAACCTGCTCTAACAGTACCACTTCACCTTCCAATTTACCCCTGTATCAGAGCTGTGTCCTGTGCAATGTTTACTTTACTTCACAAAGCCCTCATGGAGTTGTATGGGGCTGTCCCAGGAGGCAGCGATAACTTTTATGAGGATGGTCCCATACAAGTCTTTGAAAGTCAAGTGCAAGAACAGCCAGTTAAATTTTTCTTAAAACAAAATATAATAAATTGATCTAAAACAATTATGGGGGTTATTTACGAAAGGCAAATCCACGTTGTACTACAAGTGCAAACTACAAGTGCGAAGTGCACTTGAAATTGCACTGAAAGTGCATTTGGAAGTGCAGTCGCTGTAAATCTGAGGGGTAGATCTGGAATGAGGGGAAGCTCTGCTGATTTTATTATCCAATCAAGCTAAAATGCTGTTTTTTTTCTTTTCTTTGCTTGTCCCCCTCGGATCTACAGCGAATGCACTTCCAAGTGCACTTTCAGTGCAATTTCAAGTGCACTTGTAGTTTGCACTTGTAGTGTAAAGTGGATTTGCCTTTCATAACTAACCCCCATAGTTTTCGTTAATATGTTTGTTCTACTGATATTGTTAATATTTTAATATTCTGTTTACTTACAGCTAGATCCAGCATTCCGTTCTTGTGGACAAAGTTGTTGGTGCCATCTATGTGATCTGTGTCTTCAAGGCTGCTGTAGTTTATGCAGGAATCGGTAAGACTACGGGGCAGATTGGCACAGGCAAGAGGTTCATGTGGAATCTCAGGGATGGGTACTTGATTGCAGAGCTTTCTCATATGTTCAGTGAAGAAGTCAGCGTAGCCGACATTGAAAGAGGCCAGCGTGGTGTTGAATGTGGCCACGGTTATGGTAGAAATTTGAGATCTCACTGCAATGAGTCAGTATGCCTGTTATCTATCTTACTATATCTATCACATGATGTACCACACAGCATACATGACCACCCTTCACATTGTACTTACCCTCTTTATTGGTGTTCTCTCCATGACTATTAGAATGGTCTGGAATGTCACTTAGCAATGTATGATGGGAGTGGGAATGTCTTGCACTCAAACTTTCCATCTCTGTAGCTGCCTCAGAGCTCCCACGTCTGGTGAATTTACCTTGAGCAATATTAACATTGTACAACTATTAGAAAAATTTATTCAACATTCAAAAATAGTATTTCAGCAATCTTGTAATTACTGTGTAGCATACATGAATAATATTCTCAGAAAATGCACGATCAGCACCTTAATAAGATATACGACTAACTAGCAGAAATATAAGCTGAATTAGTAGAGATAAAACCAGTGGGTTTTTGTGGGGCGGGGGAGGGGTGGCAAACAGTGAACCTCTCCTTCTACCCCCCCTTTGGTCAGGGGGTAACCCGAAACACCCCCCCCCCCATCCACTTGGTCAGTCGGGTCTGGAACACTTGCCCCATCTATGGCGGGCAGGGCTTCACCCAAGTGACAGGCGACTTTCCCTTCCGCTGTTCTCTTTCGCAGACATCAAGGCGGCATCCATTTCCTCCCTCCTCCTGGCGGCCAATGGGAAAACTTCTCCTTTCGGACAATCTGGAAATGGGTCCCAAACGGGTCGGAAACTTCCTAATTGGCTGGGAGGAGAATTAGTGTGAAAATGGCGAATATTCATTCGCTATTGCCACACAACTTGGTGAGCTTGGTTTGCAGTGCTCTGTACCCCGAGCCCACCCTTTTTAAAAGCCTATTAGAGCACCCATTGAAATTCACGCATCCGGCATCCTGCATGGGGGCTGGATGCATGGATAGGGGGGCGGTGTCCATGTGCCCTTAATGGACGCCCCAGGGCGCCCCTGGGTAAAACTCAGTTAGAAACTAGGTTTATCCCATAAGACTAAAACGCTTGACAATATCATGCTGAAATCTAGAGACATCTACTTCCTTCCATCTAAAAAAAGAATCCATAAAAGAAAGATCATAGCATTGCAGTGTCAATTGACACCTATATATAGTAGAAAAACAGAGCAAGCACCTAATCAGGTTAACCTTGCCACATATCTATATTCTACATTTTGCTCCAATCTTGACAAAGGATCAATGGAGGTTTGGATTTCACTGGCTGCACTATATAAATGGAAGCAATAGAAAAGCTATTTTAAACTTTTGAATACAAATCCCTTGTGCAGGCTACTTTTGTCTTACCCAGAATATCTCTCTCTTCCTCTAAATATGTATAAAGATATTTTGCTAGAACCTTATTTTAGATGAAAGAGGCACTATGTTTTGTCATACGCTTTCCTGAATACTATCTGGTACCTTTATAATCAGTGTGTATAGAAGTTTTTCTGATAATCCCACCCCATTTCAAAATTACAAAAATTATTTACAATCTTCTCCAGTATACCTGACACTTTTCTCCGCTTTCTGGTAGTAAAAAGTGGGGGCCGTGAAAAATATACAGTTATTTCCAACCTACACTCTACACATGGCTGCCCACTCACTTCTAATATGCAGAGCCTTGAGCAACCAAACTCACCTAATATTGTGGTTTGCCAGCCCCCTTTCTCAATAGTGCGCCTGTCCTCTCCAATACCAGAAAAACTCCCAAAGGAAAACGTACTGCGGGTTGGGGATACATCCAAGTGATCCTCATGAAGTAGGAACGGCACCCCCATTCTGCGCTGTCGCTTCTTCCCTTGATGGTGGTATGGTATGGATCCTTTTCGTTCTCTATCTTCTTTTCGGCTCTTAAACTGCAAAAGTGCATAATTGAGTTTCAAGATTAATGTCATATATATTACTACTTAAAAGTCCTTAATACGAACTTATCTCCAGTCTGCTCAATAAAATAAGATATTAAAGGGAATTCTTCACTTAGCAAGGAAAACTGCAAGAAACTTTTATATTTTAATAATAACTAATGGAGGCTCTTGTTTCTTAGATTTCCATGGCCCTGATAACATAGGGCCAGATTCACAGCGGAGATACGACGGAGTATCTCAGATACTCCGTCGTATCTCTCAGAGTATCTATGCGACTGATTCATAGAATCAGTTACGCATAGATATCCCTAAGATCCGACAGGTGTAATTGTTTTACACTGTCGGATCTTAGGATGCAGTACCGCGGCGGCCGCTGGGGGGAGTTCGCGTCGTAAACCAGCGTCGGGTATGCAAATTTCGAGTTACGGGTATCCACGACGGATTTTCGCGTTCGCTATATCGCGCCGCTAGTCTAGTTTCCCGTCGCAAAGTTAGTCGTCGTTTTTGGTGCCTTAACTTTACACAGCAATCGTATTGCTGTATAAAGTATGGCCGTCGTTCCCGCGTCGAAATTTAAAAATTCACGTCGTTTGCATAAGCCGTCCGGGAATACGGAATTACGCTACGCGCGTCACCGTTCGAAAAAATGACGTCACTGCGCGCAAAGCACGGCGGGAATTTCGAAACGGAGCATGCGCAGTAGGTCCGGCGTCGGAGCGTGCCTAATTTAAATGGCACACGCCCATTTAAATTACGCGGGCTTACGCCGGAGGCCGCCAGCGTAGTTTTCATCGCAAGTGCTTTGTGAATCAGGCACTTGCGATGAAAACTTGCGGCGGTGTAACGTATCTACGATACGTTACGCCGCCGCACTTCTACCTGAATCTGGCCCATAGTCTTTAGTAAATTGAATGGAGCGAGGACAGAGCTAAAGTTTCTGTTCGCAATTCCATAGGGGAGATTTTCCTTTATTTCCTTTCCCTGTGAAGCCTGTATAAGAAATGGGGGAGAGGCTGCCACCTGCATAGACAGCAATAAAAAACTATTTTATAATGTTTCCAATGCTAATAAAAATTAGTTTTTGCTTTTGTCTGTGTCCCCATTGGAAAGATCATCTTTTTCTGTACTGACATGACTTGAGGGGTAATCTTCCCAACAGGGACACAACCAACAATAAAAGACACCACGTTAAATTTTGCCACAGAAGAGATCAAATAGCCAAATATGCCCAGTTTAGGTGAACCGTCATTTGTCACTCCTAAGAGGCAAACGTTTTCAATTTTTTTCTCTGAAACTAAACTGTACAGAGCTGGAAACATGCAACACTTTGAGATCACAAATAGCTGGTCTGTGGTGTGGAATTAAAGGAAATTTACACATTATACTCTATACTCTGCACCTTCTACAGTTTTTAAAACTCAATATCTTACCTTCTTGAAGATGTTTATCCCAAGATCAGAGGACAGATCTGGTATTGCTGGTCTTCGGAGATTAGTCAAAGATACTTTGGCATATGGCTCTGTACCCAATGATCTGTCTTCTTCATTACATTTGGTCATATCCTATAAAAAAAAGAGGTAAGAATTTCAAAAGTATTCATGCAGATCTTCAAATATATTCTGAGCTGCATTTACAATTAGGCACTGTAGGCATGTGAGGGGCACCCACCTGGAGAGAGAGAGAATTCTGTGCCCCTCTCTCTCCAAGGGGGGGGGGGATGCAAGCAGCTGCAGTCAGTTTAGTTATGCTCAGGGCCATTCCGCCACCTCCGGCAGCCCTCTCCTCTCCAGCCTGTCACTTAACACAAAAGCCGGTAAAGGAAGTCTTTCTTCCTCTACCCTGACCACACCCATTATTTGGCAACACTTTACACTTTACAACACTTTACAGGAATGGCGGCATTGGGGGCGGGTAGATTACTGGGGTGGGGGGCGGGGGTCCTGCACCTATTCTCTGTGAAAAAAAGGCCTGGTCATGATCCTGCTCCCAGTTTTGGCAGCTCCCAGATGGTCTGAATGGCCTCTCTAGTATATTTACAAGGGCCCCGGGACCTGTTTGTTGCAATGATGAATTAGGCCCCTTTCACAGTAGCACCCCAGAGGACCTCTGCAGAATCTGATGTAAAGGGGAATTCTGATGCAATAGGGAACACTGCGGACTCTCATGTAACGAGGAACGCTGCTCACTGTGACAGAGTTCCCCTTTACATCATGGTCCCCAGTGGTCCCATTACATAAGAGTTCTCCTTTACATCAGGGTCCACAGAGGTACCCTTTACACTGTAAAGGAGAACTGTAAGGACTCTTGTGTAAGGGGGAGCTCTGGTGACTAGTGACCCCCTTACATCAGAGTTCCCCTTTACATCACAGTCGGCAGCATTTCCTTTAACACATAAAAAAAAAATTATATAAAAATATTATATCAAGAAAAAGAAAATCAGTCTTATGCGGTGGGGGGGATGGTGCTTTGGAATTCTCTACCTATAGGCTTCTGAGATGTAAATCTGGCCGTAAATATACTGAATACTGAGTTAATATCAATAGATATTTTCCTTTATATAATTTCCATAAGTGCATGTTAAACCTTTCATAGCCTTCACTACGTCAGAACATAGCAGAGGCAATGCAACCAACAGAGTGTGACCTGGACAGAAAGAGGGCACAAACCAAACTGGCTTTGCTTCTGTTGGAATTTTCCAGATTTCAGTTTTGACAACATTAAATTCATTAATTCAGATTAAAATCACAAGTTCAATTCTGGAGCCCATTTTGTGATAACCCATGTAGTTTTTTTACGAAATATATTTTTGCCTAGTTAGGAGAAATAGGCAGTCAAGGGCTGGTAGAGGAAGTGTTATAAAATGGTATAAATATGCAAACACTGTTCAAAATAGTGACAAATGTTTTAATTCCTATGCATGTATATAATCTTTAAATATAAAATGTTTTCATTTTACAACCCTTTATCTGGGTGAATTCCCACCTGGGTTTTATGGGTGTTGACAAGAGAAGGAGCAGCTGCCACCATGGAGCTACTGCGAGGACGCGGAACTGGGGGCTCCTCAGGTTCAGGTGACTTCTCTGGTTTCTCCTCCAGCATGTGTTTGAGCCGATAAAGGTAATACATGAGTGACCACTGTGTCCCCTCCTCTGACCAGTAGGGTTGAAGCAGACATCTTAGTACTGCCACATCAAAGTATGTGGCGTAACGGGATTTTTGGCATGGTGGAATCACCAGAGATGGTCTGAAAATGAACAGAAAAACAAAAAAAGTTGCTATATATATTCCATAATTAATTAATTGTGTGTGAAAGTTAGCAATTATTGTAGTACCTTGGAAGTGGAGGAGGTCCTCTCTCCTGTGACATGTGAGAGGTGGCACAGCCATCAAAAGAGTTGGCCCTCTGACAGCTGGATGCAGTAGGTCGTGGACTGGGTGATATGGAGTCAAGCTGAGCTAATTCAGACACAACCTCAAATCCCTGCTGTAATAAAGAATATATTATATACTGCTAAATAAATAATAGAGTATATTATGTAAAAAAACAAATGCATAATCAGCATGGGTAAAGGACCTTTCTATAATTGTAATAATTGGAAGAACCTGAATATTTTTACTTCTAGATTTATTTATTACCCTTGGTAGATGGTCATAATGAATTATGGGAAAAACTGTACTCAATGTGCTGTACCTGTTTGGATCCTGCATCCTGCTTTGGTGAATCCACAATTTGGTTCTGACTGTTGCATGGTGAACTTCGTTTTGCTATAATATAGATGTTTAAACAGTTTATTTATTACAATATATGTCAGATTGTCAATATTATTTCTACTTCTACTGTTCTTATAGAAAACACAGCAGACATAGTCGTCTCGCCTCTCTCAGCCCTCCAGACTTGCTTAGCTGACTTGACTCTCCCAGCCACCTAAACAAGGAACCTTCTGTCTCCAGCATGCAGTACTGTCTTCTGAACAGAGCACACCTGTCTTGGGAGCGCTGAGCTATGCCCAAGCCTGTCATTAAAAAGTCTGTACACACACCCCGTTGGTCTTCAGCAAGACCTGGACACTGGGTTGGAGACTTCTTCCCTACCACTCTGCATTTGTGCGGGACATTGTGACATTCTCCTCTTGTGGCAACAGGACAAAAATTAAGGGGAAATCTCTCCAACATTGGACAGTTACAGATTGCGTAGCCATCATGTTATCAGATATATAGTACATATTAATGAGCTTGTAGAGGGGTATGAATAGCTAATTGCATGACAAATAACAAAACTGACTGACATTAAAGGGTCACTAAAGGAAAAAAAATGTTTTGATGAAATGACTGTTTATTGGGTATAGAGACATAAAAGTTAACTGATTCCTTTTAAAAATGATTACAAATTGGATTTAATCTATCATATAATGTGCCTCTAGTTTCACTTTCGGTTTTAAAGGTACATACATGAAGTTCCGGGTGAGAGGTGAGTCTGGAAGACTCACAGAACAAAAACAAACAAATCCAGGGCAGTGTTTTGTTTTTAAAATGAATCTGATTGGTTCTGAGGAGTTTTAGACACACAGTAATGACAGCTTAGACCACCGTGAAAATCTCCCAGTACCATGGTTATAAGGAAAAAGGCAACCAGGAAGTGTGGAGATCACAGCAGAATTACAGCTACTTCAAAGTAAAAACGAACAATGAGGACATGAAACCAGTACTGCAGTAAGGTAAAGGAAGCTATTTAGCTAAAACATTTTTTTCCTTTAGTGACCCTTTAAAGTAAATTTTTGATTTGCCCATGCAGGGAAAAAAACATCAGGTTCTCTTCTGCTGGGAGCAAAGATAAATACCTAGGCCCGGATTCACAAAGCACTTGCGCCAACGTATCTCGAGATACGCCGCGTAAGTGCAAATATGCGCCGTCGTATCTGTGCGACCGACGTAACTTGCCTATGCCGGCGTAGAGTGGGCGCATATTTACACTGGTCGTATTTGGCGCTCCCATTGATTTTCTATTCACATATGCAAATGAGGGAGATACGCCGATTCACGAACGTACGTCCGTCCGACGCAGTGCACGTAAAGTCATACGTCCGGCGCAAAGTTATGCCCCATAAAGGAGGTGTAACTCAGCAGCATCCATACAAAGGGAACACAAGCCAACATGTTTTACGTCGTTTACGTAGGACGTGAATATGACTAGGCGTAGGTTACATTCACGCCGTAGGCAGTGATCCAGCGTATCTTAGGGAGTAGTTCTGATGTGATTGTGAGCATGCGCACTGGGATGCGTCCACGGGACAGCGCATGTGCAGTTGGCGATTCATATCTGTCTGGCGCTCGGCCCATCATTTGCATGGGGTCACGCCTCATTTGCATGGCTCACGCCACTTCCACATACGCCGGCTTACGCCTAGGAAACCCAGCCCAGTTTTGGCAGCACTGGCTTTGTGAATCCAGTGCTTGCCTCTCTGCGCTGTGTCAGCGTAGCGTAAAGGAGATATGCTACGGCAGCATAAATATGCGCTGCTGTATGTGAATCCGGGCCCTAGCATTTAAGAGTATGGAAGTAGGTGACTTGTTTCTTCCCACATGACATCACTGGTGTCTGGTGGTTGGACACTCAGACACCCATCAATGTGCATGCTCTAACATTGTCTAAATGGTCACATGCAGTTTAATTTTAGTTTTAATTTAAGCTGCTGTCTTTTAAAATAAGGACACTTACCTGTCCAGGGCACCCACAATGTCGGCACCCAAGGCCGACATGTCTCTCGGCCCTCGGATGCTGCCGCCGCCATCTTTATTAAGGGGATTGCGGCTTCACAGACTGGATCCCTACTGGGCATGCACGACTCGCGCTGCTCAATCAAAATGGTCCCTGATGTCTTCTGGGACCCGTGTGTCTCCCAGAAGGCAGCAGGGGGGCGGGGGTTCCGTAAGTGGTCTATGCCCGGTATTATACAGGTATCAGCACCCCCCTCCCCCCTGAAAGGTGCCAAATGTGACATCGGAGGGGGGAAGGTTAGAAAAAGCGGAAGTTCCATTTTTGTATGGACCTCTGCTTTAATGTGTGATGGTTCTTTTGAACAGAAGGAAAATATTTTTTACCTTTTACGTATAAAGCAAACCTTTAGAGCCAAAATCAGTACTTCCAGAGCTTTCAGTAGCCAGCGTTTTGCAAATCTCAACTATTGTAAAAAATTTCCCATTCTATATTGGGTGGCCTAGGTGACTAATAAGGAGGCTCAGGGAGATGATCAGGTTGTGCCAAGCTTGACCTATACAAAAAAATTATAATTATATTTTAACTTACTTATGTATTTCTTGATCTACTTATTGTTTTTAGCTTTTGTTGAAGATAACCCCAATGTATGCATTTTTCCATCATAAGTTCGGTTTTAACTGACCAACTTTGTGACAGGTTTACTTGAACTTAAGCTATAGCGATCATTTTCAATTAAAGTGGTAGTAAACCACAATTGAAGAGAAAAAAAATCCCCTGCAAGGCAATGTCATAATGTGCTAGTATGCATTGCATACTAGCACATTATGAGAGACTTACCTTAAAATGAAGCCCTCCAGCTACACGCTATCACCGCTGAGAGGGCTTCCATCTTCACCAAGTCTTCCTTCTGGGTACACGGCCTCGGACTACATGAGTGTCCGGGGGCTTGATGATGTAATTCTCGTACATGCACACATTATCCAACGTTTACGGCACAGGCCCTGAAGGTCCGGCACAGTATGCCGGACCTTTAGAGCGCATGCGCCGGTGGTGTCACCGGCTGCATGCACTCTGAATATCTCCTAAACTGTACAAGTTTAGGAAATATTCACAGTACCTACAGGTAAGCTTTATTATAGATTTACCTGTAGGTCTAAGTGGTAAAACAGAGTATACTACCAATTTAAAGACAGTACAGAATAAACTGTGATAAAACTACCTGTTATGATGTTACGGATAGGTTTAACCAGTGTGGTAAAAGCAGGAACCTCGGGATGTCTGTGTTCCCACATTGGCTGCCAGATGCAAAGGCCACTTGCCAGACGAAAAGTCAGATCAGATTCCTTAAAAAAGAAAAACTCTGTTTATTAGCTCTCAGCAATATTACCACAAGCAAATAAGAATAATTTCACAGAAGACAGCTCATAATAAAAAATACCCATGAAATCAGGTTTTGAGCCACTTACTTTAATCCTGTGGACTAGAGGAGCAAAAAGGAAAACAAAGAGCTCCACTGTAGCCATAGAATTCTGTAGGAACTTCCTTCGATTGTTCTCATCGTCTTCATTGGTATTACCTTGCCTAGGCTGTCCTGGAGAGGCTTGGTTTTCTTGATGGATAAAGGCACCACTACGAGCACTCCAGCTAGAGCTCCGGTCAGTGTTAAACCTGTCATTACTACAGTCCTGGGGAGCTTCTAGAAGCATCCAATGAAGAGTATGGAGCAGCTTAGTTTCTGCAACACCAAGCTTATCCTGATGGCCTATGTAAAAAATAAAACCATGATTAGCACCAGTATCGGGACAGTGTCTTCCAGCACCCAGGACAAGGATCAAAAATTGCGCTCCCCACTGTTAATACAAGCCATAGAATGGGTGTACCACTCTGCATCTATTTTTTGCCCCCTTGCTTCTCTGTGCCCATGAACCATGAAGATTAGCCTTATCAGAAGAAAGCTGAAGCTTTTTAGTTATTGGCAAACTGAATCTTATGCCCCGTACACATGTGCAGGATTTCCGACGGGAAAAGTTCCAGTCGGAAATATCGAGGGGAAAGCCGAGTACCTGCTCGGTTAGTCTTTTCCTGCGATGGAGCTTTAGATGGTAATCCTAGTCATGTGTATGCTCCATTGCAGTTTTTCCCATACGAAAACTGCCAAAAACCGGCGGGCAAAAGTTCGCCGATCTTCCCGTCGGGAAGAAAAAAGAGAGCTGGTTCTCTTTTTTTGTCCGGCGTTTTTTGGGCAGTTTTCCCGACAGTAAAACCGGCCGTGTGTACGAGGCTTTACAGTTACTTGAAAATGCATGCCTGCAAAACACTTAGGTGAGACATCTCAAACACCAGGAATAATACCAACCTAATTTGTTTCTGTTGGAAAGCAGTGTTGCTGTACAATGTAAAACATGTGGAAGTGCGGCTTGGACTAATTCCCATCGGGAGATGCTCTGGATAGCTTCTGAGAGGGCAGGAGAGAGGCCATGCAGCTTGTTTTCAACCAAAACCCTTTCAAATGACTAGTGTAGAAAGACAATAATAGTAAAAATTAGGTACAAATTCACAATGTGCAGATATATTGTACTACAAACCCTTTTTAGCTGCTGGTCTTTAACTATGTCCCAAAAACCTGACAACTAAAGTAGTTGATTGTCTGTACACAACATACTCTAGTCCTCCAAAAATGTTTGCACCTTCATTCAGCACCTGGTCTTCTATTGGTCTGCCCATAATATACTTGATGGATACACAGTAACATAGTAACATCTAGTGGTTGAAGGGGAGCGGTGCAGCTTATTCACTTCCTGAAGTTGAAATGAGAGCTTTTGCAGTCTCTGACATTTACAGCTTCAAGTATATCTAAAGTCAATATTTGTTTTCAGCTATGGATATACAGAACAGAGATTGGTTTAAACACCTGTCAATGTGTGCCAAGTGTTTTGTGTGCCATTGGAAAGATTTTCTTTTAATTCCTGTCTCTGAGACACAAGAGAAGGTGAGACTGAGGAAACAACTGTATGCATTGGAAGATTTCTGGTAATAACCAACATTTTTGGATTCTTCACCTTCAGTCCCATTGACAATGGTCATCAGGGCAAATAGAGAGGAAAATTAAGAGGACACCAGCACACCAAGTAGATTCTGAAGCAAGATTTACTAAAGTGCCATATCAGCAAAAAAGCTCATATGGGACATCACTAAATACTTCTTCAGAATCTACTTGGTGTCCTGGTCTTCTATTCAATGCTGGATTCTGTATGGTGCCCCTGTAATGCCTTGCACCATCCTTCATAAAGGTTGTCAATGGATGTCTGTGCAGTATGGTTTGCTGATCGGCTGTGTCCAGTCACAGCTCAGAGCTCTGGGCCAGATCCACATACAGTAGAATTGGATAGGCGCAGCGTATCAGAGATACGCTACGCCGCCGTATCTTACCTGGCTTTAAGTCGAATCCAGGAAGATTTTGCGCCGTAAGTTACGGCGGCGTAGTGTATTTCTGGCGGCGGAATTCAAATCAGCGGGAAGGGGGCGTGATTCATTTAAATGAAGCGCGTCCCCGCTCCGATTGAACTGCGCATGCTCCATTTTGAAATTTCCCGCCGTGCTTTGCGCGAAATGACGTCGCAACAACGTCATTTTTTGAACTTAGACGTGACTTACGTCCATCCCTATTCACGGACGACTTACACAAAATTACAAAATTCTAATTTCGACCCGGGAACGACGGCCATACTTTAACATGGCAAGTCTATCTATACGCCGCAAAATAGCAGCTTTAACTATACGCCGGAAAAAGCCGACTAGAGACGACATAAGAGAATGCGACGGCCGCGCGTACGCTTGTGGATCGTCGGAAAAAGCTCATTTGCATACACGACGCGGAAAACGACGCAAACTCCACCCAGCGGACGCCGAAGTATTGCATCTACGATCCAAAGGCGTACGAAGCCGTACGCCTGTCGGATCGAACCCAGATGCCGTCGTATCTTGGTTTGAGGATTCAAACTAAAGATACGACGCAGGTAATTTGAAAGTACGCCGGCGTATCAGTAGATACGCCGGCGTACTCCCTATGATGATCTGGCCCTCTATGTTCACAAACACACAGGGCTCTGCACAGAGCTGAGTACAAAGACTCTGCAAAGCATGGATTATGTATTACTTAACTTATAAAATGTTGACTTTGCATCCATGCCTGGACTTTCTTTGAGAGATGTTTTTGACTATTTTGAAGATTGTAGTGCCGCGTACACACGCTCGGTCAAACCGATGAGAATGGTCTGATGGACTGTTTTCATCAGTCAAAACCGATCGTGTGTGGGCCCCATTGGTTATTTATCCATAGGTTAAAAAAAAGCAAACTTGTTTTAAATTTAACCGATGGATTCCTAACCGATAGAAAAAAACGATCGTTAGTAGGCACGACCATCGGTTAAAAATCCACGCATGCTCAGAATCAAGTCGACACATGCTTGGAAGCATTCAACTTCGTTTTTTTCAGCACGTTGTTGTGTTTTACGTCACCGCGTTCTGACACGATCGTTTTTTTAACTGATGGTGTGTAGGCGCGACGGACCATCAGTCAGCTTAATCGGTTAACCAACGAAAACGGTCCATCGGTTCGTTCTGATAGGATGGACTGATCGTGTGTACGCGGCATAAGTGTCTTTTTTACCCTTTCAAAATAAAAATATTGACTGGTTTTACGCTATGGAGTTTTTTTTATAAATTTTCTGCATGATATATTAATCAAATTTATGTAAACACATGTTATTCATATGTAAACGCATGTTATTGGTGGCATTTGTGCGTTTGCTTATTGCTGAGTGTACTTTTTCCCTGCACTTTTTTGCTTTTTTAGAGCGCCTCACTATTTTTTTCATTTTGTATATTTAGTGTGATGTGATAGTGGGAGCAGCTCTAGGCATACATATTTATTATACACATTTTTTAACACTCACAGGGTGTAGAGTGGGGGGCAATAAAGTTTTTTTTTTTTAACATTTCACACATATTAGACACATTACAGGGATTATTCACAATGGCTGTGTGAATGCTGAGACTTTAGAAACTCTGGAAAACCTTCTGCACATTGCTATATACCCTTTCTAGCTAACTTTTGCAATGAAAAACAGGGATTTTTAGTTCACCTATATTGCAATACATGTTTAACTACTTTAGCTGACAATTGCGCGGTCGTGTGACGTTGTACCCAAATAAAATTGATGTCTTTTTTTCCCCCACAACTAGAGCTTTCTTTTGGTGGTATTTGATCACCTCTGCATTTTTTTTTTTGTCGTATAAACTGACAATTAAAAAAAAATAAAAAAAATGTATTAAAAGAAGGTGCAGTACAACAAGGCCTACTGCTGCACTTCCGGCGCCAGGAAGCGAATCGATCTTTCAACCAAAGTGATAGTGAGGTGGTGACACACTATCTATAGGTGTAGACACAATACCAATAATGTAAGGTGTTGTTTCTAAAAGCAGCTATTTAAAATAAATGGTGACCCATCTATAAAGTGTAAACTAAAAAGTTATCAAATAAAAGTGAACTGTTGTTCAAAGTGATAAAACAGCGCTATAAACAGATATACTCTGTTCAGATGGATATCCTGAATAGGTGATGGTGAGGGAGGTGATCGATCAATGGTATATAAGCACCTTATACCAAACAAAATTTGATTTGTGAATGCACCAAAATTGTGGATAAGTCGCCCAAAAAGGAGGAAATAGGCTTACCACAGCAAATCTAAGTGAGATTTGCTAACAAACCATCTGTGTATTCAGGTACTGTGCGGGTTAAACCAACTCAGGCGGGGGTACATAGGAGGCAAAGAAACACAAAAATAATAGTGTAATATGACTAAACAATGACCCCTCCTAAGCATGGAAAAAACCTTTTGATTAATGCCCGTACAATATTGTAAACAAAGGTATGCATATATTGAAATGGTTTCACCAATCAGCTTCTGTCCCCGGGAGCCGCGCGAGTACTGTAGATCAGCTGGTCTCGTTCTCCTGCTGTGTTGGACAAAAGGTGAAGCGCGGTGGAACGCACTTTCGACTTCCGTGTAGCGTCTAACTGTAGCCACGCCCTGACGCGTTTCGTCACTTGGCCAGTTTCTGGACCATTATCCTGTGCAGGAACAGCAGTGAGGACTTTGCAGGCAGCAATCATTTGCTGCCTGCAAAGTCCTCACTGCTGTTCCTGCACAGGATAATGGTCCAGAAACTGGCCAAGTGACGAAACGCGTCAGGGCGTGGCTACAGTTAGACGCTACACGGAAGTCGAAAGTGCGTTCCACCGCGCTTCACCTTTTGTCCAACACAGCAGGAGAACGAGACCAGCTGATCTACAGTACTCGCGCGGCTCCCGGGGACAGAAGCTGATTGGTGAAACCATTTCAATATATGCATACCTTTGTTTACAATATTGTACGGGCATTAATCAAAAGGTTTTTTCCATGCTTAGGAGGGGTCATTGTTTAGTCATATTACACTATTATTTTTGTGTTTCTTTGCCTCCTATGTACCCCCGCCTGAGTTGGTTTAACCCGCACAGTACCTGAATACACAGATGGTTTGTTAGCAAATCTCACTTAGATTTGCTGTGGTAAGCCTATTTCCTCCTTTTTGGGCGACTTATCCACAATTTTGGTGCATTCACAAATCAAATTTTGTTTGGTATAAGGTGCTTATATACCATTGATCGATCACCTCCCTCACCATCACCTATTCAGGATATCCATCTGAACAGAGTATATCTGTTTATAGCGCTGTTTTATCAAAAAAAATGTATTGCTGATTATTCCCCTGCTGAAGAAATCTAACCTGGCACGCTCCGTGTTGAGCAATAATCGTCCCATTTCAACTCTACCGTTTCTGGCAAAAATCATGGAACGAGCTGCAGTGTGGCAAATTCAGCCCCATCTCAAGTCCAATTCCATGCTTGATGATTTTCAATCTGGATTCCGACCAGGAAGAGGTCCTGAAACCGCCTTGACCAAAGTCCAGGATGATCTACTCTGGGCCCTGGACAGAAATGAGGCTTCGGCCTTGGTATTGCTGGATCTGTCTGCAGCATTCGATACCATCGATCATTCTAGACTGCTTGATCGATTAGGGACTGTGGCAGGCATTGATGGTATAGCATTGGCATGGATGACCTCATTTCTGCTGGACAGGGTTCAGAGAGTAAGGCTGGCACTGCACTGCTCTTCTGATAGTCCCCTGTCCTATGGAGTCCCTCAAGGGTCGGCGTTATCGCCGCTCCTGTTCAACATCTATATGAGGCCTCTGCTATATATCATCCGCCGCCACAACCTATCTTTTCATGTCTACGCTGACGACACCCAGTTCTACATTCCTCTGCCCAGGGATGGGGGGGCTCAGATAACTCTGGCCACCTGCCTGGAGGAAATTCAAGCCTGGATGGGGGCCAATTATCTTATGCTCAATGGCTCCAAGACTGAGTGCATGGTTTTATGCAATCAGCCATGGTCGGGCGGTTTCCCTACCTGGCCGGACTCGTTTTCATCGGTCCCAGTGCCAGTCACCCAGGTCAGGGATTTGGGAATAATCTTGGACGAGAGATTGACGCTACGACCACAGGTAAACCAGGTGATGAGTTCTTGTCACTTCCACTTGAAACTCCTGAGGTCGACTTTTCGCTTCATTGAAGAGTCGCATAAGATCTCCATGGTTAATGCCATTATCGGAAGTCGATTAGATTATTGTAATGCTTTGTACTTGGGTTTACCTAATAACATCATGCACAAATTACAGCTTATTCAGAATGCCGCTGCGAGGCTACTCACGGGTGTTGGTCGTCGTGACCACATCACGCCATCGCTGAGAGCCCTGCATTGGCTACCCGTGAAGGAACGGGTTCTGTTTAAGACTGGATGCATGGTGCACAGGGCTACCCATGGCAAGGGGCCAGTGTACCTGCAGGAAAAATTCACCAAGTATGTGCCCAACCATACCTTAAGGTCGGCTAATTTGGAAATTTGATCTGTTCCGCTGCCTGTGTGTGTTTTTTGGTTGTTGCTGTATTGTTGTTCTCGGCGCATCGAGGCCTACGGGTAACTGACTGCATTTTGACTTTTTTGTACTTTTAAGAATTTTAATAAATACATAAATAAATAAAACTCACCCCAAAACATAAAAAAAATCCGAATTTTTTCATCAATTTAGGCCAATATGTATTCTGCTACAAATTTTTGGAAAAATAAATAAATAAGCGTCTATTGATTGGTTTGTGCAAATGTTATAGCGTCTACAAAATAGGGGATATATTTATGGCCCACAGATCGGTGTGTACGGACCCAACAAGCCTTTGACTGCTATATACTTGAACCATGCAAAAAAAAATTGTCCAATCAAGCCTTGTTATGAGCAAGAACAGATGTGCCTTACAGCCACCTGTGATGATTGCTGTAAAGCTTGATTTTGAGCTTCTAACAAAAGGTTTTGTGGTTTTTGAGATCCTGCAGGATTAGTTTGCTTTTAAACCGCATCCAATTTGCATGACATTTGAAATAACATTGATTTCCTTTGAAGCTGTTTACATATATGTGAGGCATCTGCAGTGAGAATTTAAAAAGTGTCCTGTGCATTTTCTGAGCTCTGTGGTGCGATTCAGGTGCAAACTCCAGGCTCACTGAGTTCTATGGGAACGCTTCTGAATCGCACGTGTTCAGTTGTGTTCAGGATTCAGCTCAGGATTCCGTTTAGCATCCAGGTCAGGATTTCAGCACGGACTGCTCTTGTACTACAGGAGTTGACACCCTTTATCTACTATGTATTGGCCATCACTGAAACTATAGCTGTGACAAAAATCCAGTCCTGAGCCTTGCAAATTCACATCAGAGTCGTATTAAAAACGCACCTAAACTGCTTAACAAATGTTTTTTTTATTTCGCAGTGAAAACTGACATATAATTCGGACGAGACATGTGTGAACCTATATGAAATAACATTAATAATAAGTGAACACCACTCCTCAAAAAAAAAAAAAAAAAATGTACAATACCTACCACACAAGATGCTTCATACTGCTTGCCAAGCTTGGGTCTCAGAAATGCACTGCAACAACAAAATTTATTGGTTCATATATACTTTAGGCATATGAAAATATTCCTCAATAGCCACAAAGGATATAAATCCTCTTTGTGTACTCCAAATACCTTTAAAAATCTGGATATTACCTTGTAAACATAGTGGTGACATCACCACTGTACTACACATAGTCTCTACAGAGAGCAGAGCTGTGGGATGGACCCAGTAGGTCAGGGGTGCCCAACCAGTGGCACGGGGGCCACATGTGGCCCGCGGAGCCCTTTGATGTGGCCCACGACCTCCTGCTTTGGGATGGAATAAAATAGAATACTGATTTTAAAGGTAAGTTTATTACAAAAATCACAGTGTATATATGGGCATATCTGTTCTGCAGTGGTTACTGGGCTGCTTTCAAACTGACCCACAGATGCAGAGCAGTGCACTTGAGGGTTACCTGCACTGAGCCATAGACTTCTGTTAATACCTGTGAGTTTGGTGAGCTTTCTGAAAGTGCACCAAACTTGCAGAATATAATACTATTGCAAAGTGCAGAAAAGCAGTGTTGCACCCACGGTGCAGGGAAACCGCAGCGCATCAGTGTGAAAGCAGCCATGGGCTCCTTTCACATGGTCAGTCCGACCCAATTGGACCCTCCATTCACCTCTAAGGAGTGGCAGATGTAAACCGACTTGCGGGGGCGGACTGACAACTCATGGGGCCCTCGGGCAATAGGAGATTATGGGGCCCTCGGGCAATAGGAGATTATGGGGCCCTCGGGCAATAGGAGATTATGGGGCCCTCGGGCAATAGGAGATTATGGAGCCCCCAGGCAATAGATTATGGGGCCACACAGTACTGTATACACACACACATGCAGTATACATACACAGTATTCACACACAGACACACAATATACACACACAGTATACATACAGACACACAGTATACATACACACACTGAGAAGGTACTGGAGAGACGGGGCAGCTATAATCTTGGGATTTTTAGACCAAACGGATGTTGGTAAGGGACATTTCAGGGACAGATGTAAAAAAAACACATATTTGTACATACTGTCCCTGGTTTTACTGAGGCTGGCAACCTTGATGGGGCCCCCTAGTGGCATGGGGCCCTCGGGCAGTGCCGAGTGCCCAAATGGTCAGTCCGCCCCTGCCTACCTCCAATCCGATCAGGCTGTGTCTGTGTCCGCTCTGCATATGCAGAGCGGACATGGACCTGCCATTGGCCTGCTCCGCTGATTGTGGCCTGCGACCAGTTACCAAGTCGCTTAAATGGCCCTCGCACTTCAAAAGGTTGGGCACCCCTGCAGTAGGTCCTCCCACTACAGGCTGCCTGCATAAAAATACAGGAGAAGACCAGTCACACTACACAAAGAGAGACAGCAGCAGTGACTGGTCTTTATTACAGGAAGCTCCTGCACAAAGACAACGTTTCATACTGGATTACTGTAAAGATCTGGAAAAAATACACAGGGAACAACAGGATTCAAGTAAGAATACACATGACACTTTAGATAATAATTGCAGGCGTATAATTCATTCATCTGCAGTAAATTAGCTAAAGGCAGAGTTAAAAAAATATATACATGTCATGTTTTGCATACCAAGGGATTTTAAAGTCTTTGCAGCCAATATTGTGTTTTAGGCGCCTCGCCAGACCTCACCCCACTGCCTAAAAGCAGTGTAAGCTGTTCTCCTCCCTTCTTCCAACCTTTAAATAATTACATGATATATCTGTGATCATTTTTTTGGTAGCTCCTGTGCTGCAGCAAGCCAGGCTGACCCCAGTGATTCACAAGGCTTTGACCCCTGGTGGTCATCCATCACTTTGGAATTTATTTGCTTTTAATGTATGATACTTGTGATGTGTCTATGCGATAGATAAGTAGGTATCGTTGGATTCAAAATACATATTATATAATATGATGGATAAGTATAAATGTCAGGTTATAGTTATTAATCTAATCTCATTATAGAGTTTATGCCTCATCCCACCCCCTCCCTGAGATGGGCAATAATCAGGCTGTATTCATAGCAATGGGTAGGCTGCAGATGGGCATTAATCAAGCTGCATGGTTGGGCAATTGTGAGGCTACAAATGGGCATTGATTAAGCTGTATTGATGGGCAATGGTGAGGCTGCAGATGGGCATTGATCAAGCTGCATTAATAGGCAATTGTTAGGCTGTGGATGGGCATTGATCAAGCTGCATTAATGGGCAATTGTGAAGCTACAGATGGGCATTGATCAAGCTGCAATGATGGGCAATTTTGAGGCTGCAGATGGGCATTGATCAAGCTGCATTGATGGGCAAGTTAGAGGCTGTAGATGGGCATTGATCAGGCTGCATTGATGGGCACTGACCCTTATTTTTCTTTATTTAAAATGTAAGTTTTTTTCCTGAAACTTCCCTCTTAAAATGAAGGTGCGTGTTATATGCCGATAAATACGGTATATACAATTCTAGCTTGATGCAGAAAAAATTACTGTAAAATTAGATGTTAAAACATTACATTCAATGGAAGACTTAGATAGACTTAGATAACGTGTGGATGAATATCCTCTAAGGCTGTTATTGGAAAATGTATTTAATGGGGAGAGAAGCATGGAGACTGTCATTACTGACCTCTCCATCTGAAAATGTTATATGCTTGGCATTATTGTTACCCCCTTTGGTTTAGTGCAATTAAAGTCATACTTACTTAATTGTTTAATTTACATTGTCCCTTCTATTTCTGTATGTGGATGGCACTGTAATTATATTAAAAAAAATACCTCTTTCCTAATCGATATACAGCTGCTGTCACATGACCCAGATCGTTCCCAGCCTGTCTGCAGGGAAACATAAGCGGGAGGAGCTTCTAGTCCTCTGCTTCTGGTCACATGTTCAAAAAAAAACAGCCTTTGGAATAATTAATACCAATAAACTGTTTTAAATTGTCATACAAATATGTTTTTGAAATCAAATTTTTATTATTTTGTGGCAATTAGATGGTGTTTCTGACAGTCACAGGCTGTGTCACCCTCCTCCAGCCTAGATAAAGAGGGAGGTGAAGCCTCCATTATTCTACATGAAACATCCTGCCCCCTTGTGTTTAGCTGGTTAGTGGACATGGAGGAGGAGGGTGTGGGCTTTCATTTACCACTGTGTATACACCCACATGTGTTACTCTATAGTCACATGGGCTGCTCAGATGTGCTCAGCATAGAAACTCACTGAGAACTGAGCATGTGCAGAGTTGCCACCACAGCTGCAAAATCTCAAGCTTAATTGGGAATATGTCACCATTAACTAATAATACACTAAGGATATGGGATAAAATAAATCAATCAGAAGATTATGCCCCTGGGATATCCCCCTTGGCTCCCTTAGAGGGATTCCCGTGGTTCCCCCCAGGCGAGGAAGTAGGATCAATGAAGGCCTGGGGGAGGGATACCACATGCGGCAAATTTTCCCCATGTGGAACCCTGACCCCCTTACCTGAATTGAGACGGAGCTTGGGAACAGCCGCAATGGTGGAGTGGAGGTATCATCAATTAGGGTGCTTCTTTCAAAAATGGAAGACCAGGATAAGGCCTCTTAATTTGCTTACTATATTTGAAACCAGATGTGTAAAGATTGGGAGGGCCAAACACTTACTGTCTCAAATATATAGATTAATCCTAGGGACACGGAGAAAAACAACACCTTACTATATTAGAGACTGGGAAGGAGAGCTAAATCACAGGTTTACCACGCAACAAATTAAAAAACTTATTGACTCCACACACTATACATCTGTAAGCTCACAGATTCAGGAGATGTCCTATACATTTCTATCTAGGTGGTATAGAACCCCAGTAAGATTGGCACAGATGTATAGGCTTGCGGACAATAGGTGTTGGAGGGGATGTGGACAAGAGGGTACCCTACTCCACCTGTGGTGGTCATGCCCAAAGATCAGAGTATATTGGCAAGAGATTGCCCCTTGGGTTGGAAGGCTATCTCCCGAGGAAATAGAACTGACACCTTTAAACTTCCTATTCCATGGGTCAGCGAGGTCCATGGGATCATATAAGGAGAGTATTACGGAAAAATGCTCGCTAGAGATTGAATAATTTAAGGAGCTGTAGGAAAACGTAAGTGGATAGCCTGTGGGGGGGGGGGGGGGGTGGAGAATAACTTGTTTGTCTTTTTTTTTTTTTCGTATTTATTTATTTATTTTTAGCTCTCAATATGAAATCCCGTGCGGCACTGCTCCTAACCCCCACCTGCACAGGTTTAAGAGAGGGTGGGCACAGAGGGTGGGATTGGGATATACTACATAATAAGGGGTCCCTTTTTTTTGTTTGTTATTATATACATTAAGTCATTAGTGGCTTTATGGCCTGACAGAGGCCTCAGATTTCAAACACTTGGTAAAAATGTTTTTAGGGGAGAGGGTAACAAGGAATAATGAGCGATAAGCTATAGAATGGCTTTTTAGAAGCCTCATATCTAAGGGATCACTTTTTTTTTTTTTTTTTTTTTTTTTTTTTTTGTGTTTGGAGGGGGGGAGAGAGCCACAGGGAATAAGTGAGGGTGGGGGTGATAATTGTTCTCCCCTTTTTATTTTCTTAAAATAAAAAGGGGATACAGATAAGGATGTTTATTGTACAAGGGTGTGATATAATGTAATATATTGTTAAATAGAAATGTTAAAAAACGAATAAAAAATTTTGATAATAAAAAAAATTAATTGGGAATATGGACAGAAAGTGCAGATAGAGAGCAGCAGGATCAACCAGTTTTTTTTGCAGAATACATAAAACAAATCTCACAGTGACTGACTAAGTATGAAAAGCATGTAATACACCATTTATTGATAGTTTTTTATATGATGTGGGTTTAGTGACACTTTAAAGCAGGGATATACAATTAGCGGACATTCAGCTGTTGCAAAACTACAAGTCCCATCATGCCTCTGGGTGTTATGCTTGTGGCTGTCATAGTCTTGCTATGCCTTATGGGGATTGTCTGCAACAGCTGGAGGTCCGCTAATTGCATATCCCTGCTTTAAAGGAAACTTGTCATGAAAGAAGCATGGAGACTGTCATTACTGAGCTCTCCATCTGGAAATGCTAGTTGCTTGGCTTTATTGTTGCCCCCCTTTGATTGACTGAAATTAGGTATGCCAATAAGGACTTCTGGCTTTTCTAATCTGTATACTAATTTCAGGTCAGTTACAGAAAGTATTGCCAGCAGTGAAGCAACATAACAGCCTGCCTGACAACTAACATTATCAGAAGGAGGTTAGCAACGGTATCCTCCATATTTCTTTCATGATACGTTTGCTACTTTTCTCCCACAATGCACCAATGTTCTGTAAATAGAAGGGAACAGGATCTCCGCTTCATATTCATAGTATAGTGGCACAAGGTCTCCGAATGGTGGAAAAGGCTACACTTCACACTAGCGATAGGTGCTGTTATTCCACACAATACCAGAAGATAGCCACAACTGCCAATATCTAGCAGCTATGAAAATTACATTTAGGGCCCGTTTACACTACTTTTTTTCTGAAACAAAAATGCATGGAAAGTAGGAATTATATGGGTTCCAATGGCATAGTTCACAGCAGTGCAGTGCATTCCAGTGCGTTTCAGTTCCAGAAAAAAAGTACAACATGTTGCTTTTTTCTTGTACAGAACTGTATTGGAACACGGTATAAGGCATAAAAATGCATCAAAAATGCATTGGAACCCACTACAGTAAAAAAAAACAAAAAAAACAAGCATTTGGAATGCATCTGGAAACACATGAAAAACGCAATATACATGCACCGAAAGGCTATAAAAATGTGTTAAAAATGAGCATGCAGAAGTGCATCTTGAACGGATCTGGACGACATTTTTGTGGTGTAAACGTAGGAGGACATTTTATAGGGAGCAACAGCCCCCAGAACATGGGATACACACCATTGCATGCAACTAATGTGTTTGGTGCTGTATCCCCTAAAAATTAGGAAACTTGAGCTTTAAAATTAACCTAGTATATATAGAGTTGATATTTTTGAACACATGAATAATATCTTCTCCAGTAACCACATAGAAATAAACAGCCTAATGTGATGTGTGTGCATCCTCCTGTCTAACACTGCAGAAACACAGGCAGAGTAAGATTGAAGGAACGTGTCACGAGAGAAATTCCCTCCCTTGCTCAGTGAACTGTCTATTTGCCTTTAGTAAATCAACCCCATTATACCTACCGTATTTATCGGCGTATACCGCGCACTTTTTTGCCCTGAAAATCAGGGCAAAATCGTGGGTGCGCGGTATACGCCGATACCTGCTTTCCCGCGCTGAGTTTTGAATACTGCGCCGACATATACCGAGCGCAGTACACTCGGGTATAGTGGGGCAGTCTCGGCTCCTTCCGTGCTCACGTCCTGGACGTACAGGACGTCAGCGCGGGTAGCCGAGCATTGCCGACAATACACGAGTGTACTGCGCTCTGTATATGTCGGCGCAGTATTCAAACTCGGCGCGGGAAACGAGCGGGGAGGACGCCGCGAGGACGCCGCAGAAGGACGCCGGACCCGCCGAAGAAGACACCGAACCCGCCGAAGAGGACACCGGACCCGCTGAAGAGGACACCGGACCCGCCCGAGAAGGACACCCGAAGCCGCAGAAGGACACCCGAAGCCGCAGAAGGACGCCGGACCCGCCGAAGAGGACACCCCGAAGCCGCAGACGAACGCCGGACCCGATGAGGCCGCCGATGGACGCCGCGCAAGACACCAAAACTGTAAGTTTTTTTTCCACAGTATTCGGGTCAACTTTGGGGGTGCGCGGTATACGCGGGAGCGCGTTATACCGCGATAAATATGGTAATTGTGATCCTTTTTGCTCTTTCACACAATGGGGCAGATTTACTAAAGGCAAATAGGCTGTTCACTTTGCAAGGGAATTTTTCTTAGCTTAGTGAATGTGGTGAAAATACATTTTGCATAGGAAGCACAATCACATGCAGGGAAAATATTAAAAAAATATATATTTTTTTTCTGCACATGATGGTCATGTCAGCTAACAGAACTTTACTACACTCACTAAGTTAAGGAAAAAAATCCCTTGCAAAGTGAACAGCCATTTGCTTTTAGTAAATCAACCCCAATGTATCCTTAGCTTACTGGGCTTGGTCAACAATAAAAAAATTCAATACCAATGAAGAGATGCACTGGCCCAGCTCTCAGTGACAGCCTGCCCTGTCCCTTGCTCTAGGCAAGCTATCATCTGTCATATGGCCATGGCTGATCCTCCTCTATACAACACTCCCATTTTTGCTTCATTCTCTTTACCACTTGTTGGGTATTTTCTCCAGTACATGAAAGCTGTGGCGGCTGCTGGAACTGAACCATGCTATAGCTCTGCCACATGAATCATGCTTTTCATCTGTGCTGCACTATTCCTGCTCCCTGCTTGTGTGTCCAGTTGTAGCAGAAGTGACAGGTCACCCTGATCATGATCAGAAACCATTGTTGTCACTGTATAGTTATCTATCTCTGCATCCATAGGGCTAGATTCAGATAGCCCGCCGTAACTTTGTGCGGGCGTAGCGTATCTCAGATACGATACGCCGCCGTAACTTAGTGAGGCAGGTTCTGTATTCACAAAGAACCTGCGCCCTAAGTTATAGCGGCATAGCGTAAATCTGCCGGCGTTTGCGCGCCTAATTCAAATTCTGAAGAGGTGGGCGTGTTTTATGTAAATAAAACATGCCCCCACGTAAATGACGTTTCTAACGAACGGCGCATGCGCTGTCCGTGAACGTATCCCAGTGCGCATGCTCCTAATCATGTCACAAGTAGTCAATGCTTTCAACGTGAACGTAATTTATGCTAAGCCCTATTCGCGAATGACTTACGCAAACGACGTAAACAACGTAAAATGCAACGCTGTCCCGACGTCCATACTTAACATTGGCTATGCCTCATATAGCAGGAGAAACTTTACGCCAGAAAAAGCCTTACGCAAACTACGTAAAAAAATCAGCCGGGCGCACGTACGTTTCTGAATCGGCATATCTAGCTCATTTGCATATTCTACGCTGAAATCAACGGAAGCGCCACCTAGCGGCCAGCGTAAATATGCACCCTAAGATACGACGGCGTAGGAGACTCACGCCAGTCGTATCTCAGCAACATTTAAGCGTATCTCAATTTAAGCATACGCTTAAAGTTGCGACGGCGGGGATTCGGACTTACGACGGCGTATCTACTGATACGCCCGTCGTAAGTGTTACTGAATCTAGCCCATAGTCTCTGTATAGTCTCTGCTATACAGTGCATTTTACAGTGGTATATACATGCAGCTATACTGCCTGGGCAAGTCTGCCAGAAAACCAATTAGTAGATGTGCTGGAAGTAATTAATACTGAGATGTAACAAGGAAAAAATAATAATGGAGACATCTGGAGGTTATGGATCAAAAAAAAAAATCATCAAATAAAAATGTGTGTATAGGTTTTAATGGCTGGAGGGAAAGCTCAGTGACACATAAATTGAAGGTATAAGAAGGAGAGATTATTATCATTGGATGATATAGAAACAATGGCATCTATATAAAATCTGGAAATATTGTAGGAGGTATATATATATATATATTACAAATAATCATGTATCAGTTAGAAATGGTGATTGTTATCAGTAGGATGATCTGGAACCAGTGACATCTCTATGAGATGAGACAATCATTTAGGAGGCTACTATACATGTATTTATATATACAGCCTGGACAAGGATGTAGGACTTAGAGATGGTAAGTGGGATCAGTATGGATGATCTGGAAAACATGACAGCTCTGAAATGAGAGAATCACCCAAGAGGAATACATGCATGCATATATATATATATATATATATATATATATATATATATATATATATATATATGTGTGTTTGTGTGTGTGTGTATATATATATATATGTGTGTGTGTGTGTGTATATATATATATATATATATATGTGTGTTTGTGTGTGTGTGTATATATATATATATATATATATATATAGCTTGGACATCCATGTAGGACTTCGAGATGGTGAGTGTGATGAGTGGGATCAGTATGGATGATATGGAAAACATGACATCTCTATGAAATGAGAGAATCACCCAAGAGGAATACATGTATATATATATATATATATATATATATATATATATATATATATATATATATATATATAAATATATATATATATATATATATGTGTGTGTGTATATATATATATATATATATATATATATGTGTGTGTGTGTGTATATATATATATATATATATATATATATATATGTGTGTGTATGTATATATATATATATATATATATATATATATATATATATATATATATATATATATAGCTTGGACATCCATGTAGGACTTCGAGATGGTGAGTGTGTAGAGTGGGATCAGTATGGATGATATGGACAACATGACATCTCAATGAAATGAGAGAATCATCCAAGAGGAATATATATATATATATATATATATATATATATATATATATATATATATATATATATATATATATATATATATATACATTTAGTAACAATCATGTATCACTTAGAAATGGTAACTGTGATCAGCAGGATGAGACAATCATGTTAGAGGCATATATATATTACTTCGACAATCATCCAGGAGGATAATACATATATATACAGTAGGACTCAGACATGGTGAGTGGGATCAGTATGGATGATCTCTATGAGATATATGACCATCCTGTGTGGTTGAATGAGAAGCTGTCATGTACCTAGTCTGCCTCCACAGGAAGATCTGGATGGGCAGTGGGATTCCTCGGAGTCTCTCCTGTTCCTGGCCCTCTGAACTCTTCCTCTTCACCATGATGGCAGCCTGTCCTCCTCCAGCCTCGTCTCCCCGCCGCGGCTCTCCGCAGCCCGTCTTCTGCTTGGAAAGATGTCCGCTCCTGTGATTTCTGCTTTCAGCACCTCCCCTTGTGGACAGCGCCCTGTCTCTAGCGGCGAGTAGGAGAAGTGCACCTTGATCCCAGCGATCGCTGCGTGCATTTCATACAGTAGCCCCCTTCAATGGATGATACAATAATTCATGTATTTGGCTTTTATGTTCACACTTTATTATGATTTTTCCTTGAATTTCCAGAATAAATAATTGTTTTCAATTTCTCTTTATTCATTTATAAAAAAAAAAAATGTTTACAATCATACACAAGTCATTAAAATATTCATTTATTTCATCACCTATATATTAGCCACTTGCTTACTGGGCACATATACCCCCCTCCTGCCCAGGTGAAATTTCAGCTTCCGGCACTGCATCGCTTTAACTAACAATTGCGCGGTCGTGCGACGTGGCTCCCAAACAAAATTGACGTCCTTTTTCCCCCACAAATAGAGCTTTCTTTTGGTGGTATTTGATCGCCTGTGCGGTTTTTATTTTTTGCGCTATAAACAAAAATAGAGCGACAATTTAAAAAAAAAATACAATATTTTTTACTTGTTGCTATAATAAATATCCCAATTTAAAAAAACAAAAAAAATTTTTTTCTCAGTTTAGGAAGATACGTATTCTTCTACATATTTTTGGTAAAAAAAAAAAAAAAATCGCAATAAGCGACTGGTTTGCGCAAAAGTTATAGCGCCTACAAAATAGGGGACAGAATTATTATTTTTTATTATTTTTTTTTTTTTACTAGAAATGTCGGCGATCTGCGATTTTTATTGGGACTGCAACGTTATGGCGGACACATCGGACACTTTTGACACATTTTTGGCGCCATTTACATTTATACTGCGATCAGTGCTATAAATATGCACTAATTACAGTATAAATGTGACTGGCATTGAAGGGGTTAACACTAGGGGGTGAGGAAGGGGTTAAATGTATTCCCTGCATTGTGTTCTAACTGTAGGTGGAGGGGGGGTGACTGGGGGGGGGGGTGACCGATCTATGTCCCTATGTACAAGGGACACAGATCGGTCTCCTCTCCAGAGACAGGACGCTGTCTTTGTGTAAAACGGCAATGAGAGATGATCTGGCCGCACATATCGCATCGCAAACGGCCACTCTGATTGTATCGATCTGTATCGATCCGATCTGTAATTGGCTGTGTCCAAGGGAACGCGCAAAGGGGCGGACGTCAGTTGACGTCCACTTGGATTTTCGCCGTAGCCGTCATTTGACTATAGCGCGGATCCCAAGCGGTTAATGAATGACCTTGATTATCATCTAACAATTCCCTTATTCTTGTCCTTTTCCTAGAATAAATAATTGAAAGACGTGGGAATTCAGCCAACAGTTGCATTTTATTCATTTATGGGTTTAGCTTAGCATTAGGATAGCAATGGACAGGTTAATCACTTTGAATCAAACTTTTGGTATATATAAGGAAGGTGACATTTAGGCTTCATTTACACGACCATAATTCTGGGAGAAAAGTTCCTGCGTAATGATCGCTAAAATAGATGCGTTTAAACGCATAAAGACACAAATGCATACATCACGACCATTTACTTCCCCCCCTTTGTTTAGACTAAAGCCTAGTACACACGATCAGAAAATTGGATGAAAAACACCACCTTTGAAGCGATCATATTGCAACCCCCAGCAAAAAGTATGGAATCACCACTCTTGGAAAATGTTCATTAAATTGCCTAACCAGTTGGCTCCCCTGTGCGAATCGATTTACCGGTACATCGTTCAGCTAGCTTTTGCGGGCGTGTGCTATCAAGTCCGCCGCCCACCCGTGATCGCGGAAAAGAGGCAGAACGGGGATCTGCTTTTGTGTACAAGGCAGATCCCTGTTCTGACAGGGAAGGAGAGAGATCAGCTGTCCCTAGTGATCATGAACAGTTGATCTCACTCTTTTCCCAGTCAGTCCGTCCCCCATACAGTTAGGAAAACCTACCCAGGGAACACTTAACCCCTTGATCGCCCCCTAGTGTTAACCCCTTCACTGCCAGTGTCATTTATACAGTGATCAGTGCATTTTTCTAGCACTGATCACTGTATTGGTGTCACTGGTCAACAAAAAGTGTCACTAAGGGTCAGATGTGACTGGCGAAATGTCGCTGTCCCGGTAAAAATCGCAGATCGCCGCCATCACTAGTAAAAACAATAAAAAATAAATAAAGTCCCTAAATCTTTTCCCTATTTTGTAAACACTATAACTTTTGCGCAAACAAATCAATATTTGCTTATTGCGTTTTTTTTTTACCAAAAATATGTAGCAGAATACATATTGGCCTAAATTGATGAAAATATATATATATATATATATATATATATATATATATATATATATATTGGATATGTATTAAAAACAGTAAATAAATATTGTTGTTTTATTTTCAATGTTGTCGCTCTTTTTTTTGTTTATAGCACACAAATTTAAACCACAAAGGTGATCAAATACCACCAAAATAAATCTCTATTTGTGGCGGGAAAAAGGACATCAATTTTGTTTGGGTACAGCGTCGCATGATATCGGTATCACAAAAAATGGCCTGATTATTAAGGGGGTAAATCCTTTTGGGGCTAAAGTAGTTTTTGTATAAAAAATAAACTAATTACAGACATGCTTCATAACTATTTTCATTTAACATTCCAACCTCCTGCCTTTAGGAAACACTTAAAAAAATAAAGAAAGCTGTGGTCAGTTGCAACTTTTTTTGCAGATCAAGCAGAGGAAAAAAATATGGAATCACTCAATTCTGAAGAAAACATTATGGAATCACCATGTACTTTGCTGCCAATAGGGGGGTACCATGAGTCCTTCTGTACAGGGTTCAGTCCCCATCAGTTTAACAGGGGGGCATGGGCAGCTGACAAGCAGAAATATGGGGTACCTTCACAGGAGGGGTTGATCAGTATGGAGCTTCTCCTCCTCTCCATCCTGCTAGTTTTCAGCTACCACATTGAGGAACTACAGGGGATTGGTTCAAATAAAAAGCACCCCCCGGTCGCACCAATCAACCCTTCTGTACAGGTTCCCCTTTCTTCTGCTGCCCAGCCCCCCCAGTAGCACTGCTAGCTTCCCCTCCACTCCATCCCGGTGGATGCTGGGGGGCACAGGGCATCAGTATCTGGATGGAGAGCAGTGTGAGGCTTGTAAAAAATGTATATGTACTGGGCCCTTCCCTTTTTGAAGCATAGTAAACTGTGTTGTAGTTTTAGCAAAAATAACTATTTGATTTTTTCTGGTTGGTGGACCCTGTCAGGTAGGCTGCACAGGGCCCTGAGATTCCTACCAGAGACTGGGCATGAGTTTGACTGACATAAACATATAGCTTGAATATTAAAGTTATTCAGGAGTAAGGAGTATAATAGGATATAAGGTCCTAGGCTGTAGGGCACATCCGCCACATAGTTTTAAACGGCATTGAGGGTTTAGACCAGTCATGATTCCTAGTTAGCAATTCCAATAGATGGCAAATCTGAAGATAATGACATTTCTCAGATTCCAGCATATCATAGACATACTTAAGTTGTTAGAAAGAATGGATGCCCCGAGTGGTCAGTAAAGAGTGAAACATTGTGAGGCCTGTATTGCACCACCAAAGGTAGCTCTGAGGGTTTGCCAAGCCCGAGGGGAATAAGGGACATTTAAATATCTCCAGAAGAAGGAGATGCGGGAAAATAGGATAAGCTGAGTATTTTATTGAGTCTCAGATAGTGAGGGTATGAGCCAGAACTGGGTTTAAAGGCATGAGGCATAACTGAGGGGGGAGCCATGGTAGGGATGAGAGTGAAATGGGGGTGAGAGCGAAATGGGGTGTTGATGGGAGCGGCTTTACCATAAAATACTTGAACCATGGGGGGCTATATAGGCTACTTTATAGTAGTAAGTAATGTTAGCTCCTAGCCCTCCCTTGTTCCTTTGTTTGTATAGCAAGTACAGTACCTATTCAGTCTTGGTTTGGTCAGGCACCAGATAAACTTGACAGTGAGATGTTGTAAGGAATGCAGGATGTGTGAGGGTACCAGGACATGCAGGTGTCTAAAGGGGTACAGGAATTTTGGGAGAAAAAGTAATTTGGACTGCATGGATGCATTCTAGCCAAGATATAATGCAGGTTAGAGTAAGCAGGTTAGTGTCTTAACCACTTCCCTACCCGCCCATAGTCATATGACATCCACAGATGGGACCTCCCATCCTGAGTGGACGTCATATGACGTCCTGGGCTTCCCGGCCATCTAGGGGGCGCACTCCGCGGCATCGTGCGGGACCTAGTGCGAGTGCCCGGCGGCCGCAATGTCTGCCGGGCACCCGCGATTTCCGGAAATCACGGCAGTGAGTCCCCTCCCCCTACAGTTAGAATCACACACTAGGGAACATATTTAACCCCTTCAGCGCCCCCTAGTGTTAACCTTTTCCCTGCCAGTCACATTTATACAGTAATCAGTGCAGTTTTATAGCACTAATCGCTGTATAAATGTGAATGGTTCCAAAAATTGGTCAAAAGTGTCCGATATGTCTGTCGCAATGTCACGGTCACAATAAAAATCACAGCTCGCCGCCATTACTAGTAAAAAAATAATGCAATAAATCTATCCCCTATTTTGTAGATGCTATAACTTTTGCGCAAACCAATCAATATACGCTTATTGCGTTTTTTTTTTTACCAAAAATATGTAGAAGAATACGTATCTGCCTAAACTGAGAAAAAATTTATTTTTTATAGATTTTTTGGGGATATTTATTATAGCAAAAAGAGCTGGTGTGCTCATCCCCAAGGACAAGAAAACCGGGCTCAGGTAAGTAAAGCGGGGGGCTGGGGGGCCGGTGACTGCAAGAAGTGATATAACAGTAGGTCTCAGGTGCACCAACAGCGTTTGTCTTGAAGGGCAGAATTTTGTAAACAATTTTGTGTTTGTTTGCTCTTATAATGATTTTAATGTATTTTTAATTTAACCACTTCCCGCCCATCCGGCGGGTTTTTACGGCCACAATGTGGCTCTTAATTGCCGGGAGGCCGTCTATATATGGCCTCCGGCCTCCAGCCACTGGGGGCGTGCAAGCGGCACCGGCGGCGCACGCGCAGGACCGGCGCGTCACCGAGATTCCAATGCGCGTGGTCACAAGTGGTCCATATAGTGAATTTTGTGTTCAGTTATTCACTTTAAGGTCATCACAGAGGACAAGGGGGCACTCTTTACGTATAGAGAAAAAGGGATTTCATCTCCAAATATAAAATGGTTTCTTCACAATTAGAGCTGTGAAAATGTGCAATAGACTCCCTCAAGAGCTGGTTCTGGCCATCTCAGTAGATTGCTTTAAAAAGACCTGGATTCTTACCTAAATGTATATAATATAACTGCGTACTGACATTTATAGGTAAAGTTGATCCAGGAAAGGAAGGAATTTCTTCTCTTGCTGTAGCAAAATGGGTCATGCTTTGCTGGGGTTTTTCTGGATCAACTGTGGGTATAGGAGTGTGTATATGGGATTGTATGATTTGATTTATTTTCTCTTTTATTGGTTGAACTAGATGGACTAGATGGTGTATTTTTTCAACCTAACTATGTAGATAAGAGAATACAGGATATTGGATATGTGCTGCCGGGAAATATGTCCTCTTTGTGTACTTACTGTCAATATTAAGAACAGTGGCCATGTTTTTCCAGCCCCAAATTCTAACAAATCTATGTTATTGATAACTAATACATTTGTGACCATTTTCTGTTGTTTTTAGGCATTTGCACAAAAGTACTGAAAAGGAAAAAAACAGGCATAACAATAAATTGTTAATGACACAAAAGTGATAAATAAGCAGTCTCCACTGTTATATATTGAAAATAAAAAACATTCTTGCTGGCTACTAATGCATATTTACTGACATTCTGTTTGAGTCCTTAGTCTCCACTTTTATAAAAGCAAGAGAATAAACACTTTGCTTGCTGCCTACTGATGGTTATTTGCTGACCTATTCTTTGAGTACCCAGACAGTAAAGAGGAAGTAAACCCTGATGGGTTTTACTTCCTCTTTGTTTCCCTGCAAAGGTAAAGCATAATGGGCTACTATGCATCGCATAGTATTATGTGTCACTTACCTGAAACCGAAGCCTGCGATGTCACCGCTGTTCCCTGTTCCACGAAGCGTCCATCTTTCTTCTGGGTTTCGCGGCTCCATCGCTGTGATTGGCCGGAGCCGCGATAACATCACTCCTGCGCATGTGTGCAGAAGCCGCCAGTCACGGCACACTCTAGAAACGTCACGACCGACGCTTCTAAAGGTTTCTAAAGTGTGCCTGCGCCATTGATTTGAAAACACTTTAAGGGCCCTTTCACACGATCAGTAATGATCCGCCTCCGTGTGTCCGTAAGCTTAGCAGGGATCGCTCCGTAAATCCCTGCTGAGCCGGCGGATAACAGGGCGGTCTCCGCACACTGTGCAGGGACCGCCCTGTCTTTTCTCCGCTCTCCCCTATGGAGGGAACGGATGAACACGGACCGTGTGTCCGTGTTCATCCGATCCGATCTGCAGACGGAAGAAAAAATAGGACATTCTTCCGTCTACAAAATCGGATGTTTGCGGTGGTGGGTGATTACGGGTGTCAGCGGATGTTTATCCGCTGACAACCACAATCACATAGGGACCAATGTATGTCTCTTTTTCATCCACAAACGGATGGATGAAAAAGTGGACATACGGTCCGCACGTCTGAAAGGGCCCTAAGATTGAAATCCTCCATAAAAAAAAACCTGTAGTATTATGTAAATAGAAATAAAGAAATTCAACAGAGCTGGGGGAATAGCAGGTAATATGTTATTTTTTTTACCATGATGATGAAATCCTGTCTTTCCCAATGCTTTCATTATATTACTGTAATTTTTAAGTACTAAAATTACAATTGATTCATTATCATTTTTCAAAGTATTTCTTACTGCTGCAGGTTTTCCCTGCTGAGGTGGCTTTATTTTGCAATAACCCAGAATCTTTGAGACATCTGCTTCTCTCATCTAACTGTACATTGCTCAAGGCTTGAAGTGAAAACATTTTCTGGATAAAAGCAAAAAAGAGCATATTCACTGTGACAATGATCTTCATATTAATTCCAATGCTGATATTCAGTGTGTAGTGTAAAGCATATTTGCTTTAGTAATGGTGTAGCACCTGTGTACTTTATGGTAGCGGTGCTAGTTAAATTTAAGGGTAGATCAGAGTGTAGTTACACTCTGATCCAGATTGTTAAGTGCAAAACAGAGTCTCTGCCTCAGCTTGGCTGTGCTGTAGGCTTATTCTGCTGTACTGGGGTGTTCTTCCAGGCCCGGTGCTGCAGGGGGCAACAGTGGAGTCGAGGTTTGGGTGCTCTGTCTTTATGTGCCCATAAATGCAGCCTCACTGTGCCCATGAATGCAGCCTCACTGTGCCCATGAAAGCGGCCTCACTGTGCCCATCGATGCAGACTCACTGTGTCCATCAAATGCAGCTTTACTTTACCTGTGAATGCAGCCTCACTGTGCCTGTGAATGCAGCCTCACTTTTCCCATCATTGCAGCCTCACTGTGCCCCATGAATGCAGCCTCACTGTGCCCATGACTGCAGCCTCACTGTGCCCATTAATGCAGCCTCACTGTGCCCATTAATGCAGCCTCATTGTCCATCAAATGCAGCTTTACTGTGCCCATGAATGCAGCCTCACTGTGCTCACAAATGCAGCTTCGCTGTGCCTATGAATGCAGCCTTACTGTCTATCAAATGCAGTTTTACTGTGCCCGTGAATGCAGCCTCACTGTGCCCGTGAATGCAGCTTTACTGTGCCCTTGAATGCAGCCTCACTGTGCCCATCAATATGGCCTCATTGTGCCCATGAATG
Organism: Rana temporaria; assembly: GCF_905171775.1. Lineage (NCBI taxonomy): Eukaryota > Metazoa > Chordata > Amphibia > Anura > Ranidae > Rana > Rana temporaria. The sequence continues at coordinate 137,739,463 of NC_053494.1, read as the reverse complement.
CAGATTTACTGTGCCCATGAATGAAGCCTCACTGTGCCCATGAATGCAGCTTCACTGTACCCATGACTGCAGCCTCACTGTCCATCAAATGCAGCTTTACTGTGCCCGTGAATTCAGCCTCCCTGTGCCCATGAATGCAGCTTCACTGTGCCCATGAATGCAGCCTCAATCTACATCAAATGCAGCCTCACTGTGCCTATCATTGCAGCCTCAATGTGAATCAAATGCAGCCTCACTGCCCATCAATACATACTCACCATTGCATGTGTTTTACAGATCTGGGTCTGTAATCGGCGGCGCTGTAACAAGGTCCCGTCCCCCCTAGACCGGCTTGTGTGATAGGTAGAACACTTATTCAATCAGTTTTTAATGTACTATGACACGGTCAAGGGGGTGGGACCTTGTTACAACGCCGCCGAACACACACAGACTCAGCTCCGTGACACACAGTGGGAGATGCCCACTGTGTGTGACATATAACGACATAAGAGGAGAGAGAGAGGGAGTGAAGGGAGCGCTGCAGCCAGCCACAGCTCATAGCTTTGAGCTGTGGCTGGCTGCCGCGCTCCCTTCACATACAATATAAAACATGGTAGTATTTCCCCACAAAGGGGAAATACAACCAGGTGCAATGCTCTGTAGGCAAAAAAAAAGAGAGAGAGAGAGAAAAGTATAGACAAGTCATGACAGATGAGGTATGCAGCGGAAGTGTCAGAGTGATAGAAGAGATGTATAGAGAGTGGTGGTAAAATGGTGCAGGGACGGAGGGAGGGAGGGAAGGGATCCATCATCTCCTATGTCACCTGTGATGGGATATATGGATCAGGGAGAGATTGCACCTTAATTCCGCTCCACGGCCATTCACTTCTCCTGCTGCCCTCACAAATATCTCTTAGTCCTGACTCACAGCAGCAGACTAGTGGGCGGCGCCGGCGCCGCATGGGCCCGATGTTAGCAGAAATTGAGCACCACAGCGTTCTCCAGCTCCCTTTAGTATATCACTCCGCAGCCTGCTGTTCAGTGGGCGGAGCTGGTCGGATCAGAAGAGGAAGATCAAAAGAGGCTTTACATTGGAAAGTGCCGCGGCGGCGGCTGCTGTTAATCAAAAGGCAAGCTCCAAGCCAAAAGCGGCCACAGGGCACTGAGGACAGGCAGCCTACCAGGAAAAATCCCGGTAGGCCAGTCCAGCCCTGTCCTCACCCTTCTTTTGTTGGAACCTTCAGAAATACTAACTCCCATGATGGAGTTCTTGGGCCTTAGCAGTCATTTGCATGGCCTGAATACTATAATGTGAAGGCGGGGGAAAAAGTAATTAACACTCAGACAGGTTTTAGATTGATGGCTCTGACAGAGAAAGAGAGTTGTTGAAGGGGGGGGGGGGACTGTGGAAAAGATGAGTATCTATGGATGGAAAAGGTGAATATCAATAAGGGCGGGTTGGGGCTAGCATTCAGGGCAAGTTGACAGGTTATCTTTAAGGATATAGATTTAGGCTCCTTGGTACTCTAGGAAGCTTATCTCTTGCCCACCTACTCTGAAATCTGAGATAACACATAGACATTAAATAGGACAGGCAGTGTGGAAGTTATTTGTTGCAATATGCCTCCTTAAGGAAGTGACTTTTTTTTTAAGTAAAAAAAAGCACTTACTGCAAAAATGTTTAGTGCTCACTTGTCCTGCCTCCCACATTGCTAAATCCCACCAGTTTGTAAATTAAATCTTGCCGAGGAATCTTCATCATCTTCTGGGTGTGATGCCTGATTCCTCTCCACTGTGCTCTGTGTTTATTTTACTGGCCTTTATATCACTATTCATAGGCGTGCTCGGGGGGTGTGTCAGGTGTGCCTGGGCACACCCTAATCACCCCTGTGCAGCGTAGATTCCCCCCGCTGCCCAAGTCCATATCATTTACCGGTTGCTTCTCTTTCTGAATGAGCACAGTGAGTGGAGTGATTGGTACAGATCACTCACCTTGTTCATTCATAACTGAAGCCTAGTAAACTGTGTTTACTGGGCTTCAGTTTGTAAATGAACAGGAAGTCGCTCAGTACCGAGCATGTCCCATCCATTCACTGTCCAGTGGAGCTAACACTGCAGAAAAAGGGGCTGGGGAACCTCTGTCCTCAGCCCCTTTCTTTGTCGTAAAAGTGAGACATCAGGGGTCTCAGTGGGGCTCCTAAAATAATTGTAAAAAAATATATATGATTGATTTATTTTTGAGCTTAGTTAGGCGCCAAATGCCCACTGTGAAGTGAGCGTCTAAATCTGAAATAACTACTGAAATTGCCCACTGCCCAACTGACCCAATCTCTGCCTTACTGACACCTTCCACTTCCCTACTGACACAATCTACATTTTAATATATTTTAAAATGTTTGTTTACTTTTTTAAGTGTGTGTGTGTGTGTGTGTATATATATATATACATATACACACACACACATACACGAATTTGTTGTGGGTTTGAGCTTTGGGGCGCACACCCTAATGCAATAATTTGCGCACACCAATGTCACTATTGTATTATTGTATTCTGCATTGACATAGGGGTTGAAGGGTAAAACCATAGTGTGCAGTGACACATGCAGTTAGATGACACTCCTTGGATGTAGGACATTTTTCAGGAGCAATGCTGCTTCATTTCTCTGCAGTGACCCATATGCTTGGCACTCTGTAGCTTTGTACTTTCTCCACCAAACAGCGATCCGAGTGGCTGCCCCAAATAGAAGGGTGATTACACCACACACCCGACGTGAGATCAGTAATTTCCCTGACAAATGAGAAGTCCTTCCCTTATGGCTACATGTTACAAGATAATAAGGAGGAAACATAGCTAATTTTCTTATGTTTTTACTGTTGTATGTGTAGATCAATGTGAGTGACATTAAAGTGGTTCTAAAGTTTAAATGTTTTTTAACTTAAAGGAGTTGTAAAGTAAAACATTTTTTTTTTGCTAAAATGACTGTTTACAGGGTATAGAGACATAATAGTTAACTGATTCCTTTTAAAAATGATTAAACATAGATAAAAATCAATCATATAATGTACCTGCAGTTTCTAGTTTCGTTTTTGCATGTTGTTTTCTGCTTCTGTGATGTAAAGAGCCACAGAGCCAATACAGGGCAGTGATGGTTTGGAAAAAGAAACCGATTGGTGCTGTGGGGTTTTAGACACACAGTAATCACACCTCCTTGATTAGTGACCACGGAGAGAAAGCTCCCAGTACTGTGGTTATCAGGAAACAGACAACCAGGAAGTGTGGAGATCAGAGAAGAATTACAGCAACTTCAGAGCAAAAACGAACAATGAGGACATGAAAACAGCACTGCATTAAGGTAAAGGAAGCTATTTAGATTAAAAAAAAAATCCTTTACAAACCCTTTAAAGCAGTATTAATCCCACAATCTAAAATGCAATATAGTGCAGCTTACCAATCATTAGAAATGGTCTGGCCGTTAACACACCTCCTGTACTAGAATGCCCACTGAATGAGCACAGAGACCATAATGGCTCTGATCACTAGTATAGGAAACCGGAAGCGATGAGCATTCATCACTTCCAGTTTCCCTGGATGTATACAGCGCCCTTTTCTAAATAGGGAAAGCATTTGATCACACCAATCTTGGTGTGATCAAATGCTTTTAAGGGCAGAGAAGACATCTAAGATCTAATAGACCCCAGATCTCTCCATAAAAAGTACCTGTCTCAGCCTATTGCTATCACAGGATATATGTACAGTATATTGACTGTGATAACAATAAAAGTGATTGAAAAGGTGGCAACCCTATGCAGACAGCCATTGGACATCAAGTCCGCTTGACCCGTGGGAACCAGGCACATGCACAGACTGATGTACAGGTACATCAGTTCACAACCTGCTGCAGTAAATGTACGTAAGCTGGTCAGCAAGTGGCTAATATTCTTGCTTATTTTAGAATTAGAATAAATTCACTTTCCTAGGCCTATCCCTTTTATTTTAACTGCAGCATACTGTGATGCTGTTTTAATAACATTAGTAAAAGTGGCAGTGGTCTGAAAGGGGGTGGGGGGCTAATGAGCATTTTTGATGGGACCATGAGATTTCCATGCTGTTCAATAAAAACATCTTAGGTTTGCTTTTGAAACTCTGACATCAATTGTACAGATTCTGAATACTGCATGTGTACATTTTATGCATAGTTCAGTATTCGTTACTTCTGATTATATTGACGTTTTGTATTCTGGTCTTAAACCTAATGCTTTTCATTCTGCGATTTATTCATTCCACTGATGTCAAGCTCTAGTCTGGGGGAAGGGTGACTGTGATAAGAAACCAATTGTTGCCATAGCTACACAAAACCATCATTTAAATTAGATTGTCTAGCCTACAAGTGAGCACAGATAGTCCCTCTGATATATCAGAAATCTCTGTATTTGTTTCTTTCTCAACAACAGACTGACAATACTGTAGCTTTTGTATTTATAGGCATATGAGGCAATAATGATGACCATGATTTGAGCATGGTTTACATATTTATATAGGTCCATTGGACAGGTGAGCGAGCATTCTTACTGGTGGTGGAGCATTGCACTTTTGTTGAAGCACGTAGATTCTTTAAACACAAGAATCACTGATGAACTTTTTTTCCCTGATCTTTTATTCGTATAGTAATAACCTTTTTTAGCACCTTATAAATATTATATAAGCACATTTATTTGAGTTGATGGTAATGTATGGTGTCACATATGTTTACGATTAATGCTTATATGGCTATTCATTATATATTAATAAAGAAAAGGGGGCATGGCCTAGGCATGACAATGTGAAGACACTTATTCACAGGGCTCCCGGCCGGCGGCTCTCCTGCAGCCTTACAATGTTACATTACCGCATATTATTCACACCTGCTCATCTCCTCGGTTGTTCAGGAAGCCGGGCCACCATCCCGCTGCCTCTGCCATCTAGCATTGATCGCTTTGTTAGGCCACATAAGCTGGCAGCCTCCACACCAGCAGCCTCCAAGATGGCGCCGGCCCGCCATGCAGCTCCAGCCATAGTGGAGGTCATCAGTGTGTCTGATTCTCTTTAACAGCTGGCGAATGATCACACAATGCCGCCCTTCTCACACCCCAGTGACCTCTCTGCCTGTCTCCCCATCGCTGGCAGCTATCACAGACATAGAGGATGTTCTTATAAAAAGTGAAAAAATGCGCATACCAAAAACAAACTCTAAAAAAAGCAGCAAACTCAAAATGTTATACAACATAAAAACGAATAATAAAAAATAGGAGTTGCGCTAAAAAATCTTAAATATGAGTGACCATATAAAATAAAAATAAAAAGAAGTTGTGCTAAAGACACCTCGTATGGATGACCAAAAGGTCAACTATGTAAATAGTCCCAATAAATGTACACATACAAAATTGGTGAAAAAATGTGCAATAGTCCAAAAACAAATCCAATTCTGTGGTTAATGCTGGATCAATATCAGGGTAAATACGTTCAAGCTGACCCTTACCAGAAGTATAGATCCCTAAGGATCAAAATGAGCCATCCGTGATGTAACCAATTGAAGATCCAACATAGGACGGTTGAAAAGCTCCCACTTCAGTGGACTCAGCCCAGTAGAAAAGGAAAAAAAACAAAACAATAGTGCAAAATCGTATGGCAAACAGACACTCTGACTAACTCCCGGTAGCTAATATTGACAGACACTGTGAAGTAAAGCTGGAGCACCACCACCATAGAGACACACTGACCCTTACCGGAACTAGGCGACCCTCAAGGGATCAATATGCATAGTAGTGTGTTACAGTTGTCAGCAGAAAAACGTTTCAAATTGCTCACAGCTGCTCCCTCAGCTCCCATACCACCCAGGGCTCTATGTTTCAGCCCAGAAGCCATGGAAGAGCAGAAACTGATACCTTCACATCAGACCACAGTGAATACACTCTGTACTCAGCCTCAACCACAGGGTCTCCCTCTCAATGCTTCATCTGAACAAAGAATGTGGGCTCTTTTACAGCAGCTGCCCACAAGAGTTAATTTGGAAACACTTATACAGAGAATGGAGACAACCATGAAGGGTGAAATACAAACTCTCAAGCAAGATGTGTCTGTGCCGGACTCTTGTGTTTCTGTGATAGAACAGGAACAGGGTACAGTGTCTCAATCTGTGCAAACCCTGCAGTCCTCCTACTCTAAACTCATTGACCAAATCATCCAACTGCAACTACTTCTTGATGACTTAGAGAATCGCAGTCGACAGCAGAACATTTGGAATCTGAATCTCTCCCACATACAGAATGACAAGTTCACAGTACCCTGGGTCCACGATCTGATCCATCTGACAGACTCAGAGATGTCCTCTGCTGTTTAACCTTAAAAAGGAAATACTGCGACAAGTTTGGCGGGTTGGAGTCCTGGAATTTTATGGTCCGGCTGTCTGCCTTTTACCAGATGTTTCCAGAAAGTCTCTCTTAATGCGATGGTCACTCAAACCTCTTCTGGATGGCTTTAGTGAGAAAGGTCTTACCTACAAGTGGGGTCACCCATTTCACCTCATAGTCCATAAAGGTCCTGATGTCTCTTTGAGTCATCCCTTGGAGTTTCCAGACTTGTTTGCCTTCGCCGAGATGGATCCAATTCCAATACCCAACTGGCTCATGGCGATTGTCTTCAAGGATCCCCAGCGTCAGGTAGATCACAAAGGGCTTACTATAATCAATGTGGTCGTGGGAGCTCTTCACAAGCTAGAGTGGCGGGAAACCTCCAGTCCCAATCCCTGACTGAAGAGGTGGCCAGTTGAACCTGTAACTGTAGACTGCCAGCATACAATGAACTCTATGTTCCTTTTTGTTTTTCATGTTGAACTTTTAGGCCGCGTACACGATTGGTCCATCCAATGAGAATGGTCTGATGGACCGTTTTCATTGGTCCAAACCGATGGTGTGTGGGCCCCATCGGTTAGTTAACCTTTGGTCAAAAAAAATAGGAACTTGCTTTAAAATTTAACCGATGGATACCTAACCGATAGGTCAAAACCGATCGTTAGTATGCAAAAGCATTGGTTAAAAACCCGCCCATGCTCAGAATCAAGTCAACGCATGCTTGGAAGCATTGAACTTCGTTTTTTTCAGCACGTCGTGTTTTACGTCACTGCGTTCTGACACGATCGGTTATTTAACCTATGGTGTGTAGGCACATCAGACCATCAGTCAGCTTCATCGGTTAACCGATGACAACGGTCCTTCGGGCCGTTATCATCGGATGGACTGATCGTGTGTACGAGGCCTTAGTCCCAAATGACCTTTATTGTTTTTTCTGGGTGTCATACCAGTAATACTGTGTGATGGACATGCAAGCTTATGGTCCCTCTGGCTCAACCTTCGGATTGCCCTGGTTCGCTGATGAGAGAAGGCCTCTTTTATGCTATAAATATTTAACACAGTTGATAATTTCTCTCTGACGTTGTTTGTCAGACTACGTATTATGTCTGTTATTATTTATCTTTGACTAACATCTCCACATTGGTATACCACAGTTTTCCAGGAGCAGTGGTTCTTCCCTGGGATGGGTTTGACCGCTGTGTAGCCCCAAAGTTTTGGCACAGTGCTATTGATCTGTCCCGAGCTCAGAACATTAGGCCAGTAAGAAAGAGGTGGTTGGTTGTTCATAAAACCGCAGACTGCCAGCATACCATCTGCTACAAATACTTAACATATTTGCTAATTTGTTTATTATGTTGTTTGTCAGACTGCGTATTATGTCTATTTAAAAAAAAAATCTTTGACTAATGCCTTCACATTAACTTAGTATATGTGTCCTGGGTTGGTCGCAATTCTTCAGGTCCGATTCGGGTGCTGTGGTCCTGCCTCGAGACGGGCTTGGTTGCCATGCAGCCCAATAATTCTGAAGCTGTGCTGTCGATCTGTCTCAAGCCTGGAACACTGGGCCAGTGCTGATTTCAGTTATTCCCCTGCGGGTTTACAGTTCATTGCTAATGCAGTTACTTTGTGGTTAAGGCTTATTGGTCCGACTTCACCACTTCACTTTTTCAGGTATCACTGGTGCCTTAACGCATAATTATGATGGCTGCAGGGGCCCAGAGGATAACTGTGCCTTACTATTACCTGGCACTAAGAATTATTTTATTTCACACCTTTTTTTCCCTCCTTTCCCTCCTTTTTTTCCCTCCCCCACACACCCCAGGAGCTGACACGAGCTGACATCGATTTTTTGACATTATGCCTGTTAAGATCCTCTCTTGGAACATTAAAATGGTTCAATACCCCAGAGAGGCACACTAGCTGTCTCGCTGAGCTCTGGAGACAAAAGACTCACATTGCATTTCTCCCAGAGACTTATTTTAGGGCAGACAGAATACCAAAACTATCGAACAAACACTTCCAGACGACCTATCACAGTCTGTCCTTATCCTCTAAATCTTAAGAGAAGAGTATACTCATATACCGTGATCTGCTTCCAAAGGGAAAAATGTATTATCAGACGTTCACTCGCGAACATTTATCTTCTGAATTCCAATCCACTTCCAACCATTGAGGCTTTTTTAATTTAAAGTGGATGTAAACCCACTCTCATACTTTCTAAACTACTGCCATAGTGGTTATCTATAAGGATATACATGCCTCCTGCATAGAGCCTTACCTATCAAATGTCTCTCCTCTGTCTATTACGAGACCCTAAAAACTGCAGATTCTGTGTGTGGGTCTGTTGTCCGGAACACGGTGGGAGAAGCTGTAATGTCAATAGACTCCATGCCCACCTCTAAACTCCCCTTGTCAACATGCATTTTCGCCTGTGTATTTCTTACATTGAACTTCTGCTATGATCACTAACATCCAATCAAAACACAGAAAAGTCACCACATGACTTCAGCATGCCCAATCATGCTGAGGTGTGAAGCAGACAATCCTGGGAGAGCTGGGGAGTAAAGGAGGAGGGGATCTGAAGTACACAGAATGCCTCTCCCAGGTATGTGCATAAAATATGTAAATCACCTGTCACAGCAAGGGGGAGAAACTGACTCCTATTTCTCTGTCTGTCCATTTTTATCTCACAGAAAAAGATAAGAGGACTGCTCAGAGCTTGATTAACTCTCTCCATGGAAAGACTAGGTACAGATGACATGAAATCCTATACTGTACAAGGTGCACGCCTTAATTAAAATTTTCAGATTTACATCCACTTTAACTCTGGACCCTTATAGAGACTCCTCCTCAAACTTTTCTTCCCTATCACAGGGAAACTGACTTCACTTTAAAGATCTTTTGCACTCATATCAGTTAGTTGATATCTGGAGAATAGTCCATCCACAGGAGCGGAATTATACCTTTTACTCTACCGTCCATGGTTGCTACTCCAGAATCAACCTTTTTCTCCTAAAACACTCTGCAATTCCATTGGTTACTAAAACCGATATCGGCCACATTGTACTCTCTAACCATGCACCCCATCATTTTGAAACTGGCCATTTCGGTGGTGACTTAATGGTATCCTTAGGCCGTGTACACACGGGCAAACATGTACGATGAAACCGGCGGGCCTGCCAGTTAAATGCTTCCACGCATGCGTCAAAGTCATTCGACGCATGCGAGGGATGGCGGGCGCTCGGACATGTACGGTAGGTCTGTACAGACGACCGAACATGTCCGAGCGGGCAGGATTCCAGCGGACTGTTTTAAAACAAGTCCAGGAATATTTGTCCGCTGGGAAAAGGCCCGGCGGGCAAATGTTTGCTGGAATCCTGCACGCTCGGGCCTACACACGACCGAACATGTCTGCTGAAACTGGCCCGCAGACCAGTTTCAGCAGACATGTTTGGTCGTCTGTACGGGGCCTTAGGGAAATTAATTCCTACTTCTCTAATGTGGACTCAGTGGAAAATCCAATCTCAGTGTGGTCAGCGCATAAGTGCTATATCAGGGGAATTCTACTCAAACATGGTCACACAGCCAAACAACTCAGTGTCAAAACCCTGTCTGAACTCCTGTCGCAACTTCAGACTTTAGAACAACAACACAAGACCTGGCCAGACTGTACTACCAAAGCAGAACTGGTTCGTCTTCGGAAGGCCATAAGGGATCATTCTATGTATGAAGCGAAACATGTACTTTTTTACGAATACGGCAATAACTGTTGTCGATTATTGGTCAATGCTTTGTGTACCAAGCACTCTCAGATGTACATCCCCGCTCTACTCTCGTCATCTGGCTCCAATATTCATTCTTCCCCTCTTGTCTTGCTCGAAAAAAATGATGGAACTAATGATTGAGTATTACATGCAGGAACTTAGATCAGTCGATTGTGAAATTAAAAGAATATATGATGAAAATATTGACGTGCTAAACAAACCTGAATTTAAAGCTTACGATATACGGTTGAGAGAACACATTGAACATTTTACACGTGATTTACTTGTTAAAAAAGAGGAAAAAATGTCACGAGACAAGTTGGCCTTTGCAGGCAAATATGCCTTCAACTGGCCAAATATGAATAATCAACGAAGAAGACGTAACAATCGAGGTTCCTCTTTCTCAAATAGAAAGGGTACTAATAACAAAGAGAAGAATAACGATTCTGATTCCTCTGCCAATTCATATAATTCACAGGGTTCCAGAGCGGGCGACAGAGGACAGCAGAGAGGACGTGGTTCGAGAAAACGACCGCAACAAGGTGGTGGGTACCAGACAGGCACACATAAAAAATGGGTAACCGATGAGAATGAACGACCGACTATGACCAACCAAATGGGTGGAACCATTAGTGAAGGTACACCCTCTGCCCCCCGACCAACATCTATGTTTCCCAATCAAACACTGGGTGTCTCTGCTGAAACTTCTTCCTCTCTCCCTCTCTCTTCCTCTGTCCCTCGGACTGACCCCACCTTTCGACAAAATATTGTGGACACGGCACAGGCTCTGTGTAGATCCCAAGGGGGGAACTGAAACTTTAAACAAAGAAAGTAAAAAATGACGTATTGATCAATTTTTTACACCCATTCCGCGAACGTTAATACCTGACGAGACACAAAATGCCAATAGACCACTCACGAACACACCTATTGTTCCTCATACTGGACTCCAACCGGACCCTGTGCATGATCCTCAACAATCTAATATAAATCCCAAGTTAGAAGTCATTAATCGGGAGCTGCGGTGGCTCAACGCGATTGGCACTGTGCTGACAAGCCATTCACCTCTGCAGCTAGAGGTTCGGATCCCGGTCTCGGCTTCATGTGAATTGAGTTTGGTGGTCTCAGCCCGGCTCCCGGTGGGTGTGCTATGCAAGGTAAGCCTGTGCTTAGTACGCCCACCCCCCTCCCACAAAAATCATCACACTTACACACGCACTCTAAATTGGGTTAACACACGCACTTTGACCACGCGGTCTCTAAAAGAGAGGCGAAGGACTAATGGGGCTGGTTGAGCGGGCTAATCCTCTCACTCCCTTATAGGGAGTCCCTCTGCCCCGTTGGGCTTCAGGGCGGAGCAGGTAGGGCGGGCTGTGTGGGAGGACCCCCTCACACACCCGCCATTGCCACCCGGGGCATGGAGAAAGATGGCAGATTGCCTCTGGGGGAGGCCTGCCTACTCCCAACTCCTGCAGTCTGGCTCCTCTCTCGAGTTCACGCACAAAATACACTTAAAAAAAAAAAAAAAAAAAAAAAGAAAAAAAGCAAAAAAAAAAAGAAGTCATTAATCTATCTACTCAAGCACTTATTTAGGCCGAGATCGAACTTCTCGGCTTCGGCCTAAATTCTTGTCCCAACAATATGTCAAATAAATTCGATGTCATTAAAGATCTCTACCTGTTTGCCAGAAAGCTGACCTTTAAGTTCATGTATGACAAAGAAAGGAGGGATAAACAAATGGAAACCGTAGACCAGGAGGTTTGGAAAAACTTTACGGTGGCAGATTTCCGTGCCCTCAAGACCTTAATCCTGCTTTTGGATGAGAGTGAGGGCAGCCAGGAGAATGCCTCTGAAAGCTATGAGACCAGAGGCCAAAGGGTACAGATGTCACAATACCAACATGACATTGACACCCTGGAGAAAGCAGTGAAGAAAAAGTCTTTGGTTTTTCCTTCACTTCACACTAACTCCAACATATGGGCATTCCTGATGCAGACCGTCAAGGAAATTGAAATGCTCCCCCTTTACAGATCAACCAATCAAAATCTCAGCGCTATACACAGAATGGCCCTTGAGAACCTGAGTCGCAACCCCAATTTGGTGATCAAGCCCTCAGATAAGGGTGGCAACGTGGTCGTTATGAACGATCTGGACTACAGAAACATGTGCTGGGACATTCTTAAGAATCGCACATGGTACAAACCTGTCTCCCATGACGTTGTTGCTAGATATAATCAACAATTTAATGATATCATACAGCTTGCCCTCTCCGAGGGCTTGATCACCAAAACTATCTTTGAGGGGATTCAAGTCCCATGTCCTAGGATGCCCACGTTTTATGCGCTCCCTAAAACCCATAAAAACATGGCAGACCCACCGGGACGCACAATAGTATCGGGTGTGGATTCCAAGACAGAAAGGGCGAGTAAGTTCATCGACAAGTATCTTAGACCACATGTGACTGCTTTACCGTCATACATCCAGGACACTCCCAATCTCTTAAGGGCCTTGGATGGCCTGTATGTACCTCCTGGATGTATATTGGTATCTATCGATGTCGAAGCACTATACTCATCGATACCCCATGCTCTTGGTGTGGATGTGATAGCTGGCTTTTTGGCACAGAGGGGCCCTAAACTGAACCAACCCAACACATTTGTACTTAGGATGCTATCTCAGATTTTGACCAAAAATGTTTTTTCTTTTGACAGGTCCCACTTCCTCCAGGTACAGGGTGTCGCAATGGGCACTTCATGTGCACCTTCCTACGCGAACCTGTACCTGGGGGGGTGGGAGCGAGATTTATTTTCTGCTGATGAGCCTAATGGCTTGCTTGCATTTGTGTTGGGTTGGTTCAGATACATAGATGACGTGTTGCTGCTGTGGACAGGGAGTTTTGAAAATCTGCAAGCTTTTATGCAGTTATTGGGTCATAATGACTACAATTTAAAATTCACCATGTGTTCAAGTCAATCGGAAATTGCCTTCCTTGACATCCTGGTGTATGTGAATGAAAGTGGTATGATCAATACCTCATTGTTCCGCAAACCTACAGCAGGAAACACGATTTTACATGCTGCGAGTGCCCATCCATCCCCTTTAGTTTGGAGCATACCATATGGACAGTATTTGCGTCTATGACGCAATTGCTCTGACTACAATAAGTTCAAAATGGAAGCAGACCAACTCTATACCAGATTGTCAAGTAGGGGTTACAGCAGAACTTGCCTTAAAAAAGCGTTTAACAGAGTCACTGGGAAACAGAGAATGGAGATACTCTCCAAAGTCACCAAGAAACCCACAGTGGATACTACAAGGTTTATTACAACATATTCCGACCAACACAAACAGATACGGGCCATTATGGATAAACACTGGCACCTCCTAACTGACGACCATACCCTGTCCAAATACATAGGCCAGAGTCCTGAAATCACGTATAGACGTGCAACATCTATTCGTGATCGTTTGGTCAGGAGCAGATACTGCAAAGCTGGCCAGACACCATCAGACACTCCAGGTCTATCTAAATGCGGTGGTTGTAACTTTTGTGACATGATCCTAGAGGGTACCTCCATTCGACTGCCAAATGGCCAAATCCATAAGATACGACAACACATTACTTGTCAGACAAAAGGAGTCATCTATATTATTTTCTGCCAATGCGGCAGTTTTTATGTAGGAAAGACCATACGATGTTTCTGGAAAAGAATCAAGGACCATGTGTACTATGCCACAAATGGCCTGCTAAACACCACAATGGGCCATCACGTGGCCTTTAGACACAAGTATGAGCCTTCCCTCTTCAAATTTTCCGCTTTGTAAAGCATGTTCGATCAGAAGGTTTTACAGTGTGAAGCAAAATAGTTCTATCGGCTCCAAGAAAATTATTTCCCAGGCCTCAATGAAGCTATCAGCTTCAAACCTTTTTTGAAGATTTAATTTAAATATCTTGTATGTTGACAATCCAATTTCCTACTCATTGACAATTTTCCCAATGGTTCAAGAGAAAGATGCCATTACTATGACATGAACCCTATGACCTTGTATGCGCCTCACTAGAAGTTTTGGGGGACATTCAACAATGTAAATGATAAACTAGATGGGGAACTCCAATGTAACAGTCTTTCTTGGAGACAATACACCCATTCCCCTATATACAGACAAGAATATACTACTACCATGTTGGTGTAATACTAACTAGGAAGTATGTTTTAATTTAGATTTTTAAGTATCTTTTTCTTACAATGTGCATGATATTGTCATACGTGTGTTGCACTTGTGTGACTTGTGTTGCTTGTGTTGCACTGCGGTGGAATTAGTAGTTATATCCTTTACTAAAAAATGTTGCAAAAAACTGTTTTAATTCATTACTGTATGGAGATTCTTTTTCTTTTTCCTTTTTTTCTTTTTCCTTTTTTTCTCCTGTGCTTGTTTTACCCTCTTCCAGTTGTAGCTCTGTTGCTCCACTAGGATCCGCTTTAATGTAGTGTTGTGTTGGTCTGTGACTTTGGAGTTTTCATGGTAGGGATGTGCAGCATGGATTCGCTATGCGGGCATTATGCCCGTGAGTTTGGTGTCCGCACATGGTTTATGTGGGGCCGGCTATGTGGTTGACTGTTCGTCTCACGTTGGGATATATTTTGTCCCCGTAAGCGAACAGGCCTTTGACCAATCGGTGATTGCATTCGACGCCTTACCACGCCTCTAACACACCCACGTTTCTTGATCCATGTCATCAGTGGTGCTAGTAATATATGCACTGCTGCTGACATTTGTATATGTGTGTGGACTCCCGGCCAATCATGCCAAGCCCATTTAGGTATCGCCACACCCCCACCTTGCCCTCCCTCTGAGCCCTCCATTCAGGCTCTTACTACTCTCAGTAAGCGCCTTGTATAATACGGCGCACGCCGATGACGTCATGACATCAGGACGCAGCCCCCAGCATATTTAAACACGGCTGAATAGATCAGCCGTGTACACAGCACAGGCTGTGACCCTGGGGCACACACGGACGCCGCGTTTTCTCAGTAAGTATCCTTACCTTGCTATACTTTCATAAGAATAACTTCCATATCTTTTTGACCTTGGACAACATTGCCCCTTGCTTGTTGTATCCTTACAGAAGTGCTTTATTTGACGATCCCTGTCAATTAGGACATGTCATCCATCTGATTTTGGATACCCTATGCTCTTATTTATGAGCTACTCTCTGCCCCAGTTTTAAGTCCCCCGGTGGACTTTCCAGGTATTTACATAAAGTCTATGCTGTTCTGTGTGTTATATTACTTAATGTTAAACACATGGATATCTATTGATGTCTGACATAAGTACTGGGTATATTTATCCCCCTTTTTTCTATGTATTGTTTTTTTAACAAAACAGGGGGTTTTCGCTATCCTGATTTACACCCCTCCTATGCCTTTCTCTGTACCTGGATTTAAGTGCTTAATCTTTGACGTCGTGAAATTGTCATCTTAGACACACTTGGTTTGGACTATTGGTACGTTTTTCTGAATATTTTTTTATATATTTTTTTACTTATATGGCTGACTACTTACCGTTATTATACACATGGGCTCTGGACCAATATTGATGAATTCTTGATATGCTTACTTATTGTTTCCTCGCTCTCTTCTTCCTTCTCTCCATGCAAGATGTATATATTCATATATATAGATACATATATTTAACATCATTATGTGTGCTCCCCTTTCCTTATTTGGACATATACACATATATAATTTTCTATAGCAACACTACATATATATCTTTTTACAACAAATTTTTCCTTTTGTATACTCCCAATAGATGACCATTTCTGATATCACTAAAAGAGATTTGTAAACAATCTCACATTATCTGTATATACTCCGTGTATGTCTGGAGTTCTCCTGGATGGTTATACCCACCACAGTGCATCAGGTGATGTAGCCATATGATGTAACCCATGTGTACTGATTTTTCCTGTTTTTAATCAATTTAACAAGTATCCTCTTTTTTTTGTAAACACCATCATTACTGTTTTTGTGCTGTATTAATGTGATGTGTATTGTTCCAGATTGTGAAACAATATCTGCATATTAGCAAAAATCCTGTTTGTCTCATCCTGAAGAAGCCCCACGGTGAAACGCAGAGGCGACTTCAATAGGATTTATTCACTATTCATATACTTCTGATCCAGATGGTTTTATTGTGACTGTATTTATTCACACTCCATTATACCACTGTTATTGTGCAATACATTATTTTCATATTTGTAATAAATAATATATTTTTATAC
This sequence comes from Rana temporaria, assembly GCF_905171775.1. Lineage (NCBI taxonomy): Eukaryota > Metazoa > Chordata > Amphibia > Anura > Ranidae > Rana > Rana temporaria. Next base: position 137,723,045 of record NC_053494.1, on the reverse strand, counting down.
TTCCGCGTGCCTCAAAGTCCGACCTTTGCCCATTCCTTGGACTGGGTTTTTTTTTCTATATTCTTATTCATTCTTCCCCAGAACTAGCAGAGACTTTCTGTGCTTTTAACTGCCAATTATATAATTTGGATCCAACTTCTACTTCCCGGTTGATGCCTTAAAATTCTTTAGAATTTCTGCGATTATCTTCGAGAAAGTGACCTTCCTACGATGACGATGGAAGAGTGAAAAGATCTGTCTAAGCCTAATAAATGTCCCTTGCTATTCGTTCTTTGCTTGGAACCCTTTCTAAAACATAGAAGAGATAATCAGTTCATCAGAGGCATTCAATCCAGCCAATACCAACACAAAGTGGCGGCCTATGTGGACAACCAAACTTTAGAATTTGAAACTCAAAATATGGAATTTGGAACTTTGAATTTGGAATTCGGAACTTAGAATTTGGAAATCACAATTTGGAGTGTGAAACTGGGAACTTGGACTTTGGAACTCAGAATTTGGATTTCAGAATTTGTAATGTAGAAATTGTAAATACGGAATTCAGAAATTTGGAATTTGGTAGCTGGAATTTACAATTTGGAATTTGGAACTTGTAATTCGGAATGTGGAATTTGGAATTCAGAACACTGCATTTGGAACTCAGAATTTAAAACTTGGAATTCTGTACTTAGAATTGAGGACACTGCATTTGGACCTCAGAATTTGGAACTCTGAAATCTGAATTTGGAACGCTGAAATCTGAATTTGAAACTTAGAAGAGTTCGGAAAATTAAATGTGGAACTCAGAATTTATAACTTGGAACTCAAATTGGAATTTGAATTTTGGAACTTTTAATTTATCATTTGGAATTTTAAATCTGGACCTCAGAACTTGGAAATCAAAATTTGGAATTCAGGACTTTATTTGGAACTTAGAGCTCAGAATTTGGAATTCAGAACTCTGATTTTGGAATGTGAAATCTGGACCTCAGAATTTGGAACTCAAAACTTAGAAATTGGAATTCAGAACTTGGGACTTTGAATTTCAAAGTTGGAATTTGGAAATGGAAATTTGTAACTCAGAATGTGGGATTCAAAACTAAGAATTCAGAAGTTGGAATTTGAAATTTTTAACTCAAAATTCAGAATGTGGGATTTGAAACTTCAGAACTCGAAATTTGGAATTTAAAATTCAGAACTCAGAATTTGGAATTCAAAACTCAGAATTTGGAATTCAGAATACAAAATTCTGAATTTGGGATTTGAAACTCAGAACTTGGAACTTGGAATTTGGAATTTGGAACTTGGAATTTGGAATTCAGAACTCAGAACTCAGATTTTGGAATTCAGAACTGTGAATTTGAAATTTATAACTCAGAACTTGGAGCTCAGGATCTGGGATTTGGAACTCGTAATTTGCAGTTTGGAACTAAGAATTTAAAATTCAGAATTTGGAAGTTGGAATTTGGAACTTGGAGTTTGGAATTTCAAACTCAGAATTTGAAACTCTTTGTTCAGATCTTGGAACTACGAACTCAGATTTAGAAATTGGAAATTTCAGAACTTGGAGATGAGAATTTAGAATTTGGAACATAGAATTTGGAATTCAGGACTCTGAAAATGTCATTCATTATTTGGATCTCAAAATTTGGAATTCAGACCTTGGAAGTCAGAATTTGGAGTTTAGAACTTGGATTTTGGGATTTAAAACTTGAAATTAAGAATTTGGAATTTGGAACTTAGAACTCGGAATTTGGAACTTGAAATTTGGAATTTTGCATGTGGAATTTGGAACTCAGAACTCAGCATTTGGAATTTGGAATTCAAAACTCATTACCCTTTAAGATGGGCACTTACCTGATATAAAGCAATTCCTTTATGGTGTGGGTGTGACTTAATAAAGGAGGAATTGCCTCCAAAACATGTTTTCATAGCAACCCCTGCGTGCAGACGTCTAGCATTTACCTCTCCCTGTGTCACAGTCTACTTTAATCACCGTTCGGCTCTGGCATGGCCCTGGCACACGTGCAGTAGTGCTGGAATGCCAGAGCTGTGTCCTGGCAGTTTACCACAGTCATTGGGTCTCTTGGTTTACAGATTTTTCTTACATCTTACAGAGACGGTACAGGAGAGGAGGATTCAATTATATACAAGCTGTCTCATCACCTTTTAAATGAGAGTGCATTAGCTGCAAGTGTTTTTATTACTGTCTGAATAAATGGTATTACACTAGGACAGATGTGCGCTCTCTTGTTTTGTTTTCTCTATTAGGAACTCAGAACTTGGAACTCAGAAATTGGAATTCAGAATTTGGAGCTTGTGATTCAGAATTTGGAATTTAGAGCTAAGAATTCAGAACTTAGAATTGGGAATTCAAAACACAGAGATGTGAATTAATAATCTGGAACTCAAATTCAGAAGGTAAAGCTCAGAATTTTGAATTCAGAACTCGCAATTTGGAATTTGAATTTGGAACTCAGAATTTGGAATGTAGAATTCAGAACTCGGAATTCAGATCTCTGAAAATGTTCATATATTTATTACTAAGGTAAACTGCATGGACTAATTGAGAAGTTTTCATTAGGAGGTAATTTATCATCATGGATTAAAGTACAATAACATGATGCATTGTACCCCAATATGGAAATAACTTCAGAATAAAAAATATTAATAATAATAATAATTAAGCATCAGGGAACCATATCTGAGGTGGTGGATATTTTAAATGAAATATTATTCATTTACTTATAGCACCCTCTATTACTCTGTAGAATAGGGTAAGTCTATGAACTGGAAATAGTGTATGATAAATATAAGATCTAAAGTGGAGTTCATTCCCATATGCCCTTTTCATTTTTAAAATATTTTTCAGACTTTGGTGGATGTGACACATACTATACCTAACCATTCAATGAAGTCCTTCTTAAAATATCTTCCTATGTCATACCATTGTTCTGAAAGACTGATTATTACCTATTTCAACCCAAAAAAAATATATAATCCCATATACATAATCCCATATCAACAGTTGATCCAGAGGAAGGCAAAAAATCCCAGCAAAGCATGATTCCATTTGTTACAGCAGGGGAAAAAATCCCTTCATGACCCTCGAGAGTTAATAAGATTTTCTCTGGATCAACTTTACCTAAAAATGTTAGTACCCAGTTATATTATGTACATTTAGGAAAGAATTCAGCCCTTTTTAAAAACAATCTACTGAGCTGGCAAGAACCACCTCTGGGAGTCTATTCCACATTTTCACAGCTCTTACTGTGAAGAAACCTTTCGGTATTTGGAGATAAAATCTCTTTCTCTCTAGACGTAAAGAGTGCCCCCTTGTCCTCTGTGATGGCCTAATGTGGAAACTTAACTAAGTTCACTATATAGACCCCTTATATATTTGAACGTGTTGATCATATCCCCCCTTAGGCTGGGTTCACACTACTACACTACTTTCATCCTACTTTGCTCTGCTACATTGGTCCTACATTTATCCTACATTGGTCCTACATCCATCCTACATTCATGAACAGGATACTACTTTGGTCCGACTTCAATGATATTCAATGGGCCTGAAGTAGGATCAATGTAGGACCAAAAGTAGTACAGGGAGCATTTTCAAAGTCGGACCGACTTGTGTAGGACGCTACAAGACGCTCTCATAGGGAAACATTGAACACAGAGCAAAGTAGGATGAAAGTAGTGTAGTAGTGTGAACCCAGCCAAAATGTTCTCTTCTCAAGAGAGACTAAATTCAGTTCCTCTAATCTTTCCTCATAGCTGAGCTCCTCCATACCTCTTATCAGTTTGATTGCCCTTCTCTGCACTTTCTCCAGTTTCCCAATATCCTTTTTGAGAACTGGCTACCCAAAATTTAACTGCATATACCAAATGAGGTCTCACTAATGATTTGTACAGGGGCAAAATGATATCTCTTTCTCTGGACTCCTTACCTCTCTCAATACAAGAAAATACTTTGCTCGCTTTGGAAACCACAGCTAGGCATTACATGCTATTATTAAGCTTATGATCTACCAAAACCCCCTAGATACCCCCAGTCGTACTCCCTCTAGTATGTATGATGCATGCATATTCTTAGCCCCAAGTGCATAACTTTAACTTTATCAAAATTAAACCTCATTTGCCACACAGTTGCCTGATTAAACAGTGCATTGAGGTCAGCTTGTAAGTTGGAGACATCCTGTAATAATGCTATTCCACTGCATAGCTTGGTGTCATCAGCTTGGGGGTATTTCAGCTAGGGGTCTCTCCTAGGATTTGAAAAGTCTTTGCTTGCTACTTATGACCAGACCCCACCACTTCAATCTAATACATATGTAAAGGTAGATGGTATGGGTAATTTTTTCTTTTTGAAGGCTTGGCATTTTTGGAGTAGAACTTAAAAGTTGTTTATATCCATTATATTCCACAGGGGATCATCAATGTAAAACATTTGGTATAAATGTTGAAAAATAATTGTATCTGTGTATATATTGTAGACATCAATACCTCTGATTTACTCCTGATGAAGTTGATCCAAAGTTCAATAAAATGCTCAGCGATTTGAGACTCAAGGACCTTCCCATCTTGTAGTGTTTGGTGCCATATAAATGTAGCACCCTCTACCTTTGGTAGGTAGGTGCTAGAGTAGTGTTTGTGTTTTTACAGCCATTGCAGGTAAATTTAGGCAGGCATAGCTGTGAGCTAGGCCTTTTTGTTTTTGATCTGGGGCTGGGGAGTGGTTTAGTGTAGCAGCAGGTGACTGACATGTACTTTATCTCTCTGGCGCCTCCTTTGTTTCGAGAGGGTTCTGGAAAAGAGACAGGGCAAAGAGTGAGAGTGATATGGAGTGTATCTGGGAGCCCTGACCAATCCCCAACTAGGATTGGCAGGGGGCAGGCCTCCTATATATGCTCATGGTCAGCCTGCTGGGGGAGGAGTTCCGGGTGGAAGAACTGAATGATGGAGTGTTAGACTGTCGTGGCCTTTGAGGGAACCCCCTTTCTGGGGGGTGAACTCAGGCCTGGAGCTTGGGAGCCTCTCTTTACACAGTAATTGAGAGGTTTCCTGGAATAGGAGCAGGAAGAGGACAGTGGGGAGCACTGCTGGACAAGTCATTCAGGAGAGATCCATGCCGGGGTCGGTGAGTGAGAAGCACAGTAAAAACCTCTGGGAGAGACATGCCATGATTGGATGTAGAGCCAGAGGGAGAGACTGTAGTGTTGTTGAAGTCAAGTCGCTGCAGCCAGTAGTGTTGGCAGGATTTGCACCGGACTTGCTGGGATCAGAAGTCCACCAAGAATCAGTTTGCACAACTATTCTTCTCATCTAAAATGGTTGCTACTACAGAGGGGACTGCAGACCCCGCCTGCAATTGTCTACTAGGAAAATGTTTGGACTTATTCAGAGTGAGGGCTAGCCATGTGCTAACGGTGACAGGAATCTAGAATTGGAAAGTAGAGGAAAGCAAGTGATCTCAAGTAGTGTGCTGGAGGAGATGTGACGTAGCAGAGACTGTCAATATAGATTCAACTACCTTTCTTTCCACTAAGAAAGATTCATCGTTTGAGCATCCCATGTTCCTTTTCCACATCCAAGTTTAATCCCCTAATAAAAACAAAAAAACAAGCAAGAGACTGTTTATTGGCTAGAGAATGTGTGCCTGAAATGGATGTCTGACCAAGCAGGGTGATGTGTGGAGCTGAAACATGCAGCGCCCCAACGGGGGCACCGCTACATAAACATTTACTGGGTGGCATTACATGAAAATTGATGAAGCAATAAGCCTTGGAGTTGTTCGTAATATGTATTTGTTTTGGTGATTTTTCTGAGACATTTTAAATATCATATTTTGTACAATAAAAGCTGAGGTTTTATGGAAGCTTTTGATGCTATCGGTACCATTGAAAAATCCCAGCTCTAAAACAAAAAATATAACAAAAATATTGCTAATCTTTTATGGGTTTGATAATATATTCATGGTTCTTATATTGACTTACTAGGATTGTATTTCAGCTAATATAGGCTACATGCACCTGCGTTTTTCTTTTTTGATACTCTTAGAGAGCATTGCTGTAAGTACACCATAAATTTATGTGAAGAAAATGTATTGATATGAAATTACCTAATCATCTATAACTTGTCCATTTATTTTGTAGAGATATCTCTAAAGCCCTCCTAAGAAAGAGGGATACCTAATACCTGTCAAATGTGTTGATTTATTCCCACACTAATGAAGTATCAGCAACCATCACACAACTATATTTAAGCACATAAGGACTTATAGACCAATGAAATATGTATAACCAACAAAGTGAATGATGTGGTATAACAATAGAAGTGTAAAATATAAATCCAGAAAACATGAAAGTTATGCAAAAAACAGTCCATGACATGACCAAAGTGTCTAACCACTCACCAGAAACGAATACATTTAATGTTGAAATATCTTTATATTCCACCCAGTGTAGTAAAGGTAGTCTTATCACTTGTGAGCCTCCATCAATCTATGCACTCACCAGAAATCCAGTACATATATGCCTTTAATTGCTCATCCAGAGCGGTCAGAGACTCCAGCACAGGAATGCCTTTAACTGTAACTGTGGAATGGATAAGTTCCCTGGCCTTGTTCACCAGAAGAATGTAAAAGCTTACCACGAGAGTCCAACTGACATAGTGTCATATTTACTGAAATAATTAGAAATAAATACAATTTCCTGCAGCATAAAAAATCATAGGCCAAACTCACCGAACACCATAAGAACACGGCGGGGATGAAGTCAGAACGTCGGAGATTAAGTCAGAATGTAGGCTGCTCCCAATGCATTTCATGCAGATTAGGGATATCCCTTGATAACACGCATGTGCACAAAACACGTCAGGAGGGGCCTATTTGCTGACATCATCGCCAATCGCGTCCTCGTAGTAGGAGCGGCAATCATTACTGTGAGTTTGGTCAATGATTTTTTATGCTGCAGGAATTGTATTTGTTTCTAAATATTTTAATAAATACTACACTATATTAGTTTCATGGTCTCTCTGGATCCTTTCATCCTTCTGGTGAACAAAGTTGGTGTACTTATCTGTTCCAGAGCTACAGTTAAAGGCATGTCTGTGCTGGATTCTCTGATGGCTCTGGATGAGCAATTAAAGGCAGATATGTACTGGATTTCTGGTAAATGCATATATTGGTGGAGGCTCATGAATGATAAGACTATACCTTTACTACACCGGGTGGAATGTAAGTATATATCAAAGCTTTAAATGTATTTGTTTCTGGTAAGTGGTTAGACGCACTACTATACACCATTGAAAGGCTGATTTACACTTTGGTCTTGTCATGGACATTTTTTTCCTCAGTTTAACCTTGGAGCTTTCATATGTTTTCTGGATTTATATTTTACACTTATATTGTTTACTGTTATGTGATGCACACATAGTTACATAGTTAAATAGTTACATAGTAGGTGAGGTTGAAAAAAAGTCCACCATGTCCAACCTATGTGTGTGATTATATGTCAGTATTACATTGTATATCCCTGTATGTTGTGGTCATTCAGGTGCGTAGCTAATAGTTTTTTGAAACCATCGATGCCCCCCACTGAGCCCACCGCCTGTGGAAGGGAATTTCACATCCTTGCTGCTCTTACAGTAAAAATCCCACTACGTAGTTTAAGGTTAAACCTTTTTTCTTCTAATTATAATGAGTGGCCACGTGTCTTATTAAACTCCCTTCCGCAAAAAAGTTGTATCCCTATTGTGGGGTCACCAGTACAGTATTTGTAAATTTAAATCATATCCCCTCTCAAGCATCTCTTCTTCAGAGAGAATAAGTTCAGTGCTTGCAACCTTTCCTCATAACTAATATCCTCCAGACCCTTTATTAGCTTTGTTGCCCTTCTTTGTACTCTCTCAATTCCAGTACATCCTTCCTGAGGACTGGTGCCCAGAACTGGACAGCATACTCTAGGTGCGGCCAGACCAGAGTCTTGTAGAGTGGAAGAATTATCGTTTTATCACTGGAGTTAAATCCCTTTTTAATGCATGCCAATATTCAGTTTGTTTTGTTAGCAGCAGCTTGCCATTGCTGAGCCTATCATCTACTAGGACCCACAGGTCCTTTTTCCACCCTATTCCAGTGTATAGGTTGCATTAATTTGTTCAGATATTTTGCAAGGTTTCCACATCCTGCGGCAAAGTTATTGCCCTGCTTAGCTTAGTATCGTTCGCAAATACAGAGATTGCACTTTCCTCCAGGTCGTTTATGAACAAATTAAATAGGGTTGGTGCCAGCACAGAACCCTGAGGGACCCCACGACCCACCCCTGACCATTCTGAGTACTCTCCATTTATCACCACCCTCTGAACTCGCCCTTGTAGCCAGTTGTATGGTCCATGCCAACGGACCTTATTTTGTACAGTAAATGTTTATGGGGAACTGTGTCAAATGCTTTTGCAAAATCCAGATACACCACGTCTACGGGCCTTCCTTTATCTAGATGGCAACTCACCTCCTCATAGAAGGTTAATAGATTGGTTTGACAAGAATGATTCTTCATGAATCCATGCTGATTACTGCTAATGATACCTTTCTCATTACTAAAATCTTGTATATAAAGCGCTGCGTAAACTGTTGGCGCTATATAAATCCTGTATAATAATAATAATAATAATATATAGTCCCCTATCATCCCCTCCAAGAGCTTACATACTATTGATGTTAGGCTAACTGGTCTGTAATTTCCAGTTATGTATCTTGGACTCTTGTTAAATATTGGTGCTACATTGGCTTTTCTCCAATCAGCTGGTAACATTCCAGTCTGTAGACTATCAGTAAAGATTAGGAACAATGGTCTGGCAATTACTTGACTGAGTTCCCTAAGTACCCTCGGGTGCAAGCCATCTGGTCCTGGTGATTTATTAATGTTAAGTTTCCCAAGTCTAATTTTAATTCTGCCCTCTGTTAACCATGGGGGTGCTTCCTGTGATGTGTCACGAGGATAGACACTGCAGTTTTGGTTGCTGAAGCCCCCTGAATTCCCTTGTGAGGACTAAGGAGAAGAATACATTCAATACCTTTGCCATCTCTGCATCCTTTGTTACCAGATGTCCTTCATCATTTTTTATGGGGTCAATATGGTCTGTCCTCCCTTTTTTACCATGTACATACTTAAATAATTTCTTGGGATTTTTTTTGCTCTTATCTGCTATGTGTCTTTAATTTTCTATCTTAGCCGACCTAATTGCACCCTTACATTTCTTGTTACATTCTTTATAAAGTCTGAATGCTGATGATGATCCCTCAACCTTGAATTTATTGAAGGCCTTCTCCTTTGCTTTTATATGCATTTTTACATTGGTGTTAAGCCATCCAGGACTTGTGTTCACTCTTTTAAATATGGGATACATTGGCTAATGCCCTTATTTAATATGCTCTTAAAGTAAACCCATCTATAGGTTCGTAGGCTTGTTTGAAATTCAGTGTCTTTGTATTCCCCTTATGTTTCCTATTTGTGATTTCTACTGAAGCCAATTGACCTGTGATCGCTGTTACCTAAATTGCTCCATATTTCCACATCCGTGATCAGGTCTGTATTGTTGGTAATCAGTAGATCCAGTAATGCTTTATTTCTAGGTGGTGCGTCTACCATCTGACCCATAAATTGTCCTGCAAGACATTTAGGAACCGGCGAGCCTTAGATGAATGTGTGGTTCTCTCTGCCCAGTCTATGTCTGATTAATTAAAATCCCCCATTATGATAACACTTCCCATCCTTGCTGCTAATCCAAATTGTGATAGGAGATCTGTCTCCCCCTCCTCCCTCAGGTTAGGGGGCCTATAGCATACTCCCAGTATTATTTTCCTCTTAGCTTTATCCCTTTGGACCTCTACCAATAAGCATTCCACCTCCTCCCTAGCTCCCTTAGTGATGTCATACCCCTCCCCATGTTTTAGCTTCTCTATCCTTCACCATTCACTCTGTTGAAAATTTTGGAGAACTGTATGACTATGACTTTTTTGAATGAAAAATATATGTATAGCTGGTCAGTGGTAAATTGAAAGAAGGACATTGAGGTGCAAAACATGTCTGGAATTGTAGAATTGCTAGTGATAGGACCACAGATACTAGGGTGCTGTGATGAGGCTCTGAGGCTTATGCATGTATTTTCAAATGTGTGCAGACTAAACCCCTGTTTTAACACATACTGTTAGATAGGTTGATTCAGTTGTCAGCGGGCTGGCCGGTGAGTAAAGCTTGGATCTTTCCTTGGATTTATCCTTGGTCTTGTTTATATCATATGTTGCCTTCCAATGCTACTTGCTGCAATGGCCAGTTATAGGTGGGGGTAGTGGACACTGTTATTTGTTGTAATATTACTGTTATATTGGACAGGCAATGCACTGACACCTTTGCTGGATGTTCATTGTGCCCCTGTACCTTTAAGAAGGGGTGGGCTCCCTTCAGTCCACCTGACATCCACCTATCCATCAGAATATATGTGCTTCCATTGTGGAGTCACTCATCAGCTAGTAATAGGACCACAGATACCAGGGTGCCGTGACAAGGCTCTGTGGTTTACCGTTTACGCATGTATTTGCAAATGTGTGCAGACTAAACTCCTGTTTTAACGCATACTGTTAGATAGGTTGATTCGGTTGTCAGTGGGCTGGCCGGTGAGTAAAGCTTGGATCTTTCCTTGGATTTATCCTTGGTCATTGTTTTTTAGAGAAACTTTGCCTGGTATTTAAATAAACATTGTATTTGAACATTTTTTTACCTAGAGCTATTGTAATTAGCTGACTCTTTCTTGATATTGAACTCATTTTAAATTCACAGCAGACCTCAAATTGGAAAAAGGATGGTTGGAACTCTGTACTAAGGGTGCTGCCTCATTCCTTTCACCCTAGATACATATGAATTACACAGGTTCTGAGGCTGATAAAGGTGGAGATTTAATTTACTCAGTGCCTTACTTTCATGTACTGTAGATATTTACAGAACCTGTGTAATTCATACACAGCATGTTTGCCTTGCGATAAAGGGATGAGGTGGTAGCCCTAACTATCAGTCTAACTGTGAACATTCTGTGAACATTATAATGGTATTCTTAAGTGCACAGATGACCTCACTTATGTGCTACTGATCCTTTAATGTCCAGGCATGTGCAAGTGTGAATCCTGGACTAGACTGTATTACTTAGCTGCAAGGTGCATGGGGGTCCAAATCCTGACTATACTGACTTAAGGCCTGTTCACATCTGTGCATTGTAAAATGTGGTAATTTTTCATGCAACACATGATTCAGTGTACATGCTTTTTGCATGCATTTCCCTCCCTGTTCACCTAGAAAAAAGGACATGTGACTAAAAAAAACACACTTAAAAAATATGTGGTGCATTTTTTGTTTTGATGCAGTTTTGGTGTGCTCCCATAGATCTCATGAAAAGGTGCACTTTTGGTGCATTTTTCAAACAGGGTACTGAAGATGCAGCAAGCAGAACTTTTCAAAAGCTCAGCACACTGGAAAAAAAAGTGCACAGGTTTGAACAATTAGATTTATAGAGGACTATATTTCATGCACTTTTGTCTCCCTAAGCCCTGGTTCACACTGGGCTGCGGGAGTGAAGCCGTGCAAGTTCAGCTGAACTCGCACGGCTTCACTCCCGCTGGCAGTCCTGATTTCGGCCGCGATTTAAGAGACATCTGTGCAGGTTTCTGCACAGATGTCTATGTAAATCGCGGCCCGAAATCGCAAAAAGTAGTACAGGAACTACTTTTTGAAATCGGTGCAACCCTGCAGATGCGGCGTCTCACCGATTAGGACAATGTCATTGCCGACAATTGCCGGCAAATGCCACCAATTTGAGATGCGATTTCACATGTGAAATCGCATCTCAAATCGAAGCACATCGTACCCAGTGTGAACCTGGGCTGAAGGTGAGTTTTAGCACAGAAAAAGTGCACAAGCATGAGCAGGGCCTAATAGAATTGTCTGAATTGCAAAACAGAATGAACTTAAAAAGCTTTTGGCAAGATTGGCACTCACAGCACCCTGATTTAAATGTTTTGTTATTTCTCACATGTCCCACGTTGTGCAATTATGATATTTAAACCAGAAAGATATAAAAGACACAATTAATGCTTCTAGGTATTAATTTATAAACTATTCAATTTATTTTTAAAATGCTACTAGTATAAGTACCTGAATTTGACTTGATATTAACCTTGTTCCAACCCTCATACTGCAGCACTGAGACTGTTAGAGGGAGGAGGGGGGCAAGGTAAAGTACACAGATGACTTCATCAACATTGCTGAGAATAAAGGAGAGGAATACAGACCATGACAAGCGGTTTATTTTGCAAAACAATCACTATACAGCAACAAATACAATTGCAAATTGGTTTGAAAAACATGAACTAACTACCACCAGCCATTCAATAAACACCTCCCTATTACAGGCTTCAAAGGTCTCAGGGAAATGCACAGGTTTCGCAAATCAAACCCCTCACAGCTCAGCACAGAAGTAATGCTCTGTTTTTTCTTTTCCATTGCTAAAGTTGAACATTTTTAACGTGACGGTTCACTTTGATGACGCAAATTACCTTGAAAATGTTTAAACAGATTTTATATAGTTATTATATGTGAAGACTATATAAAAATTAAGAATTTGATTGCATTTTATTGTGCAGCCATAGTACACCTCTACTCTAATCCAAGCTTTGAATGTGGACACATATACAAGGGCCTGTTGTGATTACCATAAACTATATCTGGTTGGTTACTTTGGGTTTCTCAGTTTTCAAAATCATCATAGTTTTGTGCAAGCCCTTTACTTAAAAGTTTGCTTGAATAATGTGTGTTATTGTTTCATTTGCCTGGTTATGGATTTCTGTTGTAGTATAAGATCTGTAGTATGTGGTCATAATGTATACAATATCAAATGCATAAAACCCAGCATTTTGCCAGGAACTTAAGTAACAAGGCTTTCAGGTAAATAGGAAAAAGTGCTAACTAGTAATGCCCAGTGCCAGACTGGGACAAATAATTATTCTGGCATTTAAAGCATTCTGGGTTTATGTTTGTGCATGGCTGAAGCTACATTTTTTACGTCCACTAAAGCATTAATGTTAGTGTAATAGTACAAGTGTACAGTATTACCCATGATCAATGCAGGTCACCTGACAGATACCAAAAGTATCAGATTTCTAATCCTGAACTATGGATGCCCACTATGATAAAATCTATTGACACCACTGACTTTTTCAAAAATTATTATAAAGAAATGTTCTCCATACAAAATATTTTCACTTGAGTTTTTGCTTAAGATTGCAGAATTATGGATAACCTAGTTACTGCTGGTCATTATAAAAAAACTGTATTTAGGTTTTGCTAAAGCACAGTAGCTACAAACACTTTTGAATTTTGAAAAACTAGGGGACTGTCAGATACAGAGCTGTCCAGTTCTTTTGCATTTTTATATTATATACATGTGGTCATGTATAGGTAACAAAAAAAGCCTGGGCTTAAGGTAAAAAATTCTGAAAGGAATGTATATGTTGCTCATTTTAACTTTAATCTTTAAGTTTAGGTTTCAAACAGAAATGTGATCTGCTTGCAGTAGGAAGTATTGGATTTTTTTAAGTTAGACTCTGTGATTAAAAAGCTCATCAAAGCCAAATAAATTAGCGTCCATCTATAGACCATCTCTTTTTTACTATTTCAGTCACTGAAGCCCTTTCCAGGCAATCAACTTTTTAAAATTCCCCCCAAAAATTACCTTCTTTTTTAAGTCAAATCTTCTTTCTCTACATTAGAATAGAAAATCTGAGAATAAGCAGGATATGCATGTCTCTCCCATGTGACTGGCAAGCTGGTATTTGAATTTCCCCACAGTAATGTGCCTGTGAAAAACAATTCACTGTTACACAGGCTGCAGGAGAAGACAGAATGGCTTTCCGATGATAGGCACGGCAAAGGCAGGCATTCAGCAGTAAAATTCTTTATAGCCTGCCCATTCCCTATGTCCTATTGTGGAAGCGCAGAGTGACAATGCATCAGTGATTCTACTGCAGTAGCAACAGCAGCGTTATCAACCCAAAAAATTATGTCAGGGTTCTACAGTTGAACTGGCCGGACCAACAGGTAAACTGTCTTGCAAATGACACTATGCAAAATGAAATCTACTTTTAGCCAAAGTTTTGCTTTAAGAAATTTGATATTTTAACAGACACTGTACAAGCTGTACTATATTCAGATGGCTTGTAAAACATCAGCTATTTGACTGTAGGAAAGCACATATAATGGTCACTTACAAATTAATTAGTGTACAGTGAAAGAAAACACCTGCAAAATATCAAGAAAAGCTGACCGCATGCAGGATATTTATAAGACTGGAGCAGTCAGCATGAGCACCTTTTTCTCTGAGCAAATGGGGAACATATTGCTCTAGAATGTACCCAACCCTATGAAATTGTACGTAAGTTGTAGAAACGCTTACATAGCACTTCATTTTAAATGCTACATAATTATTATTTTTTACATTTAAAGATGATACAGAACACTTTCACAAGCACTGCATACCGCTGAAGAAAGTTCAGTTCTACAAGGTTGCCTAGCCAAGTAGCCCTAATGACTTCCTTAGTTCAGTATCAGTGTATTTGATAAAGTGTTGACTGCTGCAGACTAGATACATGCCACAAATAATATGTAATGCCTATTTAAGAGCAATCAGCTTGGTTATGTTTAGTTATTAGTAAAATGATAAAACATTGCTGATGTTTTTTTTATCTTGCACTGATGATAGAACAGATTAGTACAGAGGCCTATAGCTCACCCATAATACATTAGGAGATGTAATGTCTGTTTTATATTATGGGAATTGTCTTATTAAACATCGTAAAATTGTGTTTTTTTTTAACTCTAAATATGCAACTTGTTCATTTATTTGAAATTTGCTGCAGGCAAGCTACCTCTAGACCACTCAAGGACTGCAGCTGACTCAGGTCACTGAGCACTGGTACAACTCGTCTACACTGTACACACTACTAGAGATATACACTACTTCTAAAGTAGTCCAGCAGCTGCTCATCTATAACAAAAATTATTGAACAAGTAAACTACTTGTGAAATATCCATGTGGACATCCTGACAGAAATACCAACATAAAAGACCCATTTGTCTATCTTGACAAGGCTTATAGCACTGAGTAAATTTAAGAGGGGGTAAAGTACATGTTACTGCGTATTCACAATTTCAGGATTCCTGGGCAAATGTCTGCTTTCTCTTCTACAAATAATTACCTGCTTCATCCGTGATTAATACTAATAAATGCTTTACTTTGACTTTAAAGTTTTAATAAGACTTTATTAGAATCTCTAGGTGACATCCTATCTAGTATCTTCAAAAATTATTATTGTGAATATAGAGCTCAAGTAGAACTGGACCTGCTTACAAAAAAAGCAATTCTGAATTTATACAACACTATTGCAAGACTGCCTGCTAGGCAAACTGATACCTACCAACATTCCATGTACATTAAATAATACTGATGGTAGATATGGATTATCAGTTTAAATTACATAGCAGCTTCTATCAGAATAAATAATTAAATAGTAGCCAATTACTCTTGGTAACTGTGGTAAAATAGAGTCATATTCCTTGGAAATTATATGCCGATATAACATACGTGTTTGAACTTGGGGCTATCAATTCTATAGTTCTCATACCCCCTTATTAAAGCCTCAGTAATGAGTGAGGTTACATTCTGACAGGTCACCACCTATAATATAGAAAAAAACGAATAGGCTGCACTAAAAAATTGTGAAACTCTAAAGACCTCACAATCCAAAATTAATACATCAGCCGTACTTTTGTTCAACTTTAGCAAGCAGAAAATCAAAATCATGCAATGCCTTCCTACTGAGTTTTTTTAAGTGAAAAAGAAAACAGGAACCTTCATGATTAAAAACCAATGCATACGGCAGCCCTTTCGAAATGAGGAGCAAGAGAAAAGCAAAATCATTGACAAAACCGCTCTCATTTTGGAGCATTCCAGCAAAAAAGGAATTCTAAGACAGCCAATGCTTCTTAAGAGCCCAAATGAGAACAACATCATGCTTAACAGCTTTTCTGCATTTTGTCTTTATTGTCTTAAATATATGTTGTTGTTTCCTTAATTTTTTTTTCTAGCTTTGTGTATTTTTTACATTGGAAAAAAGAGAAGCTTTCCTAACATTAAATTATGCCTACCTAAAACTGCTTTACCAAATGGTGCAACAGACACAGATACTGTGAGTAAGAAATGGAATCTTCAAGTATATGAAAAGGGTTTTGGGGATATGCATGAAAACATGGCCACAGAGAAATATATATACATCTAGATTAATAATACTGTATCAAACAGGTGGAAAAAAAGGTGTTGGAAATGTCTGCCTATGCACAAAGCTAAAATTTTCTGTTCATGGCCTAAGCTGCTCGAAAAGTCTGCAATGCACCATGTTACAAAGCAAAGCAGGCATTCTAGTAGCTAACAGACCATCAAATATACAGATACTAGTCAAAAAACAAGTGCTTTATTTACTGCTCCCTTACAACAGTGTTCCCCATAATCTTCCTCAAATTGGCTGCTTCCTCTGCCATTGAAATGGCACGACCAACTGCTTGCTAACAAGATTTTCTTTTAACGTCAAAATTGGTGTTTGCCTTCTTCTCTTAAACACACCTTGCTTGGTCTCTGACACAGCACAAAGCTTCAATGGGTTTATTAGCCTATGGGGACTGGGAATCTGATGGAACAAAGAGCTTAACCACTGTTTGAACTGAACAAGAAGATGAGCAACTGCTCTGACTGGACATGGCTCTTACGCAAACTTTGTTTGGGTGGCTGGCAGGCACATGTTGAAATTACACCGAGTATTTCAGGGCTCCATGCAAGACTAGTTAAGAGCAGTGATAACAACTTGGGTGATGCTTTGAGAATATCATATGTGACGTTTGGTCTTCAAATTCCAGTGTACAGTGATGAAGTATGACCAGACCTACCTGTCTACAGTTATCCTAAGATCATCACTTGCTGTCTGTAATATAATGGGTACATCTGGTATCTTCATGCGGAAAATCATGTATACAATGAAAGAACCTACAAGTGTATAGGTTTGGCATGAAGTGATATTTTGATATTTGCTTCTTTTGTGTTGAAGGATAAATAATGAATGTGACACCTGCTTTGAGCCCAAATCCTGCCAAGAGCTCATGCGTAAATATTTTTGTTATTAATATTACTTAATATTAACTTCATACACTGCTAAAGGTAGGACACATTCATAAGCCCTGTTTGGCCAGGGCTGCGGTAACATCTTCTGCTAGAGTAGCAAGCTGTGGGGATTCTAGCAGATTGATGCTTCCAGAGGATGACACATTGCTGAGACGCCGTGGAGAAGCCACACTGGACCTTCCTGGAGATTGTGTGATAATATCAGCTCCATGATCTACACGGGCCTTTGCCGCGTCACGGAAATTCAGTTTCTGGCTGTCTATCTGCAGAAGGAAAATAAAAGTGCAATATAAAGTGATAGAGATATTTTCTGCACAATTCATAAAGCATGTAGGTCAGCAATGTGAGTTGGAAAATGCTTTTCTATAAAGCAGTGCTCAATATTTATCTTTTGCTTACACAGTTCTAGCAATGTCTCAGGGCTGCTATCCAGGAACAACTGGAACAGTGACTTACTGATTAATGAAAAAGGAGTCTCTCAATATCATGCACTTATAAAACCCAGTATTTTGCCTATGATGCCTTGAAGAAGAATTCCAGAGAAAAACAGTTGTAAATATGACAAGTTTTTAGCTAATTTTCTTTGCCTGCTTTTTGTTTTTGGAAACATCACACGTAGTCCAAATTAGGTAAGTTCCAGATAAGAGATAACCCACCTCATGTACAATGCAGCTATAACCCGCCCCTTACCTCTAGCCAAACAGTAATTAGAGTCTTAAAGACTAGGTTTAGCTAAACATACAAACAGAAAGATCAGCACAAGCGACATAACTTACACGATGTGTCACTTGTGTTTATTCTTCTCCTTTCAGGCCTAGTACACACGAGAGGATTTATCCGTGGATACGGTCCAACGGACCGTTTCCACGGATAAATCCTCTCGAGGATTTTCGCGGATTTGGATCCGATGGAGTGTACTCACCATAGGATCGAAATCCACGCCGAAATCCCATCGCGATGACGCGTCGCGCCGTCGCCGTGATGATGACGCGGCGACGTGCGCGACGCGGTCATATAAGGAATTCCACGCATGCGTCGAATCATTACGACGCATGCGGGGGATCCATTCGGACGGATTGATCCGGTGAGTCTGTACAGACCAGCGGATCAATCCATTGGGATGGATTCAAGCGGATAGATTTGAAAGCATGTCTTCAAATTTTTATCTGCTTGAAATCCATCCCAGGGGAAAAAAAATCAGCGGAAACAGATCCGCTGGGTTGTACACACCAGCGGATCTATCCTCTGGAACTGATCCGCAGATCAATTCCAGCGGATAGATCCTCTCGTGTGTACTTGGCCTCAGTAGAACTCTTCTTCTGTCCTACCCTTCCCACACCCCTTCACTGTGATTTTCCAGTGCAGCCAAGGCCAATACAGCTAAAGGGCGGTCAGGAGCCCTCATCAAGGGAGCTTGACTATGCCTGCTGTTTCCTGCCAGATCTGTAATTTATAGAAACTATACTACAGCTTCTATGAATGACACAAGATCTCTAAATGGGGAAGAATGAATGATTGATAGCTTCACTCCCTACATTCAGAGATTATATGTCATTCATAGAGGTTGTAGTATGGCTTCTAGCAATGGCAGATCTGGCAAGAAAGGACAGGCATGTTCAAGCTCTCTTGATGAGAGGAGCTCCTGACAGCCCCTTAGCTGCATTAACTCCCGCTAAACAGGCAGAGCATAGAGGGGGATGGGGGGAACCAGAGGAAGATTTATACTTAAAGAGAAGAATCAACAAAAGGGACACATCATATTAACTTTAAGGTATGCCCCTTATGGGGATTTTTCTATTTTGATTGTTAGATAAACTTAGGTTTTAAAGCAAAACTAAAGCCACTGATTTTAACCATCACAGTTACTTGGCTGCTTAAGTCAGCTCTCAAATGAACTGTCAAGCCATCACATGGCTGGTATCATAGCTTATCACATGTGCAGAACCATGGCAACTGCAGATGAAACAGAGGTTGAGATGGCAGCTTACTTGTCTGTAAAGGATAGAAGTATTTAGTTCCGCTGACTATGGTAAGCTGATTTGAAAGTGCACTAACCTCATATTATGTAAGTGTACTGCTGTTTGTATCCCAATTACAGTTTTATTTTAAAGGAGAGGTACACAAGAAGTCTCACTTACATTGCTATAAAACCTCAAGTATACCCTGTTCTGACATTCTTATGCAAAGTTGGGTTTACAGTGACAAGGTACCTAAGGCTACATTGGAGGAAACAGACACATAGAGGTTGATTTAGTAAAATAAATTGACTGTTCACTGTATAAGGGAATTTTCCTTTAGCTTAGTGAATGAGGTGACTTCTATCATCAAATCATGTGAAGGAGAAAATACATTATTTTTCCTTACTTGTGATTGGTTATTGTTTGCAAAGTGAATTTTTACCAAATTCACTAGGCTGAACACGACCGTTTTTCATGAAGGGAAAAATTCAATTTTTTAAATTGGTCATTAACCTCCCTGGCGGTATGATTCTTTCAGAAAAAACATGCTAAAAGCGGTACCATTATTTGCAAGGAAATTTGGCGTTTTATATTGTAGGTCTGTAATTTTTAGAAATAACTCACTTAAATCTGACCAAACAAGATTCTAATAGGCATCCCGTGTATTACATTTTTTTAAAAACAAAATTAGAAATTATAATATAATAAATAATTATAAATAATTATAACAAATAATAATATAATTATAATAAAAATTATTCAATAATGTAATCAAATCAAAATCACTGAAATTTGCTCAGTTGCAGAATTGTCGCTGTCATTACTTTTATTTTTTTATGACGAATTTCCCCACAAATCGCTATCGCACAATTCTGCAAGTGATTATAATTTATTATCGCTGTTTTTTAGCTGATCTAAAACTATTTTTGACATAAAGGGACACTTTTGGTTGCTATGGACAATCTACAGTTTGCAGGGAGAAAAAAAGGTTTTTATTATATAAAATGACATGCAGGACACTGGGCAGACCACTAGGGACAGGGGGGGTGTGTTTTTTTTACATACAGTACTGTAATCTATAAGATTACAGTATACTGTGTGTATAGTGTTTGTTTACGTTTTTGAATTTGGCGCCGTTCTCCGTCCCCGTGCGTCGTAACGTCGCAGGGAACGGAGATCGGCGTCACACGGAGGCACTGTGTGAATCGAGCGAGGTCCCGCTCGCTCACACAGCGCGGTGGCATCGCTGGATCCAGGGACAAGGTAAGTAAAAAGTGCCTGTGGATCTAGCGAGGCAAGCCCGTGACTGACACGGGGTTACCGATAGTAGCAAGAAAATCTAACCCCGTGTCAGTCTCGGGAAGACCGCCAGGGAGGTTAAAAACGATCAGAGCATTTTTCTCAGCGTGGAAAATGGGCATTAAAAATTTAGAACATGCTCTAATTTTTCTCGTCATTTTTCACGTCGTGAAAAACGGTCGTGTGTAGGCTTTAACGTTGTAAAAAAAGCGTGCATGCTCAGAAGCAAGTTATGAGACGGGAGCACTCATTCTGGTAAAACTAGCATTTGTAATGGAGATAGCAAATTTGTCACGCTGTAACAGACTGAAAAGCACAAAGACTGAAAAGCGCGAATTGTCTCTCATCAAACTTTTACTAACACAAAATCAGAAAAAGCCGCCCAAAGGGTGGCGCCATTCGAATGGAACTTCCCCTTTATAGTGCCATCGTACGTGTTGTATGTCACCGCAATTTGCCCTTCAGCATTTTTTTTCATGATCGTGGGCAGGCTTGACAAGAATCACGTCGAGAAAAACATAGTTTTTTCCATGACATTAAAAACGGTTGTGTGTATTTATTATCATTAGAGAAAATTCCCTTTCAAATGAAACATGCCTATTTAGACTACAGCAAATCAACGACACAAAATAATTGTTTTCAGCAGTAGCATATGTACTTGTTGGTACTGCAAAGGGGCTAGAAATTAGTAAAAAAAAAAAAAAAAACGTCTTTGCAAACACTACTGAAATGTTTTAAGAGGTACCACTTTACTAAGATAACTTATCTTTTCATTATCATTGCATATAAAGTAACACATGCTATGGGCTCTAACCTATTTTTTTGTATGTAACCTACATCACTTGTGAGACCACTAACAGAGAATGTTTTCTGCTAAGTTCACAAAGTGAAATAATAAATCTTGTTCTTATTTTTTATTTTGTATATTTAGATTAGTAAGGCCCATAATAAATGCTGCTAGAATGAATACTTCTCCAACTGCATAAGTTACATCTATCAGCAAGTATATAGAATTATCTTTAATAATCTATATACCACTTCCCTTAAGCTTACATATTAAATTTACCAACGCCAGGTCTACTGCTTGTATGCTGTAGTTATCTAAAGATTTCTACTTGCCCACTTAACAGGATGCCTCTGGAATGCTTCCAGGATTGTGAAATGCCCTAGCATACTTGAGTTGTACCAGTTTTGTCAGGTTACGTGGCTTCTTCTTAGGCCCCGTACACACGTCCGAGGAACTCGACGGGCAAAACACATCGTTTTGCTCGTCGAGTTCCTTGTGAAGCCGCCGAGGATCTCGGCGAGCCAAGTTTCCTCATTGACTAACGAGGAAACAGAGAACATGTTCTCTATTTGGCCCGACGAGATCCTCGTCGGCTTCCTCGGCCAAAAGTGTACACACCACCGGGTTTCTCGGCAGAATACGGCTCCGATCGAGTTTCTGGCTGAATTCTGCCGAGAAACTCGGTCGTGTGTACGGGGCCTTAAACTTTAAACTCCAACTCCTTTCCATCAGAATAGTTTTATTTTGTTGTTGTTTATAATTCAAGTGATTTACACAACATATTATACTAAAATGCTAATATAATCTGTTCTTTTACCTTTATATTGCCCCCTCCGGGAATATGATGGGCATTATCTAGAGAGCCAATCTTTGCCTGGGCCTTCTCCTTGAAGTCTAGTTTAACACTCTCAATCCTCACGTTTCCACCACCTGCAACAAGAACAATCATAAGACTAGGTGATAAGATACAGACA